>NW_024423343.1:5983890-6130624 GCF_017311325.1 Ursus maritimus
TTTCTTTTAAGATTTTATTTATTTATTTGACAGAGAGAGAGAGAGAGAGCACAAGCAGGGGGAGTGGCAGAGGGAGAGGGAGAAGCAGGCTGTCCGCTGAGCAGGGAGCCCGATATGGGACTTGATCCCAGGACCCTGGGATCATGACCTGAGTCAAAGGCAGACGCTTCACCGACTGCGACCCCCAGGCGTCCCCAGCACAGTCGCTCCCACCTGGTGTCCTGTGACATTGTCTCTGCCACTGAGCACTAGCTGAGTCTCGCCCAGACGACCAGGGCAGGGCCTGGGGGCTGGGAGGGCGTCAGGCAGGCATTTCTGACCCAGGGTTAACTAGCAGGTGGAGTCACTGGGTGATGACTTTTAATTGCTCAAAGGAATCCGAGGCGTGAGCCCAGTAGGCAAGCCGAAGGGAGGTTCTTTGAGAGTGGAAGGCAGGGCTGGACGCAGAGCAAGGCAGACAGCTCCGGGGGCCCCCAAGGGACAACACCAGAGGCCTGAGGTCATGCGCAGCTGCTGCAGGTGCCGTCTGTGGTTCCCATGGGACTGTCGTCTGTGGCTCCATGCTGGCCAGGCAGGGCCAGTGGCACAAAAGGCACTGGGGGGCTGGCCAGGGGGCCACAGTGTGGGCAAAGCACGTGGCCATGGGTGGCGTGGTCCTTGTCCTGCACTCTGGAATAGACGGCACCCTCCCGCGTCCTGAATGGTCTGTCCACAGCCACGTCCCTGACCTCATGTCCTCCGTGCCCACCCTCACTGTGTCCCACCCACCCCGGCCTTGTGCTCATTCGCTTCTGGGTGCCCTCTGCTTTGCTCTTGCTTTTCCTCTTTGAGTGCCCTTCCCCCACACACACACACCTTTGTGGGCCACTGCTCGGCCCCTCCAGGTCTCTGCTTGGCTGCCATGCTGTCTGCGAGGCCTTATCTCAGGTGGTGTAGAGACTAGGAGCCCCCCGGCCCCCATCACTCTCTAGGCCCCCTTCCCCCGCCTACTCTTCCTCATGGCCTTTACCATCACCCAGCAGGTTCCGGAGTGATTTGTGTCTCTTCTTTCCCAGCCCCAGTGGGATGTCAGCTCCCTGAGGGCAAGGACTTGGGTTTTTCCCACTGCTCTGTCAATAAGGCCTGGAATGGACTCAACACATTCGTGCTGCTAGCAAACCGCAGAGAAAACCAGAGGAGCAAGATGATTTGCGGCAACCTTTTCCGTACTAAAAGGAAACTAGCAGCCACAGATTTCGTGACTAGAAGTTAATCAATGGTGGTGCATCTAGGTCATGAAACAGTACGCGCTGTACAAGAGAGGGCGTCTCTCGGCGGTGACGGACTAACACCATTGGCAGATCTGAACGAGGAGGAGGATTGCGTGTGCAGGACGCACCCATCTATCCGTGGAAGGGCACCGTAAGTGTGCGCACACGTGCGTACAGAAACAATGGAAGTGTAAATCTCAAAATTAAGAGAGAGAGGGCGCCTCTAAGGGAAGGGAAGGGAGAGGGTGGAGGAAAGAAGTGACAGGTAGAGAAGCTAAAGTTCTTTGACTAGGCCCTCTCTTGTCATTGGACATTTTACATAACTGTAAAACAAAATCGCAGTTAAAACCATCATAGGGCTCCTGGGGGCTCAGTCAATTGAGCCCCTGCCTTCGGCTCGGTTCATGATCCCAGGGTCCTGGGATCAAGTCCTGCATGGGGCTCCCTGCTCAGCCCTGCCCCTGCCCCCTGCTCGTGATCTCTCTCTCACACTCTCTCTCTCACTCAAATGAATACATAAAATCTTAAAAAAGAAATTTATAAAAGCAGAAAGGAAAATGAGACAAATTCCACAATGTATGCATGGGCTTTCATAGCCGCACAAACAGAAATTATACCAAGTGATTTTGACGGTAATTCAGTTATACGTCCCTAGTATGATATGCTGTCAGGACAGAAAGAACCACTAAAGATATTAAACAGTTTCTGGAATTATATTTCTGGTGACGACGTTGGCATTCTTACTCTGGGGCTGCTGTGTGTATAAGGGAAATGAGGAGTGGCGCATGGCACTGAAAACCAGAGTGCCCAGGATGGGAAAAAGGAAAAAGACACAGGTGAGTTACCACGCTTGAGTAAAAAGTTCATATCCTGAATCTGGGTTGGACATTGGCAGTCTGAATCAAATGTGGCTTTATATGTTAAAACTTTCCTAGCTTTAAAAAAAGGCCTGGCCATGATGACTAAGCTAGCATTAACTAGTACCCTGGGAACCCTGACTGTGGTCTCTAAATACCATTCCCCAGGGCTCCTTGGAGAGGGTGGATATGGATTCTGGGGCAAGGTCAATGCAGAATGAGTCTGGAACTTGTCATAATGCCAAGTAGCGGAGCACCCAAGATTACCATGGTCACATCAGAAGAACCCAGGAATAGAAGAGATAATGGCTAAGCTGCGGTGATGGAAAGAAAGTCCATGGTTGCCTGGGGCCCCAGATTTGGGGGAGAGTGACTGATTGCAAAGGGACATGAGATCAAGAATTTGCTAGTTTTCTCCTTGGAGAATTCTAGGTCCCACTATGGGAGGGGAGGGTCCCAGGGAACCAGGATCACAGACTTGGGTTGACATATTTGGACAGTTTTGTGATAGATGAGTGCCTGTGGGCTTCCTGGAACGGCCAGCTGGGGCAGAGCCCGGCACAGGAAGCCAAGATGGAAAACTGGTCCCAATCAGCCCCCACCTCCTCTCTGCCCTCCTCCCAAATGATCCATTGCTTCCTTCAGCTCCTGACCCATATTTTGGATTATCTACTTGAACTGTCCCCTGATGTCCCATAGGCTTTTGGCTTTCCCAAATCCCAGGCTAATTCCTTGATCTCTTTTCCCTGCCCCCTAAAAATTAAAAATGCTTTAGGCTTTTCCATCTCCTGGGTAAATGGTTCCACCCTCCTCTCAGTGGCTCAGTGTAGGACATGGAGTTAATCTTGACATTTTCTTCTTGAGCTCGCAACCCCCAGCCCGTCAATGAGGGCTGTCAATTCCACCTTTGGAGGTGGTCCCAATTTGTGCTTTTTCCGCTGGTCTCCCAGCACGCCCACACACCTCCGTTGGACCGTGACACTGACTTTCAAACTTGTCCTTCTCAGATCCATTCTCCACACAGCATCCCGAATGCCTTATAAAACAAACCAGACCCCATCCCTCCAGACACTTAGTGGCCTCCTGTAGCCCCCATCCCTCCAGAGTCATCACTAACATCACTCTCCTTTCTTTTGATTTCTTGAACATCCAACCTCTTCATTTACCTGAGGACCTTCACGCCTAGTCTTTCTGCATCCTGACTAGTGCCACAGCCCTACCCCAACACAGACCTTGGCCCCAACTCCCATTGATCCCTAAGGACCCAGCATGAATGCCAGGTCTTCCCGATGCCTTCCCTCCCCCCCCAGCTAAGTCGGGGCTCCCTGCTATCCTTGGACACTGCCCTATGCCGACTCACCTAGTGTCCCTCCTGCTTGTAACTCTACGTGTACTTATGGGTTCTTTGTCACCCTGCAAGACTGTAAGGTCCCAGGAGCCAGGGTCTTGTCAGTTTTCTTACCCACCACTCCAGCCCTCATCAAAGATTGCAGTAAATATCTGTAAAGCGACGGAATGAATGAATGAATGAATGAATGAATGACTCTTCACACACGGACATCACATCAACCCCCTCCTTCAATGCCTTCAAAAGCCTCCAGTTTCCTGTCAGCCTCCAATTTGGGTCTGGAGCTCAAGCGCTCCCAACCTACCCCAGCCTCAGATCACACACTCCCACCCCAGGCCTTGTTGTTCCTCGTCAGCCTCGCCACGATGTCCTTGGCTCCTGCAGCTCCATTTTTCCTATTAAATCCTTTATTGCTCTCGAAAGGTCAGCTCCAACTCCACCTTGTGTGCTGACGTCTTTCCTGCCTCTGGAAGTCTCCAACATTCGTGTGTAACGCCCTCCCTGGCTCGGGCTTCTCTCTGCCTTCCCTGAATCAGGCGCTTTCCTATCTTCCTTTTCCAGTAGATTGAGAGAAGAAAAATGCCTTGGTTGTGCTTATCTTTGTTGTTTTGATGGTCTACGTTTGTGGCTCGTAGGCGTCGCCCTAGATGTGTCTGTCGGATTAATGAAAGCCTTATTCAGTTAAAACATCGCCCTCTGCAGTTAGAAGTTTCCACCTTACGGCTCTTTCAGAGTGCGGACGTTTCTCAGCATAAGGCTTCTGCAAGGGAATTCGCTTAGAACCTTGCTATAGGCTGCTTCCCCTGGGGGGCTTCTATTCATCACTTGGTGGGGGGGACCCGGTGACAAGAGCTATAGGGGAAAAAGCAATGAGGCGAGAGAAGCGAAACCCCGCGGCGGGCACCCGATGGCCCTAGCCCACAGCCTGGTCCCGCCGCCTTTGCAGATGGAAACAGAGGCACGGTGTCAACGCTGAGGAGATAAACCATTTACATTCATTTTACATTATCCTTTAGGGCCTAAATATAAATATCCCAGCCATTCATCTCAGCATGATTTGGTTACGGAAACATAATCAGAATTGTTTAAGAGACAGAGGCCGTTTCTATTTTGGTCCCGGCAGAGGAAATTCAGCCTTTGTTCATTTTTACAGTTTGATTTATGTGAGGTTAAAAATTCATAACGTAGGAGCTCACCTCGAGCAAATATTGTTCTTTGCATGAGCCAATTCAAACGTTCTCTCAGCTCGGGTTTCCTGTTCAAAAGAGTGAGGTCGAGCTGCAGTTGAGCTGTTTGAGGGACTGGGAGCCAGGCGGCCTCTGCCTGTGGTCGGGGGCTCGCGGGGGCTTAGTTGGGGTTGCAAAGAGAAGGGATGGGGAGCCATCCCCCCATTCAGGAGCCCCTTCCATGTCAGATGCCTTCTGTTTCTTATAGTACTTACTCCTCTGGTGACCCCAGGACAAGCCGTAGGCCTGATTCTCTTTCCTTTCCAGAAGTAGCAACCGAGGCAGTTTGCAAGCTGCCCGGGCTTGCCTTGCACGTGAATGGCCAAACTGCTTGGCAGGATCGTCCCGCTGTGTGCGGGGCTCTGGGCTGCAGGCAGGATGATGGATGCCGAGATGCAGAGAACTCAGGTCCGTGTTTCATACCAACCCAAAGACTCACAGAGCGGGGTCTTCGTTTTCTTCCCGACACCAGTGCTCTGGGGCCTGAGCTTTGCGGACTGTGGACGCGTGAGAGCATCTGAACTTGACAGGATGGCTGTGCTCTTTCCATGGCCGTGGCCGGGGGCAGGTCAGCCCCCCTCCCTGTGTGCACGGTTCAGGTGCTTCACGTTTCCTTCCACCCTCCACCCTCCCTCTGCCTGCCCCGGGTGCCGGCTGGTTCTGGGCACAGCCCTGGCCCACAGAACCTTCTGGCTGTCTGCAGGCAGCATCGGCACCTGAAGACTCCCTGGTCAGTGCTGTGACTGCCTTGTTCGTTCAGCTTCAGCCAACCTGGCTCCTCTCCCACTTTCTGTCTCCAGGGTGCCCGGCGACACGGCACACCTGCTCCAGGGTCCTCTGAGTGTGGGTGCAGGCTCTGGGGACCAAACACCAGCACACCCGGTCAACACCCTGTCCTAACTCTGGACTGCAGAAGCCATGAGATAAAGAAGCAATGACCAAGAGAGACACCCGTGCAGACAGGGAGCCCACGATGGAGGGGGCGGGAAGGAGGGGGGTAAGACAGGTGTGAGGTTCTCTACAGCCCTGCCGGGCTGACTCAGGAGGGCCCAGCTCTCCCCCTGGTGCTGCCACAGCATCAGACGCTGAGGGCCCTCTCCAGCTTCATCTTCCCCCACGATAAACAACGATGCGGCTTCCACACAGTTCACGTAGTGCCATGACCAGGCCTGGTGAATTCTCTTTCACTTTCCATGAAGGTCTTTTGAAAATAAAAGCATCCACCCGCTTTGAAAACGAGGGTTCACGTTGGAGTTTGGGGTGACTATATGCATATTTCACAGGGACTGGGTTTGCTTCAGGAACGACATGGAGGGCTACGCCCAGTCTGTTGTCTGCATGAGAACAGCAGGGCAGGTCCTGGAGAAGATGGGGAAGACTTGACTCTCTTTCGTGCTCTTTGCTTGAACCCAACATTAATCCAAAAACAGAGCAGACAGCCCCACACTACATGAGAACTATGTTTTGAGGCTACCAGGGATGTTCCCATTCCTGTCCACCTTTATTATTTCTCTGTTTCTTCAACTTCTAGTCTTGAACGTGGCTGGAAGCAGAGGAGTAAAGATGATACAGCTCATGGTCTTGCTGGCAGTGGCTGAAGCCGCAGAGACACGGGCAATTCTGGGGGAGGTTGTAATTGATGCAAACGTCTCTGGATGAAACAAGGGTTTAATCCACAGGGGGAAAGAGTGCACCCTATACCGGGCAAAAATGAATGAAAGCAGACCAACAATAGACATACTGAGGTTTTTTCTTAAAGAAAAGATAAGAGAGATGAGTCTCTCTATTTTTTTTATTATTTTAAGATTTATTTATTTATTTTAGAGAGAGAGCATGAATAAGAGGGACAGAGGGAGACAGAGAGAGAGCATCCCAAGCAAATCCCCCACTGAGCACAGAGCCCAATGTGGGGCTCGATCTCACGACCCTGAGATCATGACCTGAGCCATAACCAAGAGTCGGATGCTCAACCCACTGAGCCACCCAGGAGCCCCTCTCTCTATATTTAGATGAAGGAGGGAATGGGGGGAGATTACTTAAAAAGAAACAAAAATTGGTCCGGCATCAGACATTTTCTCTGCAACACTAAAAGCCAAAAGACAAAGCTCCAAAACGTGTACGCTTGTGAGAGGCCGAAACACCGGAGCAAAGACCTGTGTACCCGGTCAAGTTCTTCCAGTACAAGTTATACAGTGGAATCCCAAACCACCACTCATGTTCTCTTCCTGAAATAACCAGCTAGAGGTCATTCCAGCCAACAGGAAAAAATCAGTATCAAAAATGACTTTTTTAAAAAGGAATACTTTATTCACTCCGTTAGTTCATAAGCATTTAATGAATAGCTACAGGGTGCCAAGCGCTGGGAAGCACTGTGCTAATAAGCAAAATTCTGGACAAAATTAAAGAGGTCCATAAAGCCCATGCTTGACTGTGAAGGCCCAGCCCAGAGAGACAGCAAAATAAACAGGCAAACACCTACTCTCTGGACAGGCGGCCTGGCATCGTGGTGAGGGACGTGTAGGCTTCTGTGGAAACCCTAAGTAGGAGGCCTGGTCCAGGTTTGGATGGTCAAGGGCAGGCTTCTTGAAGAAAGTCTAGTCTGAAACCAGAGGGATGAGGAAGATTGAGGCTAAAGAAGGAAAGGTGCATCCCAGGGAAGAGCAAACCCAAGAGCGTGGGCCCTGAGAGGACAGGTGCTTCTGAAGAGCCAAACGAAGCTCAGGGTGGCCCAAGAATTCACACTGACTGAACACGACAGCCACACAGCACTGTGGTCCGTGAGTACTGAGCAGAGGCGTGCAGGTCCCGGCCACTGTCCTGTCACAGTCCTTGGCTCAGTGCCCTGCTCTCTGTAGGTCCTCAACAGATATTTGTTGGACGAAAAAATGAGTTATGTCAAGATGGCCCCCAAAGAGAAAAACCCATATGTTTTAAATGTAAACTACTAAAGCCAGCAATGATAATATATCAATCTAGGTCTATAACGTAAAATTAATTTAACAAAGACTAGGAAATCATTGAGGGCGTAGGAAAAGATACAGTGCAATAAATTCTGTTTTATGTAAGAAGGAGCCATAGTCATTGCTTTGATCTTGACTTAAGTGACTAGACGATTACGTTTAAATAGGTATTTGAAAAAATTAAAAGGATCCACTGGTATAATTTTTTTCTTAAAAAGCAGTGCACATAACACAAAACCAGAAAAGGAAGCTACAGTAAATCATAAACCAGAAAGCAGAACAAAGCAAGGTGAGAGATGTGGGCCAACCATTTGGGTTATGATAATAAGTGTTGAGAATTTAAATTCTATTATATCAAAGCAAAGTTGTATGACAGGAAGCAAAAATTGAACTACATGGTACGAGAGATAGACATGAAGGAGAGCTCTTTTATTGTTTAAAATAAGGGACTGGGCAAAGATAGAGAAGAAGCTCATACATCCAGAGAGGAAGGATGATAACGTCAATATCAAGAAAATATAGACATTGATCAAGAAGCCTTACAGTTGTAATAAGAGTCACGTTTTGCTGTGAAAGGTCATAATATTGAAAATGGTCATTAACCGTTGTGTGCTGATAAACGTAGTGTTGGCATTTTTAAATTTATACTTGAAAAGTCAAGATCAAAAATACAATTGTTAGGGAGAATTATCAACGCCAACACTCTGATCAAAAGCAGGGGAAGGGAGACAAGGCTTTCCAGTTGCATTTGTTTCTATGGAAGCTGCAGCAAATTTCCACCAACCTGATGTTTTAAAAGAACACACCTTTATGCTCTTACAGTTCTGGAGGTCAGAATCTGTAATTGGTTTTACTGGGCTGAAACCAAGGTGTCAGCAGAGCCCACTCCCACTGGAGGCTCCGGGAGACCCGGTTTCCTTGCTTCTTGCAGCTCTGCGGCTGCACTCCTTGGCTGGTGGCCCCTTCCCTCTTCTTCAAAGCCTGTAGGGCAGCTTCTTCGAGTCCTCTCATTATCTTCTTCCATATCGGATCTCTCTCTCTCTTCTCCTTCTTATAAGGATACTTGTGACTGCACTGAATATTCTCGGTTTCCAGGGATTAGGATTTGGGAGCAGTTACTCACTCAACCAATCTCAATGATAATAGTAAGACTTGACAATGGTCACGCTCGCACTGATGGGACTACTTATTTTCAGGTGTCCATGGAATATTTACAAAAGTGGCATAAATACGACTTTACCCCCAAAACAAAAATTACTTGCTGTCACAATCTTCTAAAATTCAAAATTTCTACTAAACGTTTAGAAAAAATAACCCAATTACTTGAATATTACAAATACAATAAAACGAATCCCAAATAATGAATAAGCCACCAAATATTATTTCAGATTATTTAGAAAATCATAAAAACGAGGACATTACTAAGGCTGTCAGACGGATCTGGAAACGCTGATTCTTAACCCTAAATTCTTTCATTACCAAATGGAAAAGAAAATAAATATATAAATAATCATTCAAGGCAGGGAATTAATTAGAAAGAGCATGGCATAGATAAAAGCAGAAATAATCAGCTGGAAAAGAGGTAGAATCAGTACGTAAAATGAGAACTGATTTACTGCAGAGATAGTAAACACGTCTGCCAAGTGTAATCAAAGAATAAATGGAGAAACGACGGCAAGACAAAATGAGAAATGAGAACTCCCATTACCACCATTATATTGCAGTGTTATTTTGGAGGCTCCAAACACAGGACAGAAATAAAGAATATGCACTTGATATGAATACGAAAGTATTACTATTCCCAGCCAATACGAATATACATAAACATCCCGTGATTATCAATCAAAATAACATGTAGATTGTCAGTAGATTCAGTGGCTGAAAATGAAAGTAATAAATAAAAATCAAGTCTTTATACCTTTTATACCCACTTAGAAAACATCATAATTACTAATACAAATATTATTACACTTACCAAGAAATGTGCAGTAACTATTTGTTACCTAATATGTCTTGGATGATAGGACTAACTATTTATCATACAAAATATGACAGAATTTCCCCAGTTTACATGATTTAAATAATTGCAAACAAAATCTCTCTAACATTTTTTGAGAGACTTGTCAAAATAATATCAAAGTTCATTCGGAATAATGAAGTGATGACCATAAATTCTAAATACTTTGAAAAGGAAATAGTATGAGGAGAAGCGGCTTTTCCAAATATTAAAAATGCCCTAAAGCGATGTTAATTATGAGTCCATTTAGCCCTATTATTAGAGAGGGAGTTTGAATATACCACCATCACCATCACCACCACCACCACCACCACCACCACCATCACTACTATCATCATTATCATCATCATCATCACCTCCACCATCATCACCACCATCATCATCACCACCATTACCATCACCACCATCACCACCACCACCACCATCAGTACTATCATCACCACTACCACCATCACCACCATCACCACCATTACACCGCCACCATCACCACTGCTACCATCATCACCACCACCACCACCATCACTACTATCATCATTATGATCATCATCATCACCTCCGCCATCATCACCACCACCACCACCATCACCACCATTACACCACCACCATCACCACTGCTACCATCATCACCACCACCACTACCATCACTACTATCATCATTATCATAATCATCATCACCTCCACCATCATCACCACCATCATCATCACCACCACCATCACCACCATTACCACCATCACCACCACCACCACCACCATCACTACTATCATCATTATCATCATCATCATCACCTCCACCATCATCACCACCACCACCATCACTACCATCATCACCACCACCACCACCATCAGTACTATCATCACCACTACCACCATCACCACCATCACCACCATTACACCACCACCATCACCACTGCTACCATCATCACCATCACCACCACTACCATCTCCATCACTGCCATATATGTCTGAGACTGCAAACTACATTTCCCAGAATCCCCTTCCTTGTACAGTTTTGGTTGAGTTTGTCCATGAGAAGAAATTATGCAAGATTAGGAAAGTGGAGGTGATCACTGACAGTTATGAACCTAGGCCTCAAGAGACATTGTGCATTTCCGTTTGCCTTCTTGTGTTTCCGGCATCATAATGAGAAGATTTGCACCGACTGGCCCCAGGTCCCAGAAAGAGGATAAGAGACATGTGGATCAGAGACACCAGAATCTGAAGTAAGAGCTGATTCACAAACTGAGCAAGAACGATGTTCATACCTGTATGCCACTACATGTTGTCATTGTTTATTATATAGCACTTGTGTGATACTGGTTTACTAATGCTGGTGCACAGGCTTTGTCTCACTTTTATCCTTGTTTTCCATTATTCTCACTGTTTTCTTCCTTTACTTTAAAAAAATTGTATTTCATTATATGTGTCATAGTGAGATATCTCAAACCTTTTCTGGAAAAAGATGAAGTATAAATAAGAATACTAATGAAATATTTTGGAGAATGCTACTTTATCCTTTTAGATTTCCATGAGTGGTTCCAATCTTTGTTAGAATGGCATTGTGTGACAGTTTTTAATATAGTTTGGAAGGTAGCCATTAAGGAGAAGTCTAGGATAAAGAAGTCAAATGAGAATAATGTCAAATCACGTCATCCTTGGAGAGCAGAAGAATTCTGGAGCAGGAAGCCAGGTGGAATATTACAAGCAGGTGATGTATCATAAAGTCATGCAAATGAGTTAATGACCGAGTTGGAAGTAATCACTGGAGCATGGATTTGTCCTATTCCTTTTTTTTTTTTCCTTGAATGATCCCACTGTTTACGTAATTTTTTTATCAAGGATTTTCTTTTGCTTTTATTCTCTGGTTCCTATTGTTTTAGGATTCATTTTGCTTAGAAATTCTGGAAGAGGGAATCTCAAAGTCATAGCATAATGAAATCTTAAGCAGAATTATGTTATAAATTATTACAATTATCTTAATTTTTTTAGGTAAAAGAGCTTACATGCTTTAGAATGCTTTTTATGTATTGTCTTTGATTCTCCAAATTTAACTTGTTACGGCTTTCTGTAAACGGGATTGGAACACTGCTAATGCTCAGTGATCTGAGAACACAGCATCAACTGATAACAATAAATGAAGAAAATATTTTTTGAGGCTACTCTGAGCCGACACTGAGATGCGGTGAGTGCATACCGCGAAATGGGTCATTAATTCTCCTCCTATTTTGCTGCATTGAAGAAGATGATGGTTATTAACCCAGCAACATGGGGAAACTACTAAGGCAACGTTAGCCCTTGGAATCGGGAGGCACTGCTAATTGTGTGTGGACAGTCCAATTTTTCTTCCTCTTTTATAAAGGTGACTTTGTTCCCTTCATGTGCCTAAGTCCTGTGTTTGGTGCCGTCCGACGTAGGGGTGTTCGTGTGCTGTGTATAATGTGTTAGGACCTCTGATGTGTATAGTGATAGTAAAGTGTAAGTATATAATGTGTACAATGGGTAATGAAAAAGGATCATTCCAAGTTCCCTTCTTTGTAATATTTGGAACCTATGCAACCATATATATATCTATATATTTATATATGAAAAAATGGATTTTTATGTATTGTCCTTCATTCTCCAAATTTAACTTATTTTAGCTTCATTTGCCTAAGTCCTCTGCCACTTACTTAATAATGTATACTTTAATATTATATATATATATTTTTTTTCCTTTGAGGACAGGCTGGGTTTGAGGAGCTAGAGTGAGGAAGGAGCAGATGAGGAGGGCGAAGGGATGGCACATATGTGGAGAGTTAGACAGAGTCTCTGAGACAAAGCTGAATTGAGAATAGAACAGAAAGCACATTAGACACAGTCTCCCCATTCCTCTGTAGGAGCCTTAGAAGAAGCATTGGCTGTATGCGTTTGAGTCAACCCAACCCAGCCAGCCGAGTTCCTGGAGAGAGCTGAGGCTGAGCTGTGGGGTCGTGGCATCTGGGATCCCCGAGCTGCAGTTCTGCGGAAAAAGGCAGGCACGTTTGGCCCGCCAGGTATTCTAGGCTGTGTCCAGTGGCAGGTGTATCTGCACTGAGAGACCAGATGAGGGAGAGGAGAGGCCTTGTGTCAATCTTACTGAGGTGTAAATCAAATTTGCTGCAATTACGTGGTAAAGAGCAGAGGGGATGGGGCCCGTGAGCCAGGGGTTTAGGACCTGTGCAGCAGGGAGAGACCATGGACACAGCATCAGAGGCCTGGGCTGGCCAGAACAGGACAGCTTTCCTGATTATCTCTCTACCCTGGAGAATTTGACTGGTATGTGGGTGCGTCATGGTGAGTGGAGCCCTTGGATTCTTTGACTATCAGGGAAAGGAGATAGGATTCCTGGAAAAGAAAAAAGAAGAAGAAGAAGGAGCAGGGGAGGAGGAGGAGGAAGAGGAAGAGGAAGAGGAGGAGGAGGAGGAGGAGGAGGAGGAGAAGGAGGAGAAGGAGGAGGAGGAGAAGAAGAAGAAGAAGAAGAAGAAGAAGAAGAAGAAGAAGAAGAAGAAGAAGAAGAAGAAGGGGAGGAGGAAGAAGAAGAAGTTGTTCTTACGGGATAAGGAGGAGGCTTGAACCATTTGACTTTAAGAGCAAAGATTTGACCCAATGCTTAAGCCAGGCCGAGGCAATGAGTCCTGTCTGTTACAGAGACCATATATTAAGTACGGCAAAGGCTTTCCAGCTCCTTGTACATTTCTAAAGCTGGGAAGTTCTGGGAAAGTTCCCTAACACGTGCAAATAACCGACAGTGTATAGCAGAAGAACCCCGAGGTGCGGAGCAGGGCGAGGGGAGTGGGAAAGGCCATCAGGGATGTGGAAGAGCACGGTCACGGGCGTAACTGAAGGAAGAGGCTGCATTAATTGGATACTGTCAAATTACCACAAACTTTGCGGCTTCAAACGTATGGTCTATCCTCAGTATCTCCAGTTTCTGTATCAGCTACAATTCATCTGCAACTTCCAAACATCAGTGCTCACAGGGCTTTCACGGTCATTTGCAAATACGTGTAGAGTGGCAAAACCCGTCCCCCGGTGTGCACATCGCCAGTCGCGGTGGAACAAGGCAACAGTCTGCCTTCTGGTCTCAGCGCTTACGCTGTAGCCTCTTGTAGCCTGTTTTGTTCCATGTTTTTTGCATTTTCGTGATTTCTGTCGGTAATTTCACTGTCTAAAGCGACCCCCAAGCATCGTGCTGAAGTCTTGTCTGATGCTGCTAAGCTTGAGGCTGCGATGGGCCCCGTGGAGGTCACCTGTGTGCCAGGTACGCGTCACTCAGGAAGGCGTTCCAGCGCTGTTGGCTGGGAGTTCAATGTTAACGAATCCACGATATACTAAATAAGGTGTCTTTAAACAGAAACACACGTAAAACAAGGGTATGTATTGATCAACTGATGAAAATGTCGTCGCCACAAAGCGTAAGAGGCTCTTAATCATAGGAAACAAACTGAGGGTTGCTGGAGAGGAAGGGGTGGGGGGCGGTCACTGGGTGATGGGCATTAAGGAGGGCACGTGACAGGAAGAGGACTCGGTGTCGTATGCAACTGACGAATCACTGACGTCTGCCTCTGAAACTAATAATATATTGTATGTTAATTAATTGAAGTTAAATTTTAAAAAGAGAAGTCACACCTAGAGAAAAAAATGAAATTTAAATTTAAACTTAAAAAAAATGAAAATGCTGTCACCAGCGGCTGGCAGGTCCCTAACTGCTTATTTCCCTTAGGAGCAATGACACGAATTCAGTTTTTACGTCATTGCTACTGTGAGCAGCAAGAATCGACTGTCCATTTGTTGCATTTATTCCCTCACAGTTTCTCTAGGTCAGGACTGTGCGTGTGGCTTAACTGCGTCCTCTGCTCAGGGCTCAAAGGCTGAAGGCAGATGCGGGACGAACCATGTTCCTCTGAGGAGCCTGGGTCTTCTCCAAGCATGCGTGATTGCTGGCAGAGCTCAGCCCCCATGGCTGTAGGACTGAGGTCCTGTTTTGTAGCTGGCCATTGGCTGGGCTGCTCTCAGCATCAAGGGGCCGCCAGCAGGTCTTTGCCACTTGGCCCGCCCACAGCATGGAGCTCACTTCAGGCCAGCAGGAGAATATTCTACTCTAGGGAGTAGAATATTCTATGAGGGAGTTTCATACAGCGTAATCATCATGGGAGTGACTACCCCGTATAACATAACCTACTCCACGAAGAGACATCTCATCCCCTCTGACCTGTTCTGTCGGTTAGAAGCAGATAACAGGTGCCACTTACACTCAAGGGGAAGGTATTACACAGGGCGTGACTCGCTGGGGGGTCACATGAAGGTGTGTTTGCTAGAAGATTCCATACAGACATGGGAACCATGACTCGATGTCACTGTTTACTTAGGAAAGAACTAACAATCATGAAATTAATTTGGAAGATCTGCTCATTGATGTGCAAGGCATGTATGTTGGGCCACCCGGGTCATATTCAGCTCTGTCACTGACTCCAAGTGGGCAAATAACTGGGCCTCCATTTTGTCAACTCTGTACAGTGGACCACATGGTTAGAAATCCATGGGTAAGTGAACTGCAGACATATTTAAAAGACTGAAGTGGTGAACGCAGGGGTAACAGTCAGTCTACAAATCCTTCAGACTGTGGGGCAAGGGCGCAGGGAGGCTCTGCTCTGTCCTATTCCACTGGGTTCAGAATTCTTCAAGGAGGGGCACCTTCAGTCGGTTGGTTAAGCGTCTGCCTTCGGCTCAGGTCATGATCTTGGGGTCCTGAGATCTAGCCCCAAGTCCGGCTCCCTGCTCGTGGGGACCCCGCTTCTCCCTCTGCCTCTCCCCCTGCTTGTGCGCTTTCTCTCTCTGTAACAAATAAATAAATAAAATCTTTTTTAAAAAGGAAAAAAGAATTCATCAAGGGAATTCTTCAGTGGAATGGAGATGGGAAGGCCCAGAATTACAGAACGAATTATAGCTAAGTCTCTGTCAGTCCACACTGAGCCCACAATCTGCCCATCGGTTACCGCTAGGCCCACAGGGGAGATGCTCAGAAAGGTCTGTTCCACTTCCCGATCCTGTGGTTCAAGAATTGGGTTGCCGGGTGGGCACGGTGCACCCATGTTGTTTGGTTATGGGTTGACATGTCATTGCGGGTAGCTCCGAGGTCACCATCCATGTAGAGCTCCTGAGGCCGCCTTAGGTCGGTCACACAGGCTTCCTCCTCGGTCTAGCAATAAAGAAGGGAACTGGGTTTGCGGGTCTCTCTCAAGTGCCTTAGTGTGTGTGTGGCCTAATTAAGCTCCATTTAGGAGGAATACACATCAATACGGCTCTTTCTCCTTAAGAATTTCTTTCAGACTTCAGCCCTTTTATTTAAGAACCCCTTTGTTTCTCTTTTATTTGGAGTCCAAAAGCCATTAGGCATCAGAGCTCCTGCTTCTTCAATGGGCATTCAGACGGCACTGCAGATGGCTGGACAAGGGTGGTCCTTGTGCTCCGGGCCGGATTGGCCCCGGGGCCTTCCTCTGACGGAGCATCTTTCACTAACATTTGCTTTTTCAATGCCATTTTTCCTTAACAAAGGCTTCTTTCTCTACAGATGACTTCTAATAACCTTTTTTACCCCTGTAAGGACAGTTGGTTCTAACACTTTCCAGAAATCCATTCCTAACTTCTAAATTGGGTGAGAGGCCGTAGATTGTCGGCAGAGACAGCGTTCAACAGTGTCACAGCCCTGCCTGATCAATCCGGGGCTTTTCGCTCAGATTCAACGCTGTTTCTCTGTAAAACAAAGAGACTGAATTGGATGATCTCCAGGTCCCTTTTTTTCTCCTCTAAAATGCTAACATGGGGTCTGAGAGGGTAGATAAACCAGGCTCTACCCGGATTCCAGCACTGCAAGACGCCAGGTGTGCTTGCTCGACATTCAGATTCCCGGGCCCCAGACAGACCTCCTGCGTCAGGATCTTGGGGGAGTGGGGAGCGGAGTCTGAGAATGTGTATTTATAGCAAGCTCCCCAGGTGTTTCCAACGTGCAGTCGGATTTAGGAACAGCTGGGTGGCATTTGTTTAGAAAGCAAGCTGGAGCAGCATGTTTCTGCTTGCAAGAACACGTAAGGCATTCAGGACAGCGGGAGGGAAGGCTGCTTATTCTGCTGGTTAGATAGTCTCTGGCTTTTCTTTCTGGCACAGGTGTGTCAGTCTTCCGCCCAGGAAGAAAACACAGCAAATAGCTATGGAAAACAATGAGCTCCCACTTGAGCAACTGGCCTCCCCTCCCTCCAGCTTTTATCAGGCTTCACCCCCAGTGATGGGCAGAAGGTGCCCACCACCTGACTTGTGACAACTGCAAAACGTAGACCAACTTATAAGCTCATAGTGCCTTCTCGCATTCTGATAACTCCATCCTTCCTTGTCAATCTGCATGAAGGAGACTGAACCCACTATTATTTAGTCTTGTTTTATTGAGAACTGGAAGGCAGACTTCCTCTTCGTTTACCTAGTCTTCACCTATGAGGACACAAATCAAGACTCTATCAGGAAAGTACCTGGCATCACTTATCCCAGTTTTGAGGACTGATGAGGCTCAGCGATCATCTTACCAAGGATTGTTGAAGGAAGCTGATCTCTGTTGCGTTTCTCTGAAGGTCTTTCTCACTGAAGGAGCACTGATTTTTCATCCATTTCAATTAATGAAAGAAACTTCTGGTTCTGGTACTCCTTATGGAGGAGAAATAAACAGTGAAGGGCTCACCTCCAGCCCACCCCATGACCAGACGGTGTGTGGTCAGTGCTGGGAGGTGTTGGAGAGCAGGTGCTCCTTCCTTATCTTAGGTCATCCGGATGTAGGAATCTCACCTCGAGGAGGACCCAGGTGTTCATGAGGACATATCTAGCTCTCGCAATGGCTCATGGTGAGACCTCAGTGTGCCGGGCTGTCATTCTGAGGTTGTCAGCTGCCCTGGGAAACAACCGGGTGGCAGTTGTTGTGCGTCGTCCCCAGTGTGCGGTGGAGATGAACCCTGCCTTGTGCGGTGCTCCGTGTTTGAATTGCTTCCTAGCAGTGTCTGTCTGTCTGTCTGTCTGTTTTGTTGTCCTCATGAGTATTGCTAAGAATGGTGATGAGTGAACAGAAAACAATCTAGTCATCTGGATTCCATGAACTCAAGAACATGGAGAGCTCCTGGGAAGCTTCTTAGAAAGGGTTTTACAGTCTAAGAAAATGAGCTTGAAATGTATTTTGGTCTCTCTTCAATGAAATCCTCAATTCTGCATCTCTTTTTGTGACAAAATCTTTGAGTTGACAGAAGAGAGTACCCTCCCAATTTCAGAATAGGACCTTCCTGGGACGGCTCCTTGCCCTCGTGCCTAGAAAGAAGTGGACAGTGAGTTGGGATCAGCGGTAGGCTACTCTGGACTGTGGGTGGAACATTCTTGTCAGGGGTAATGATCAGGGCTGATATTTATGCAGAACAAGGTGAGATTGTGAGAGGACATTGGGACAGTGGACCCAGAAGCACCCCAGTCCCATCTCAGCCCATCTTCCCTCCGTGGGAAGTCTCTGAGGGAGGCCTATGCTCAGAAGACAATCTCAGGGGTCAATGTATCACTAGCTGGAGCTCTGACCCCATGCACTAAGCTCCAATATATTCTTTGGAGCTGAGAAAGTTTGGATCACATGGTGAATCAATTGTGACCCTGAAAGATTAGGCCAGAGAAACACTTCATCCTGAGGATGAGATGTAGTTGGCCCTGGATATCCATCCCAGGCCACCCTGAGGTCAGGGACACTCACACATGAAGGAGAAGATAAAGACAGCTAAGAAAACACACAGAGAGGTGGTGTGGGAATCCAGCCACGCTACTAAGAGGAAAATCCTCCAGAGAGGAGCTCTATACACTTTGTGTGACCTTTAGCTTCTTGACTTTAGGGCTATGATCTTGGGGGAGGGGATTTCATTTATTTCACCTACTTCTCCTCATGTGAACTGGGAAGGGGGAATGGGAAGGGAGATGGGGAAGGAGAGAGGCTTGAGCCAACAATCCCTCCAATTGCTTTCTCTCTGAGAAGCCAAGGGACTTTTTACTAGTCTTTGGGGTCTACCAGCTATGTTGCTTTTTCTGTAATCCTGGGATGGGGACATGACCAGTGTTTCAGGGGACATCTGCCCAACCTTCAAGGGGTACCCTCTCCAGTTCTTACCAATATATCTCCTATCCATAAAAGATTCATGAATACCTTTTATAATTCCACCGAAAGCTTTCAAGTTGGCCAGGACACACCTTCAGAGAAGGCTGCCTGGTGGACATCTACACAAAGTGGAGAAAGCCCCCTTTGCTCACTGCTCCTAGTCCCAGGGTCTGCAGAGATCCTCCAGAGATCCCACTGGGGGGAATCACAAGTTAGGTCATGCAATTCTGCAAGGGAAAAGTGACACAGATCCACTAGACACCCCTCAGAACAGCCAAAATCTGGAACACAGACTACACTAAAGGCTGGCAAGAATGTGAGGCAACAGGAACTCTCATCCTCGCTAGTGGAAATGCAAAATGGTTCAGCCACTTTAGAAGATATGCGAAGCATCTCTTACAAGTTAAACATATTCTTATCATACGATTACACTGTTGGGTATTGACCTAAAAGAGTTGAAAACTTATGTCCACACAAAAGCCTACACACAGATGTTTACGGCAACTCTATTCAGAATTGCCGAAACTTGGAAGCCACCATGATGTCCTTCAATAGGTGGATGGGTAAATGAACTCCAGTGCCTCCAGACAATAGAATGTTATTCAGCACTCAAAAGAAATGAGCTATCCAGCTATGAAAAGACATGGAAGAAATGTAAATACATATTAGTAAGTGAAAGGAGTCAATCTGAAAAGGTGATGTACTTTTTGATCCCAACTATATGAGATCCTGAAAAAGGCGAAACTATGGAGACGGCAAAAAGATGAGTGGTTGCCAGGGGAGTGACGAGTAAGTGGAGCGCAGAATATTTTGAGGGCGGTGCAATAATACTCTGTATTCTAATGATGGATGCGCGTCATTCCACATTTGTCCAAACCCACAGCATAGACAACACCAAGAGTGAACCTGAAAGTATACTATGGACTTTGGGTGATGATGATGTGTCAATGTAGGTTCATTCTTGGTAAACAATGTACCATTCCAGTGAGTGATGTTGATAATGGGGGAGCCTTTGCATGTGTGGTACAGGGAAATATGGGAAATTTCTACACACTCCTCTCAGTTTTGCTGTGAACCTGAAACTTCCCTAAAAAATAAAGTCTTAAAAAGAGACACAAATTTACTATCACATAAAACTTAATATTTCATCATTATCCCTCATATAAAGTCATCAAATAGATAGAAATACATTGTGCCCCATAACCTCCATTTTTTTCTTATACTTCACTGGAATTGGCATGTTTCCTTGAGAGCCTCAGAGGCTGCATGTTTCCCACACTGGGTCTCTCCTGCGTTGCACTTCTTCAGAGACCCAGAGGGCCACAGGATATGCAAGAAAATAGCCATGCTGGTTCCACGTCCACAAATTCAGCCCAAGTCACAAAGCAGCCATTTTATTTCTTCACAGGATGTTTCTGAAGAGCAAGCAGGAGGATGGCTGTCTCCTCATGAATTTGTTCCAGCCCTGGGGAAAAACCACCAGACTCTCTTCTGGGATGTCTTAACCTTTCGCCAAAGGCCAGCAAGCTTTTTCTATTAAGGGCCAGATAATAAATAGTTTATGCTTTCCCAGCTGTAAAGTCTTACTCACAACTATTCAGCCCTGCTATTGTAGTGTGAAAGCAGGGAGTGTGGCTGTGTTCTAATAAAACTTTATGTGCAGAAACAGGCAGATTTAGCCTGGGGGCCATCCTTTGCCAATCCCTGCTGTCACAAGGAAGGGATGAGCCCAGGGTCTGGGACCCCCGTCCCCTCCCTCACCATCTGGTCTACCCAGACATACCCCTTTCTCCTGTCGTGGCTTTCCCTTTTATAGGAGCCCTTCAGAGTAGGCCTCAACTGTTTGGTCCAGGGATGGGCCTAACCCAAGCCTGGCTACTAGGGTTTCTCTTCAGGAGTGGTTTGAAATGGACGTGTGAAATGCTGGTTGTTTTTTGGTGGTAGAAGCCATGAGATTTGAATAGCAGGCCATGTTAGCATCCATACTCTCCACCATGTGGAGGAAGCATGTCTGTGCTGACCAGAAAGGATGCTGATTCTCGGAACACAGTAGAGGCATGAGAAGGAGAGTAGGGTGCCGTGGGCAATCAATTGCCTGGTTGCAGTTGTTCCTGAAGCCCATCTCTACTTTGTTACAACCCAACTTCCTTCTCATAAATTCCCCTTCTTGCTCCAACTACTAAGACCTAAATTTCTGTTGGTTTTAACCAAAAGAATCTTCACGTGTTCTCCAGGTCATATCTTGGAGGACACAATTATTCCCAATTGTTAGAATCAATGCTTCTCCTAGGCTGCTGGGTACGAGTTTGGTACTCAGTCTTGCTTTCTTATAATACCTAGGTCCTAAAAATGTCAGCTGGGGGCCCTCTATGTCGATGACAAGAACACAGTTCTCACTTCAGACATGGATCTGCCCACAGTGACCAGCCAATTCCAGATGGCGGGCACGGCAGCCATAGCTTTTTCTGTTCCCAACCGAAACACTCACTAATGATGATCTTCCCAGCTCCAGAGCAGTCAGCTGTCTTAAGGAGATAAAGCATTCTGTGGGATTTCAAACATCCCAACAAACTCCTGGGACAGCCTTCTCCCAGACAGGCAGGGGCTGTGTCACTCACCAGTTTCCTGGACGGGGCTGCCACAGAGGGATCTGTCAAAGGTCAGGCTTCCGTCTGTAACCTGGAGCAAGAGGACAGCCAGCACTGGCTTGTCAGCGTGGAGCTACCCCAGCTCTGTCACAGATTTGTCCCTCACTGTAGGCCTTCACCCCTCAGCTACTGCCTGGCCCTGTGTCAAAGGAGAATGAGAGGGAATAGCGGGGTTTCCTGGGCCCCTCCTAGGATTTGGGTTTGTCATCTCTAATACAGGACAATCCGTGGAGAACCTCCAGGACTTCCCACACTCAACTGCTGTCCTGTTTGGAAACTCAAAGGCCCAGCGGAGGGGTGCCTCACCCATCGCTGGACACCTTGTAGCTTAGGACTCTGCCGGGTGGTGGCCACGCACATCGGACGGTCCTGGCCGGTGTGGGCGGGTGGGGCTGACAAGCTGTCTGGTCTCCCAAGTCTTCAGCCCTGGAGTTCCGATAAGAATGATGTCACTAGCCTTCCACAGAGCTGCTTTGTTCGTGGGGAGGGCCCCAGGGTAGAGGCCTGATAAGCAGCCTTCCCACACGTCTTTATGACGTGGGTTTGCTTATCGGTGCTCTGAGAGGGAGGGCCTCTTTGATCGGCCCCAACCCTTCCAGAGAACCATCAGGAGTGCCAGCCTCTGCTAAGTTTTCACAGGTGTCCCGGAACCTGTGGCTTCTTAGGTCCCCAGACCAGAGAGAGAAGGCCAGCCTCGAAGGCTCGGCTGACAGGAGCCGGCTGACTTACAGCAGGAATGACTCAGGTGTCTCGATTACACACAGGCTTTGTTATGTCAACCCGTGATCTGAGTGTGTGAGCACCAGAGCCTCCATTTAAAGGGAAGCATGTAAGAAACTTCAGGATGGGAGGGCTCTCAATGCAGCAAGAGGCCTGGGGCTGAGCGGGTATGGGTGCTGGGGCCCTGCCTCCTGGGAACTCCTTTCCCAGGGCAGACTTTGAAATTCTCTGATGTCCGTTAAAATACACAGGGTAGGTTCAAACCCACCTGCTTACGTAATGAATGCTCGAAACAAGACTGGTTTCACGTTCAAAAAGCGACTGTGCCATCATAGCTACAGACAACGGGAACAAGTCCTTAATTTGGAAGGCTCCTGATTGGAAAGACTTATGAGTTGGGGGGGGGCCTCCTTGGCTCCCCACACCTGCCTCTGCTTGCCACCCCTCCCCACGATCCGTCTCACAGCAGGACTGGAGCGGAAAGGGGACGTGGACATCAGCTCACTAGCAAGGCGTTCTGTTGCTTGTCCCCTCTTCTTAGAAGGTGCTTGTCTTGCAGCTTGTGACCAAGTGTGAGGGAATCAGTCCCTGCAGAAAACAAGCACAAGGTATCCAGATGGACCCCCTTCAGTTTCAAGCACGAGACTGTCAGGGATAGATGTGTGCCCAGCTGGGCGGTGGCCCGCTCCCCCAGTTGATGAGGGTGACCATGCCCTCAGCATCCCGGCTTCCTGTGAGCCAGCCACCGTGCTCGGGAAGCCGCTACATTTCGTCTATGTAGTCTTTTCTGAGAGAATTCTCTCTGGGCTTCTGGTCAGCTAAGCCCTGGAAGAGGCATGCACCTCGTTTCCAGAAAGCAGCTCCTTCTAGATCAGATATTGGCCTGAGTCTTGCTCTTCTGTGTCTCAATCCTTGCTTTAAGGTGCACTTGGGGTACCCAGAGCTTCTGGGGCTGGGGTCCATGTCAGCTGTCTTCTAGAGTCTGGGGTCCAGTGACATTTCTGCTGCCCGATCACCCGCCCCCACTCCCCCGTCCTCAGAGGCTCCCCCTCCTGCGGCCCCCCTCAATGGTGGCATGTGCTCCTTAGGGTCCTTGCTTTATTCCCACCGAGTTTTCATTTCCAGCCTCCCAGGGACTCATCTTTCCTGCTGTTAATAACAGAACAATAAAGAGCATTTGTTTAGGGATTATCACTGACTACACACTGTGTGATTGATCTCTCAGAGGAAGACGAAGGATCTCACAAACCACTTCTCCCCACTTAACAGAGGAAGACCCGAGGCTTCCCTAGTTTTGGTGGCCGAGGTCCCCCGGCTCCCACATGGCTGAGCTGGGCTTCGAGTCCAGCTCCGCTGCCCCAGAGTCCGCGTGCTTCTCCGCGGAGGCCCTGCTCCAGCAATCACATCAAACAAGACCGTATCTCTGCATTCTCTCGCTTTTTAAAATGTTTTGAGAGTCGCATACTTCAAGGGATTGTCTTAATGACACAGCAGGGTACCTGGGCCGCAGCGGTTCGCTCTCTCGGTGAGGGCTTCTGTATGGAGTCCGTCTGTGGGGGCCTGTGTTCTCCATGGCATGACTGTCTTCTCCACAGCACGTGCCAAGCACAAGCAAGGAGTGGACGGTCCAGGGAAAGGTTCACACCTCCCTTGTGACTCTGTCCACCTGCTGCAACTGTTCTCTGCTCCCGCATAAGGAGCAAGAAAATACTTCATCTGGAATCCTCTATGACTGTAACCAGCCAGAACCGAAGTTAAAAGTCCTCCCGTCAATTGGGGCTGTACACTGAGCAAGTGGGTACAAGCCCTTGGGCTCCCGTTGAAGGGATTTTGTGCGCTGAGTCAGCCAGTGGTTTCTAGTATGTTGTGCGATTGTGATTAACAAAAAGATGAACAAGACAAAACAATTTCCTTCAAGGGCTTTAGAAGCTTACAACCAAATAGCAGAAAAGAAGAGGTGCTTTTACTTTGCAAAACGGCTGCACAGCACAGACCCAAAGGGAAGGATAATAATGACAGTGCGATGTAGGTATTGGGAAGCTTCCAGAAGGGGCACAACATATGACCAACCCCTGTGCCCCTGCAGGGAAGAAGGAGCCTGACCACAGTGCCAGACCACAGTGGGACCCCACGTGGATCCCACAAGATGCCCAGCAGTGCCGAAACGAACACACACCCGTCTCTCAGAGGCATCCGCACCCCAGAGGTGCTGAGGGTCCTGCTGTCCCTGCAAGCAAGCCAGCACATCGCACTGTCAGCCTTGGGTCCCATCCCTGACCCCTCGTGTGCCGGCAAATTCCTGGCCAGCTCCGATTGCTCTGACTTGGCTGCTGGTGGCCATTGAGATGTTGGCTCTGTTCCTCTTGGATTGGGGGCAGGTGTGCTCCCAGGTTTTTTGGTACCGCGTGTCCCCCAATTTGGGTCCTGCTAGTGCAGTCCTAGGGCCGTCCTGGAACGGCTGTATTTTTTACCTATGGAGAGGGCCAAAGTTGCGGTTGCTCTTCCCGTGTGTGAATGGATGGTGCCCTTTGTGGAACAGACAGGCTTATTGGACATCCATGATTGATGACACCCCAGAAGACCTCCCAAGCTGCACTGGCCTTGGGGTTCATGGGAGATAAGGCGCTTGTGTGGAAACAATGAAGGAGAAAGATGGGGAACGGATTTCCACGCAGCACCCATGTGTTTCCTTCGCTGATTGCCAGTGGTTAAACTTGCTTTTATCTCGAAGGCCGGTCTGGACATAGGTTATCAGGGGAAGGCGATCCTTATTCTCACAGACTCGGTTTACAGAAGCAGAGAAGGGAAAAAATCTAATACAAAAATTAATCTAATACTAATTTTAATTGTAACTTTCTATTGTTGTCTTTTCTCTTATTTTGAAGTGTATTTCCCACAGATGTTTGTGTATAGATGGGACTCCATGTTCGCTGCATTCAATTTCCTTCTTTATTACAAAGTCCGTGAACACTGGCAGAGCACGTAGGAGTAACAAGTGACTTGGCTTGGAAGTTCTCTCCTTCTGCAAACATTTTCTAAAATGATGTGTTTTATGCACACTTAATCTGGGTGATGCTGGCAGCGTCTCTGCTGCTCCAAGGACCAGGACAGCCTGACTCATACCCTCAACTGCATGGTCTGAAGACGTTCACTTCCCATCTGCTGCTTTCTGTAAATTCCTAATCTCGTTTCCCCAATCATCCGGGGCCAAATACTCCACCTTTTTACTTCAAAGAAACCCATTCTCCTGCAATGTCTTTGGAACTGGAATTTCTTTGGTGAGAGACCTGGTGCCAAGGTCTCGTGGGGTAGGTAGTGCTGGTCTAAGTGCCTGAAATGGTACCAAGGGGACAAACCGTGGACGGGCTGGACAGTGCATCCAAGTCATTGACGTCTTCATTTCCTTGTCTGACAAAGAAGGTTCCTGTTGGCTGTGCTTTCTGCTCGGTGCAGGGTTTCAGCATGCCCAGCCCACCGAAAGATGGCTCCCCAGTCTCCACGTCAGAAGGTGCTCAGTACTTGGTAGGGCAGGGCCCGTAGGCATTCCCCCCCCTCCGGCATGCAGGTGTGAGTGCTGGTTCACGGGGAGATATTTAAAGATCGTCGAAGGGTAAAACTAGAATGTGAGAGCTGGGAAGGAATTTGGAGTCAGCAGTTTCTTAGTGCTTCTTAAAATACAGGTTTACTTTTTTTTTTTTTTTTAATTATTTGAGACAGAGAGATAGCAGGAGAGAGCAGGAGCTGGGGGCAGAGGGAGAAGCAGGCTCCCTGCTGAGCAGGGAACCCAAGCAGGGCTCGATCTCAGGAGCCCGGGATCATGGCCTGAGCTGAAGGCAGATGCTTAACTGACTGAGGCACCCAGGGGCCTCAAAATACAGGTTTGAATTCAAGTTGTCTGAGGGTTTCTTAATTCCACGTGAGTCCTCAACCCAAATTTGATTCAGTTGGTTTGGAGCAGACCCTGGTTGCTATGTTTCAGAAAAAAAAATTTTCTTTTTTAAAGATTTTATTTATTTATTTGACAGAGACAGCCAGTGAGAGAGGGAACACAAGCAGGGGGAGTGGGAGAGGAAGAAGCAGGCTCACAGCGGAGGAGCCTGATAACGCTAGGATCACGCCCTGAGCTGAAGGCAGACGCTTAACGACTGCGCTACCCAGGCGCCCCCAGAAAAAAAAATTTTTTAATTCAAATATAATGAACATCAGTGTTATATTAATTTGAGGTGTACGATACAGTGATCCCACAATTCTGTACATTACTCAGTGCTCAGCACAGTGAATGTACTCTCAGGCCCCTTCACCTGCTGCACCCATCCCCGGTAACCCCTAATTTGTTCTCTATAGTTCAAGAGTCTGTTTTTGGTTGTCTCTCTTTTTTCTTTGCTCCTCTGTTTGAGTTCTTAAATGCCGCATAAGAGTAAAGTCATATGGTAGTTGTCTTTCTCTGACTGACTGACTTCATTTAGCATTATACTCTCCAGCTCCATTCATGTTGTTGGAAAGGCAAGATTTCCTTCTTTGCTACGGCTGAATAATATTCCATTGTGTATACACCACATCTTCTTCATCCAGTCATCCGTCCATGGACACTTGGGCTGCTTCCATATCTTGGCTATTGTGGATAATGCTGTAATAAACATAGGGGTCCTGTATCTTTTTGAATTCGTATTTTCATTATTTCTGAAAGATTTGTTAGGTGAGGAGCCTGGGTGGCTCAGTTGGTTAAACATCTGACTTTTAATTTCAGCTCAGGTCATGATCTCAGGGTCGTGGGATCAAGCCCCGCATCAGGCTCCACACTTCCTGCTAGTATTCTCCCCCCGCCCCCCGAAAAAAAAACAACAACACTTTGTTAGGTGATTTTGTTGTATTGTATGGTCTTAGTTCCAAACCACGTAATAGTTAAAAATTTCTCACTCTGCAGATAAAGAAACTGGATGCCCAAGAAATGAAACAGCTCTGCTGAAGTCACACTAGCTGATAGAGTGAGTGGCTGCTTGCAAGAGGCCCCCCGAGGTGGGGACAGTCTGTCCAGCTCTCAGTCCCACCTCCAGCAGTGCCCAGCTCACAGCAGGTGCGGGGTAGCTGAGAGGACCATGGGAGTCACACAGCTGACGTGTGGCTGAGAGTGGCTGAGCCTTGCTGAGAATGTTGGGACAGGCAGCACCGGGGGGCAAAGCACCTGTTTTCAGCGATGCCTGCCTCAGAACCTGGCTTTCCCAGATACGCGCTGTGTAATCTTGAGCAAGGAGCTTAACCTTATGGCTTCATATTCCTCGTTTATAGCAACCGAGCCCTTGAGAGGATGAAATGACACCTACAATGTGTAGGGCACAGCCAGGTGCGTCGTATACACTTAACATCAGCTGTTTTTATTTTTGTTACAGTCCCCTGCTCTTTTCCCTGATATATTTTGCCTGAATTTTTTTTTCCTCTTTATGTACTAAGCGTTTGAAGACTCTGTTGAGATAACACGAAGGCAATGTGAATCCTCTCACCAATGTCTGGAATTTCTTATTATTTAGGACACAGACTGATGCTTTTCAATTCATGAGCCAATTTCTCATCCTATCTAATTTTAGTTCCCTTCATTACTTCAAAAAATTTCCCCTCGAATTGCCGAAGTGAGAATCAGACCCATTTATTTTTCCATTTTCTGTCTGCAGAACGCATTGCACTTCAATTTTCTCCACCTTTACGGTTCTGACCATTTTCCTACCATCTTAATCTCCATCATGCTCGGTCAACATACAGCGAGACATTTGACAGTTATAAATGCGCATGTATCCAGATTAGGAAATGCTGACTTTTCAACATTGTGGCTCGTTTGCAAGATTTCTAAAGACTTTAACTCCCTTAGGAATTAAAATACAGAATTGCAGAATGGTACTATTGGACCCAGTTTAAGATTTGTTGTCCGAATGACAACAACGGAATGGTCTTGATCCCCTTGGAGGGACGCCGGGGTGGTTCAGTCTGTTAAGGGTCTGCCTTTGGCTCAGGTCATGATCCCAGCATCCTGGAATCGAGTCCCGAATCAGGCTCCTTGCTCAGCGGGGAGCCTGCTTCTCCCTCTGCCTGCCGCTCCTCCTGCTTGCGCTCCCCCCCCCCACACACACAAATAAATAGATAAAATCATTAAAAAAAAAAAAAGAAAGAAAATCTGATTTGGAGAAGGCCATCCAAGTGCATGATTTTCTAAGTAAGCTGTAGCCCATTTATTGAGATGGCTTCTCCCACCTCCTCTCCTACGTGCCCCCTTCTGCTCAGATAACAGCCTAAGTCCTCAAATGAGGGTTTGGCCATTGCTGCCTTCTTTGTGATGACTCATGACAAACCATGATATCACAACCTAACACGCCTGTATTTTCCCTCTGGAATTTTAATATTATACATTTTCATAAGACCAGAATTCTGAAAATAAATTCCTTAGCTTCTCCTTTTCTCTGGCTCTCATGGGAACCAATGCTGCTCAGTCACTCTGACGGGACCCACATTGGAGATCCTGGGTGAATGTGACAGGCGTCTGGTCCATTTTCTCTCGGCTACCTGATAAAGCAGGGATGGCGTTGTTCAAGGTCAGGTGACACTTTCCCACATCTGTCACCCTGCCACCAACTCTCCATGACTGGAATTCCCGAAACCAAGAACCAAATCTCTACATTGTGATTAAACAATAGCCGGATAAAATCAACAGTAAATAGATCGTTAACGCGATGGGAGCATAAGGGGAAATGGCAACGAAAACAAGCAGGACTCCAGAGAGAGGAGGTGGAGAGAGAAAAGAAACCACACACAAAGGGTCAAACTCATTCATTTCAGAGACAAGAGGCTCACGGCCAAAATATCACAGCCATAAGATAAAGGTAAAATGGAAGAGCCACGAACTCGTGAGAAACCAAAACCTGCTTCAACACTTGACTGTGAACAAAATAAAACGCTAACACCAGAAGCTTACGGAGCAGACCAGGCGACATACACAAATTGAATTACAGCTTTGCAAAAGGAAAAGACAGAGGTGAAGCAATCCCTGCTGTGGTCCTCCCCAGGGCTGAGCTCTGTAAAGAGTTTGGGGTTCCCCCTTGTGCCTGGACCACCCCAAAACAACCCCAGACAAGACTTGGAGGTGACCTGTTTTTGTTTTTTTTAAAGATTTTATTTATTTATTAGAGAGAAAAAGCATGAGCAAGACGGAAAGGAAGAAGCAGAGGGAGAAGCAGACTCCCCACTGATCAGGGAGCCTGATGTGGGACTCGATCCCAGGACCCCGAGATCATGACCTGAACTGAAGGCAGACGCTTAACCAACTGAGCCACCCAGGCCCCCGGGTCGACTTTTTTAAAAAAAAATCTTACAGTTGTCAAACTGTGTGTCCCAAACACTGTTTAAAATTTAACCCTCTGCTTCTGCTCCCTCTCTCTGTCAAATAAATAAATAAGATTTTTAAAGAATAACATTAAAAGAAAAATAAAATTTAAAAATCCATCCATAGGGGAGAACACCAGAGATGTGCAAAGAACCCCCGGGCCCGTGGGATTAGCCCATCTGAAAATGAATCTGACAGGGGGCGCCAAAGAACTACCCTCTCTCCCTCTGCCACTGGTTGGGGCTACTTCCTCTCCGCACCCCTGCACTCTCCCAAGCTGTGCCTACCAAGATGGGGGAGCAAGCCCCAGAGAGAGAAGGGGAGAGGCCAGCCCCTCAACACAGTAGCCGAAGTAACGTCATCCCATGAGGTGTTTTGTTGGCCTTCTCCTGGCAACACCCACGAACCCCGCGTGTCTCAAGTTCAACACTGTCTAATGTCTTCATGGTTTGCATGTTGGGGAACACAGAGCAGCAAGCCATGTGCAAACACCTCTCCACGGCCTCTGAGACCTCAGTCCCTTGTTCATGGACCGGGCTGCATGTTCACACAAGCTAAGCCCATACGTGCACGTGGTTCCTTGGCCCGGCTTCCCCTTCTTTCTCCCAGTCCTTGTGGACATGGCTGCTTCTTGACATTGTCATCTCCCTGCCCCCGTCCCTCCCCCAGGAGCATCTCCTCCAAGCATCTTACCTGAGGCGACATCACCTGTGCCACCCCTGCCTAAGGTCCTCTGTGGTGCTCATCGTGCCACCACCGAGCTTTTCCTCACTCGTGGAATCATGATTACCTGCCTTCTCCGGCCAGAACCGAGCTCCGCAGAGCTGAGACCACCAGAGCCCTGGTCGGCATCCCCGGTGCCTACAACACCGCCTGGCGCACGGAGGCTGCCGCGGGCTGTTTGCTAACTAAGGAATGGTTTTGAACTCTCGGAGGACCAGGGCTCACAACCAGATGAGATCATGATTTCACGGCAGGCAGGCACGGGCAAGAAGAGAAGCTTTGTGGGATGTGCACCTGTGAGCGGAGCGGGGGGCAGTCTCTTCCCACCCTCTGTTCCCTGCACCCTCCATGGTTGCCTGGAGTCTGGGCAGTGGCAGCTGCAGGGGCTCAAACAAGGGGTGATGTCGGGGCTCAATCCCAGGGCCAGGGGTGTTGAACACATTGTGATGGAAGAAGGCTCCAACAAGAATGGTACAGCGATGCCGTTACTGATTTGGAGGCATTTGCAATCTCCTTTCAGGATACATCGGAATCATCATGAATACACTGTTATAAGGGCTTTACAAAAAAATCATGGTAAATCCTGGGATTGGTATATACTCATGTAACTCCCCCTAATTCTCCCTGGCCGGGCTGTGTGATGAAAGATGTGTATTTAGCGGGGTGCCCACAAGCACGAGTCATTGCACGACCTAATTCCTCAACAACAAAGGCCTCCAATGGGGAGCTGTGTTGGGGGAAAAAGCAGGGAGGATTTCCTTGTCAACGTGGACGAGGACAAAAGATCTTTCTATGAGCTCTCAGTTGGGCAGAAACATATCTTAACTTCATATGCTTACTTCTCAAGTTTTCCTGTTAAGCACGATTTTAGTATATGAGAGCTAGGTCCCCAAATGAAAAAAGGTCCAGCTTTTTATTTCTGTAAGACAGGACATTGCGGAGCATTTTTCTGAGGACAAGGGTTTACCGTTCTTCACCAGAAAGAGGATTTGGCATCATTGCTCGACGTTTAGGACTGCACAGGAATTATAAGTCCCTGGAACCAGCTTTTCCATTCCCAGGTGAGGTGTGCGAGGGGATCACGGCCCAAGCCCCTGACCACATGTCTCCCTCCCACACCCGAAGGCTGAGGACCATCCCTCTGTTAGTGCTTAAAATCCTTCTGAAGGTCAAATACGTGCAAGTCGACACGTTTCCAGGCCTCCACTCTTCACTCTGTGGTTTGGCTTTCGTGGCCCAAAGGCTTCCCAAAAACCTGTCCACGGGGCTCTCGATCTTTGATTGACAGGGACGCCAGGGAGGGAGACTGGGTTTGAAACGATGATATTCTGCGATTTCTGCGGTGGTGAGCACCCCCTGCGCGGCCATCTGTTCAGTCTGAGCTCCTGCTCTTTTTTTCTCCTAGACAAGGTGAACTCGCCAAGTGCAAAGAGGAGCTCTTAAAATATCTTTCAATGGACATGTGACTGCCAGGGCGTCTGTGGCCACGGCTATTCCGGCACCCTGGGAAGGGGCTGGCGTACAACATGGGGCTGTAGTGAGGTGTGCTTTTTTTAACTAATGCGTGTTTGCTGGAGAATATCTGGCAAATAAAATAAAATGATGCATAATAATCACATTAACCAGAGAAGGTCTTCACATACGTGGACGCGCCGTTGTAGGAACATGCGTGTTGGCCCCTTTCCGGCATGTACCCCCCACCCCCCGCGATGACTGGCCCGGTTCTGAAGTCATCTTCATGGGAAATGAATACGGCCACCCCAGCTTTCACCTGGTGAGTGTTCATAGAGCATGGCTTTCTCCTCCATCCCTTTGCTTTCACCCTGAGTTTTTCCATGTACAGCGGGTGTCTTGTAGACAGCCTGGAGCCGAGTCGACTTTTATCATCCAGTCTGACTTGACTGCTGTATTTAGACCATTCACATTCCAAGGGGTTATTGATACAGTTAGATCCATTCCTGCCACCTGGGTTTTCCACTTGCTGGTTTTCTTTCTTTCTCTACCTTTTGTCTTCTGTCCTGACCTTGGGCTTCCCTAAGCACTCCTCCACGGAGGAGAATGTGTCCCACAGCTCCGCCCCGTCGTCATCTTAATCGTCATCCACTGTTCTTCCCAGGGGGCCTGTGCTTGTGGGGAGGGAGGCATTCTGTGCTTCTAGGATTAGATCTCAATCTCTGGGTGGGCCTGTGACTTTCCCAGGCGCCGCTCCCCTGCACACTCCCTCCCCCCTCCCCCCTCCCCCCTCTCCCCGCCTCATTCCCAGGCTGGATTATCTTCAGTCTGTGTCCCTGAAACCGGGAGCCCTCCTGCCTATGTTGTCTCTGCCCCTCGGACGTAAGACAAGAAAGTTGATTTCCCCCACCTGGGATGTTCCAGAAGCTCTGACAAGGTCTTTTCCCTGGGAAGTAGACCTCTGCTGGGCTGAAGGGTCTGGGCATATTTTATAATGATTGCTTTTCGATTCTGCCTGCCAGAGCCAAGAAGGGGTCTTCTCAGATCTTCACGGTGAGAACCCAGTGAAGCCCCCACAGATAAAACCCACCGATGTGTGCGAGCCCCGAAGACGCAGCTTCCAGGGGCTTCTCACTCAGCGTAGGACACACTCAGCGTCCAGCAATCCGTCACAATGCCCACCTAAGTGTCCTGCCGGTTGATGGGTCCAGTAGCTCCCGGTCTAGGAGAGCTGATCTGGGGCCCGGCCCTCCACATTCTCCTGTTTCTCCAGATTTGGGGCAGCCTCTGGCCCTGCACCCTCAGTTCTCAGGATGGTCCAAGAACAGTCACCCCTTTTCCATTTGTCCAGTTTCCCTGCTCTAAGGACAAGAAAGATGATTTATTTCCAAGTCCTTATCAAGAACTGACTCCCCGAGTCCCCAGATAAAGCAAGTTTACTTTTTGTCAAACCTCCTTCCCCCTTGACATATTTCTCTCTGGAGGTACGGGTGTTAGGCAGAACACGTTGACTGAGGATGGGAGCCAGGTGCTGCCCCGAGGGCTTTATGCATTCTTTTTTACATTGCTCCTCGGTCCCATACCACTCCCCTTTTACAACGGAAGACACACGCCGTTCAGCTTGCAAGACTTGCCCAAAGTCATGGGGTTCGTAAGGAGCAGAACTTAGAAGGGAATCAGCAGTGGCTTAATAAGACCCAAGAGCCAGGCGTCAGATGCTGCATTCTTCCCTGCACAGTTATGAATGGGCAGATGGATGGACAGATGGGTACAGAATTGGAGACATAGATGGATAAATATATCTCAACACAAGAGAGATTATATTCAGTTCTACAGATAGATTTATAAATTAATATTGCATTTTATGCATTTTCACAAATGAAAACAAATCCTTGATCAAGAGTAATTCTTAAGCTGTTAAAATTGTAATTGTCATCAACATAAAGAGCCACTCACAGACCAAGGAACAGGAATAATGGACCTGCTTCAAAGGGTCTATGTGGGCATGAGACACAAAGTCGGTGAAGAAAGGATCGCAGGATCAGACTCAGTGATTTAGGTACGAGACTCGTTAACTTTCCTGCAGGGCAATTAATCTGTAACTTCCAGGGCAACCTTGTCTCGCGGGTCCGTCGCTCTATCTTCAGGCGCCCCAGCCTTGATCAATTGTTACCCAGACCAGCATGTTCCCCGGGAGTCAGATGACCTTCAGACGCACTCATTAGAAAATCATTTAGCCTAAAGCTAAAAGGTAATGAGATCATCTTTTTTTGACTGATTTCTGTGTTGAAAACTTTTCGCGTGTATTTGTGACTATGATTTTAATGGCTTTCGTAATGGTGCATAACAGGGGCATTAACCACGACAGAACCATTTGGAAGACTGCTCGCACAGTGCAGGGTCTCGGGGTGAATCTCAGACCCTCTGGAGCCTGGCGTACTTCCTCTTCCTGCTGCGGGGGAAGAGCTGGTAGCCCTTGTCTACCTACTGCAAGGGGCTCCGGTTAGGGGACTTACTTGGATGGGGGCGCTCTCTGACTCCTGTTGGAATTCAGCAGGGAGGGACTAAACCCGAAATTGCTGCGACATCATCCAGGCTGCCCGCTTCCAGAAGCCTCGCCCCTCCAGCTGGAGAGTACAGGGCATCCTCGATCCTCCACCTTCAGCTGCTGGGGATTCCTGCAGCAGAAACGCTGCTTTCCCTTCGGAGTCCTTTCTAGCACCCGTAAACAGGACCTTTCCCTGCAGCCCCTGGCTCTGAGGATCCGCCATGGTCTTCAGTCTTCCCCCAGCCCCCTCAGAGGCGGACGTGCTAATCCATTGGTTCATTTTACTCAGGGGTGTGTCCAGAGAGACGAGCTCCTCTTGCACGTTCCTGTGCTCCAAGGCCTGGCTGGGGCCTTCTTCTCACCTGTGAGCAGGCCGCCAAGGTCTGCCCCAGGGAGATCCCAGCCTCTGTTCCCTGTGTCTGGGTTCTTCCTGCAGCCTAGGTGGGGTGCCAGGGCCTGGCTCAGGGGGCCATAGTTCAAGGGCGAGGAGCCAGACCCTCCATCCTGGACAAAGGGTTGATAAGAGGGCTTGCTGGCGTTTGCCCCGTTTCAGGCTCCGCTCGGCAGCTAAGAGCTGTGCTTGGATCCCGGCTGGTTCCCGGTGTCCACGCTCAGTGGCTGACGTTTGGAGAAAGAAGGTGGTGAAGAAAGAGTGCCCCCAATGTCCTGAAAGTTTCCATGATTTCCCAGAGCCAGGATCCCAAAGAGCAAGTCCTTCCGAAAGGAAGCAAAATGGTGATTCTTGACTCATTTGCATGACAAAGCACCCACAGGTCAAGGCGGGGCCCCAATCCTGACATACTCTCTTACTCTCTGAAGGAGGACAGGACTTACGGAGCGTAAGCAGCTGGGTGTGCATGAAGTAAACTCAGACTTTGGAGCTGCGGAATGACGTAGAAGCAGAGAAGGCCGTGGGGCTGGGAGGACCTGTAAGGTAATGTAGGCTGCTGTGGGAGGCTCTGGCCTCCGTGGCAGACGAGGGTACAGACCGAGGCCCTGTCCTACCGAGGCCACACACAGCTCTCCGCTCTTTATTCAACCAGCCCCCACCCACTGTCCGGAATTGTTTGCCATCCCTACACAATACTGTCAACTCGATTGCAGAAGATAAACTCGGAGGCCTTATGCACAGACCCAGCCAGGCTCCTCTGTTCCAGTGCAGAGACTGACTTCCTAACTCCTGCTTATACTTTTGTCATGGCCAAGGAATTCATGAGAATGACGGGGGTGTCTCTAGGATAGGACATTGTAGTATCTTCCTCTCTTTCATGAAGATTGCTCTCTATCAAGTGACCTTTGTCTCACCTTTCTCAAAAGAACTTGCGTCTAAATTGGACAGAGCCCTGGAGTCGTTGGGAGGGAGGAAGTCAAGGAGATAATCTCACTGGAATTTGAATGTGACTCAAGATGGAGTTTCCTCCAAGGTACACGCAGATTCCACAAGCCTCTTCTCCCTTGGAGCGGAGCTGGTGCTTCCCCGCTTGAAGGTCTGGGCCGGCGGCAAGGGGGTGTCTGGAAGGAGCCACGGGTTCCATGTTCTTCTGCAAACAGGAGATGAACTGCTTTCCCTTCAGAGCATCAGTGCTTTGGCCAGGTGGGTAAGCCTTAGCCTCAGAGGACAAGTCTAGTCTTGATAGTTGTGGAGTAACTTTGAAATGGATTCCTTCACAGTCAGGATGAGCTGGGAGAATAGGGAGGCTTCTCATGGCTGTTCCTAGCAAGCTCACCATCATTAAACCGCGCCCCTGAAGTTCCCCGTGAAAAATAAATCTCAGAAGTAGAGGAAGGAAAGGAAATTCCTTCTAGGAAATCCTCCAACACAGGATCGCCATCAGTTCCTCCTCTGTGAGGGCCCAGCCTCAGGTGGGCTCCCTTTGCGGGGCGGGCGGGATGAGCATTGTAAGCGCTGGGCTTGCAATCTCTCTCAGTTTCGCACATTGGATCATAGAAAAGACTTTGATTGGCTGCCCGTGGTCACATGCATTTTCTCCACCAGTCACTGAGGCCAGGAAAACGGGCCGCTGATTGGTCAGGCCTGGGTCATGTCACCTCTGCGATGGATAAGATCGGGATCAGCGCCAAGATTCATTCGGCATGGGCTCCCCCAATGGGCTTCTTTTACCAATCAACTGGGGAGGGGTGCTGGACCACACTTTCTGAAAACAGGCATCTCCAGACGTTAATGCCACTAAGTGCAAACAGAGCGACTTACCAGTTTCTTCGGAGCACGGGCCTTCCTTAATCCCTTGTTCCTTTAAAGATGAGCTCAAGCCACTGACCCCACTGGAAACAGATTGACCCCATGGAAAGTAGCGCAGACATGTAACCCAGCTCAGCACTGGCTTCAAACCCTTTGCCGTTTTTGTGCTTGTTACATTACATCGATGCCTTGGAGCTCCTCAGAATCCAAGGTATGTAAGAGGGTATAGGGATAGATATAGGAAATCAAGTCAAAAGCCCCTGAGGGCACAGGGCACAAGGCCGCTAGGTGGCAGTGTGGACGTTGATGGAAGGCCTGCTGGCATCCATTCTGGGACCCCATCCTGGTGCTCTTTTGAGACAAGAGCCTCCCAGCTCGCTCCCCTGACGTGATGGATGGTGCAGTGACAAATTGAGTTTGAACCTGCCATCAAGACAGCTTGGGATTCATTAGCAGAATTTGGAGTTGAATTGGAAATGCTAATTTCAGGACATCCAAGCAGTTCATTCTGGCTGGCATTTCTCGTGTTGCTCTGGAGGCTGCCGACAAATGAGGGGCCCGAACACGGAATGGTAAAGGACAAGAGTGGAGTTGTTGTGACCCCTGAGACAGACAACATCAGCATTTCCTTCCCAGCATCTTTTCTTCCCTGGGGCTAAATACTCCCATTAACTGGAGGTTCCATTTTTAGGGTTAAATTGAATTGTAAAACTCTGATATTGTAATTTATAGTAAGAAATACGCATTTGGGGGCGCCTGGGTGGCGCAGTCGTTAAGCGTCTGCCTTTGGCTCAGGGCGTGATCCCAGTGTTCTGGGATCGAGCCCCACGTCAGGCTCCTCCGCTGGGAGCCTGCTTCTTCCTCTCCCACTCCCCCTGCTTGTGTTCCCTCTCTCGCTGGCTGTCTCTATCTCTGTCAAATAAATAAATAAAATCTTAAAAAAAAAAAAAAAGAACTACGCATTTGATCTCTGTTCCTGTCCCCAGGCTCAGAGCTCCTAAAATCCTTGGAATTTCCCAAGGGAGGAGAGAGATCAAAGTGCCTTTTGTTACGTTAATGAGGTGGCTGGGCTGGCACCTCAGCTGGGAACCAGTTGCCAGGAGAACCGAACTCTGGGGGAGAGGGGAGGGCCTAGAGCTTGAGTTCAATCGCCAACGGGCAATGATTTAATCAGTCACGCCTGTGTAACGAAGCCTCCATAGAAACTCCAAAGGACACAGTTGGGAGAGATTCCAGGTGAGTGGACACGGGTAGGTTCGGGGACAGCAGTGCTGGGGAGGGAGCGTGGGAGCTCCCCGCCCATCCCTGTGCATCTTTCCTTTTACCGTAAACCAGTAATTTAGTAGGTAAAATGTTTCTCCGAGTTCGGAGCTTCTCCAGCAAATGAATCAGTCCCAAGGAGGGGGTCATGGGAATCTCCCATCTCTAGCCAGTCGGTCAGGGGCACAGGGGACAACTGGGCTTGGGACAGGCAGATCGGCAGTCCTGTGGGCCTTAGCGCTCACCCTGCGGGGTGTGACGCTGTCGCTGTCTCGGGGTAGCGTCAGCGTGGACTTGAGGCAAAGACTCCCGGCTGGTGTGGGCACGGGTGCTTGGTGATGATGGTGTGGGAGAGACACACACGCCTTGGAATCGGGGATCTGAACTCTTAAAAACTTAGTTCTTGCCAAACATCCACTTCTGGGAAGCTGGAGTAAGTGTCAATTCCTCCTGCCTGTAGGACACAAACATTTAGAGACTCTGAGAGGTAGAGAAAGCAGACCAGAGCGAATGTCCTGGCCTCCCTTTCTGCCGTGTACATCCCAGATTTGGACTGAAAAGCCAGTAACTTGGACAGGTGCAGACAAACAAAAACCCCAACGACAACCTGCTTTCTCTGGCAAAGACCAAGAAAGGGCAGTCTATTAAGATAGAAAAGTAGAGGGGCGCCTGGATGGCTCGGTCCGTTAAGCAGCCAGCTCTTGATTTCGGCTCAGGTCATGATCTAAGGGTCCTGGGAATGAGCCCCGCATTGGACCCCACGCTTCACAGGGAGTCTGCTTGAGGATTCTCTCCCTCTCTCTCTACCCCTCCCCAGTGCACGTGCACTCTCTCTGTCTAAGTAAATAAATCTTAAAAAAAATAATAATAAAGAAAGAAAAATAGACAATCACTGCTCTACTCCAGCCAAACACCAAAGAAAATACTGCAGCCCCGCACCACTTACCCCACTAGCGAAGGCAGAGCAGGATGACCTAGACCCCAGCCAGGCTCTGAGACTCTCCAACATCCCGGAAGGCAGGTTTCAGAGAAGGTGAAGTAAGAAGCTGGGGCTTTCAACCCCACCCAGCAGAAATGAGGCACCCACCCTTCTCCCCGGGGGGAAAGTCAAAGCAGGCCTGTTGGAGAGTCAAGACTTTCTCTTCCCCTCCGTGGAGATGAAGCCACCCCCTCTTGGTGTCAGTGGAGACTACCTGGGGACAATACAGGGCATCACTGTCTGTCCCAGGCAAGGAGGTATGACAGGAGCTGACACCTTGCAGGTGCCTGAACTCCTGACCCTTCCCAGCAGTAGCAAGGAGCCCCCCTCCTTGGGTATCCTCGGCAAGGTGGCACCCCTGCTTCCCTGACGGGCGTGATTTCAGAGAAAGCCAGCCAGAATAGGTTTATTTTTATTTTATTTTTTTACTTGAGAGAGAGAGAGCAAGAGCACAAGCAGGGGGAGGGATAGAGGAAGAAGCAGGCTCCGCGCCGAGCAGGGAGCCTGATGTGGGACTTGATCCCAGGACCCTGGGGTCATGACCCGAGCGGAAGGCAGGTGCTTAACTGACTGAGCCACTCAGACGCCCAGAACAGGTTTAAATGAAATCCGGGGTCTCAGAACAGACCACCCAAAAGGGCCAGGTTTCAGTGGAAAATCACTCACCATATCGAGAACCAGGAAGGACTCAACTGAATGAAAAGAGTCAATCAGTAGATGCCAGAATCGAGATGACGGATAAGCTCCTAACGTCTGACATGGGAGTAGGGACGGCACCCGTGGAGACGCGGGATGGTCACACGCCGCTGGTGGGATGTAAAGGGAGCCATCCAAGGCTGGAAAAGAGTCAGACAGTTTCTTTAAAAATGAAACATGCAGCTTCTGTAGGATCCTGCCGCCGCCCTCTTGGCCGTTCATCCAAGAGAAAGGAAAACCCCGACCCAAATGTCCGCAGCTCTTGATTTGTAAAAGCTCAGTCAGTCGGGGCCAGAGCAGGTCACCAGGGTCTGGGTGGCTTGTAAGCCCCAGAAAGTCATTCTGTTCTGGAGGCTGAAAATCTGAGATCGGGGTGCCAGCATGGCTGGGTTCTGGTGAGACCCCTTCCTGGCTGCAGGTGGTTATTTCCTCGGTGCTTCTTCACGGGGTGGAGAGCGACAGTGTTCTTTGGGGTCTCTTTAATAAAAGGCACTAATCCCATTCGTGAGGGCTCTGTCCTCCTGTAATCACCTCCCGAAGGCTCTGCCTCCCAAAGCCATCACGTGTGGAGGTCGGACTTCAACGTGGGGTTTCGGGGGGGCACAGACATTCGATCCATACCGAGCCCCCAGATGTTCTCTAACGTGGCTTGGCCGCACAGACGGTGGTACAGCCATGCGGTGGAATATACACGCAGCCGTGACCAGAGCTCTTGGTAGACGACCCGGCAGAAGCTCCAGGGAACGGTACTGAGTGAACAAAGCCCATCCCCAAAGCTTCCGTGCTGTAGGACTCCGTTCATATAAAGTTCTCGAAATGACACAGTCGTAGAAGTGGAGGACTGATGAGTGGTTGCCGGGCGTCAAGGAGGCCGGGGTGAAGGAGGGAAGTCGGTGGGGTACGGAAGGACGGCTTGAGGGCTCGGGGGATGGAAATGTGCTGTGTTGTCTGCATCAATGTCAATACACTGGTGTGGTATTAGTGTCTTACAGGATGGCGTCTCGGGGAAAGTGGGTAAAAGGTACACAGGATTACTCTGTACCGTTTCTTACAAGTACACGGGAAGCCACACTGATCTCAAAATTTAAAGTTTAATAATAAAACAAAACTACCCACCTCCTTCTGCTTTCAGCTGGAAAGGTGACGTGGTTGGGATGTCTCTAGAACCTAGCATGGTCCCTCTTAATACATTTAATAAGTGTCTGCTGAATCGAAAAGCTTGGTACAAAATGGATCATAGGTCAGAAAGCCCCCAAGGATTTTGTCTACTGAACCATCAGCGTCCTGTGTCCTGTCCCATTTACTCGAGCGTCCTTGGGGACAGGTTAGGTGGGGCCATGCTATGAGATAAAACCTCCTACTGGTTTTTATTTCTTGGGCAAGTTACTTGAATGTGTGTGTGTGTGTGTGTGTATACATATATATACATATGTTTTATATATATATATAAAATCTAAAATTCTCTTCAATGTTCTAAATCAGTGGATAAATTTGTTAAGGTTTCAAATTTAAATAAAGAATTTGTAAAGGTTTCAAATTTAAATAAAGGGTCTAAACTCATTCATCAGTCACATAATGTGAAAGAGAGAAAGAAGGTGATCACACTAAGAGACCTTACGTTCTTTTAAATATTACAAGCATATTGTTACCTGTTATTTACAGATGTGGTTTTGACTTCTTAAAACCTTTTTATATTTAATGCTAAACCTTTCCGGAGTTGGCAATGTATGACACGAAGGAAACATGGTCCACTGCACGTCCCAGTTCTCTGAGATAATTTAGACCCAGAGACTCTGCCTGTGTAAGAGTTCTCCTGCTGTCGACACCCACTCACTGAGCCGAGAGTGTCTTTTTAGAGTCACCGGCTCATGAGCTACCAGGCTATAAAGGAGTTGGTCTCACAGCTCACGGAGCCCCTGGTCCAGGAGTCAAGGTACACACGTTGCTTTTTTCTCATCTAAATGTCAGATGTCAGCAGCTCCCACCTACAATGTTTACTCGTTTGCAGTTTGTGTTTCTTTTTCATCCTTTAGATATTTAAATATGTTTTCAATCAAGCTTTACAGATCTTTGAACTTTCCAGTCGTCTAACTGATGTATGTGTGTGTTTTCCTTAGAATTTAAAGACATCTGAATTTGATGTGGTCTTACATGTAAAACTACTGCTTAGAATGATGCAATTCTTCTGACTATCTTAAAAGCTAACCGGATGACGTGGAGCATCCCACACAACATCCTTTGGGTCGTGGGTCCCAGCATTCGAGGCCATTCTGACCCTGTCCTCCTCATATAAGTCCTCATACATTTTCTTATAGCTTGTCTGACACGATTCCCTAGTGGTGGGAAAGGGGGCAGGATTCAGGTAGGAACCCCCTCTCCAGGAACAAAGGGGGTGCATTTTAGTGAATCACTTGCAATGGGAGATGGAGCGTCCAAGAGAGGAGCTCTCGCGGTGATGTCATTTTTATGGTCTGTTGTGTTGACGCTCTTGTTCTGTGACCTTTACGTGGCATGGCTCTTGCGGAGATGAGCATGAGAAGGAGAGATTCATGTTGTGAAGACAGCACTGAATTCAGAGCCAAGAGACCGAGCGGTTGCTCCCATGACTGAGCACTCTGCCTTCTCGGGCAGGCCACTTCACTTCTGAGCTTACTCTCTAAAGCTGGTTCAATTAAAAATCTCACAGAACGATTGCGAGACACAAAGGAGAGAGAAATATGAGGACTACCATCCCCAAATGTTGAGTGCATTCATCCTTAGACTCTTACGGTACACTCACGGAATCCACAGATTTCAATATGGCAGACACCGACTTGCAGATGACTCCATTCCCTCCTGTGCACAGAATTGTTTTTCCCCAAGATCGTTCTGGCAATCCCTGCTCTGAGTGCTCCCCACCAGGGGGGAAGCTTAATGGAGTCTGGCCTATTATGTGTTCCATGCTTAATGCTTACCCGGAAGTTAGGAGTGAGGAGAGAAGGGTCTTTATTCTTCAGTGGTGTCCCAAAGCGACCACCATCTGTTTTTGGGCTCAAGCTCCATCGAGGGTGCTGTTTCCACTTGGCCTCATGATACTTGTCTCCTGTATTAAATACACGTGTCCCCGTCTCTTCCATGGCCCAGTACCAGCTATCGCCAGAAGCTCTGTGGCTTCTCTCCTCTCCTGCTCAATGTCCTGTAAAACTAGTCTAGTTTACTTACGATACCTTTTTCAACACTCAGCCTTGGCCTTGGCCTCTACCACTTAGCTAAAGATGACTCCTCAACACTCCCTAGTGATATCTTAGTGACAAACCTCAGGGTCTTTTCTTAATCTTGCGCGGTCCCCCTGTCGCCTTGGAGACAGTAAGCAGCCTTGCCTTCCAGAAGGAAGCTCTCCCTCCCCTCTGCGTACATGATTTCCTGTACCTGGGCCCCCAGTCCCCTCTGTTTCCAACTCCACTCCCCATCTACCGGCCACATTCTCCAAGGGTCTCCCGCACGTCCTCTGTTTGCTCGAAGTTTTTCTACGCGTTCTTCCTTGGGCCATCAAATCCTCCCATGACTTCAACCACCACCTCTATTCAGTGACTGAGAGGCGACCTCTCCATTGTTTTAATTGCCAGGTGCGTATAAAATACGTTGTATAGAGCTGCAAAGATAAACTATATGTGGCTTAATTCTCCAGGAAAGGTGGGAGACAAGGGGGCGTTAAAAAGGCTGTAAGGTAGGCATTAAAAAGAACGTAGGCCCAAAGAAATTCAGTGTAATTATGTTTGCTACCTCTTTAAAAATCCTTAAACGGGGGCGCCTGGGTGACTCAGTGGGCTGAGCATTCCACTCCTGATCCCAGCTCAGGTCTTGATCTCAGGATTGTGAGTTCAAGCCCCGCATTGGGCTCCATGCTGGGTGTGGAGCCTACTTAAAACAAAACAAAAACAAGCAAATGAAAATTCTTAAGCTGACTGAAAAAAAAATCCATTCATATATATATAGTTAAATTTAAGAGGCTCTGTTAGTCAGCTCAGGCTGCCATGACCACATACCACAGACTGGGGGCTTCAACCACAGAAATTTATTTCCCACACTCGTTCAGGCTGGAAGTCTCCGATCAAAGTGCCCGACTTGGTTTCTGGTGACGCCCCTCTTCCTGGCTCACAGACAGCGGCCTTCTTGCCGTGTGCCCGCATGGCAGGGGGTGGGGACAGGGGGGAGAGAGAGATCTGGTATTTCTGCCTCTTCTTATAAAGACACCCGTCCTATTGGGGCCCTTATCCCCATTTAACCTCAATGACCTCCCTAAAGACTTTTCACACATATAGTCACCCTGGGGCTGGGGCTTCAAAATAGGAATTTGCGAGAGACACAATTCAGTCCATGGCAGAAGCCCCTTGTGTGCTCGGAAGCTGCAGCTGGTGTGTGGGGTTAAGAGTATGTAGTTTGTGACCTGCTGAACGAGGGGACACCAGCCAAGCACCGGGGTGGGCAGGCAAAGGCAGCTCCCTCAGCATCCCAGCTCCCGCTTAGGGCAAGTGAGACCCACCTTGGAGAAATTTGGACTGAAGGGGAAATTTCAATATACCCACACAGAGGAAGGAGAGTCACCGGATTTATTACTTCTAGATCCCAGGATCTAGAAGTGAGCTGGGGAAGGGCATGACCTCGTCCCAGTTCATGAGCAGGCAGGGGACAAACAGCAGGGTGGTAAGCAACTGTTCCTTGTAAGGTGGTTGGAGAAGGGGTCACTGACTTTTCTCAGACTTAACTCTAAGTGGTTATTTTAAAACGTCCCCCTGGAAAAGGGCAGTGGGAATTTATGGTGGAAATCCTGAACTCCAGCCCTTGTCTAAAGGTCCAGACCCTGGGTCTGATCAGGGTTACCAAACTAAAATGCCTACCCAGCTTCTCAGAAAAATAAATGCTGTTTTTCTTCAAAAGTTGCTTTTCTCATCACACACTAAAACTAAAGTGACCTATCTGAAATGCCTAATGTAAAAAGTTATAATTAAAAGTAATGCAAGAAATTAGAAATAAAAGAATAAACAAAGCTGTAGCAACTCCGTACGAACAGAGAAAGAAGAAAAAAATACATGAAATAAAAACGCATGAAGGTAAAGGAAAAATTAATGGGGCAAAGGACCATTTTTAATTGCTGACAGATCTCGTTCACAGTAACATACAACTGCTATGACTCCTTTTTCTCTGAATAATATTATATCAAAATTAAAAGGTCAAAAACTGAGAAGTATCAGCTAGAAATGAAACGGCAGGGGGAGGCGATTACACAGCCATGGGGTAGAATTTCAGGAATGACGGTGTTCCGTGGCCATATTGTGAAGATAATGTGCCCCGAAAGGAATAAGATGATACTCGCTTTTCATTATGGGAGGGCTTGATCAAGATCTATCAGACATTAAAGGGATTTTTCTGCAGGTCGACCATGAATAACTCGCTCAGATCCTGCTTGCCTCCCCCACCCAGGCTCCGCGGGTGAATTGTCGGGGCTGGAACAGAAGCGCGTGAAGGACGCGGAAGGCTCTCTGGCCTCCGACGGACAATCTGATGTGCGGGCCACTTAGCTTCCCCAAGTATTGAGCTGTTGATGGTCAGAGTACTTACAGAAATTCCGAATCTGGGGGCTCTGTGAGTAAGAGGAAGGTAGGCAATGGATGATACAGACCTGGAACTTCACAAGAATGTTTGAAAAGATGCCTAGGAGAACCCTGAAATTCATCAGGAAGTGTATTTTTGAGAGGAAATGGGACAGGATTCTCAGTTTCAGATTCACCTGTGGGGAGAGGTCACCTCAAGGGCATCAGGTTTTATCGACCACAGGCAGAACCGGGATAGAAAAAAGGAGGTAACATCCTCCCTCCCTCAATGGAAGACTTGGGAGTCGCCAGCAGTGGCGCCCCGGGGAAATGTTTGCACAGAGATGTCATTAATGGAGAGAGAAAGGACTCCTTGATCAGGTTTCCTTTGTTTTGCTTCACCTTATTTGTGTGTTCCTCTCCTCGGGGCTAAAATGTTTTTCTTCCTTCAGTTTCTGTGTAAATGAGGATTGTGTGTGTGTATCTGAAGGGAGCAGGGAGCCAGGGTCCAGGTTCTAACACTTCCCATCTACCCTGGGGCGGGGCGGGGGGCGGGGGGGGGTTGTCCCTGAGGGACACTAGCCTGCAGGACATAAAAGGCCATTATTCTGTTAGGGGCCAGGCCACTAGTGGGGCAGTGGCTCCCTGCAGGCTTGTCCGGTTAGATTGGAATGCAGAATGCAGCCTGAGACCTTGGGCCTAAACTGAGTTTTTCACTCCCCCAAGAGTCTAAATCTGGGGACAAGTGCTCTGTGCCTATAGAGAACGGATGAAATAAATGAAACGTTTGCGTCTTTATAAAGAAGTCCTCAATTCAATTGCCCTAAAACTGACGATTTTTACCTGAAGTGGACAGGAGAGAGTGATACATATTAGCCCAACTCACAGAGGCTGATGTACAAAACCGGAATGAGTCTTTCTGAATTAATAATGAGGATGTTGCGTGGAACAGGACTGATTTTTCACAAGCCCCCACCTCTTCTCACTCCAACTAATCCCATTCTTTGTCTCCTTAAGAGCTGGCACCCACACAGTGAGAGTGGGACAGAAACACGGGAATTGGAGGTGATGGGGTACTTGGTGGGAGAGGACGCGCAGGCTCCGTGGATGCTGACGTGTGGATGAAGAGGCTGGGTCAGAGTCTCAGACAGCAGCAGGGTGCGCACTGCTTCCTGAGAAAGACACACAGAGTTGGTGCGAGGAGGCTAAGGAAATTCTAAGAAAGTAAATACATCTGCAGAATGTTCAACCGTGGTCAGTTCTGTACACAGGAAAGGCTTTATAGCTGATGGGAAAACGTAAGCCATGAATTAGGTACACGTGGGCATTTTTGAAGGCAGGGTAGGCTAGGACTCTGCTTACAGCTTTAAAGGTACAGAACCAGAGGCCCTTCCAGTAACTAGAAGAAGCCACGGGGGCCACGGATTAACGAAGCCTGCAGCTTTTATGATGGCCGTCCGGGTAAGGACCGGCAGGGTTTGGAAGTATTCCGCACGTTCATGAGGTTGTCTCCCCTCTACAGACAGACCTGTAGTTAACCTCCTGCGCTCACAGACCCACCGGCTCATCTGGGAGTCTCGTGGGCAATCGTGAGGAGCCCCAAGGGAAGGTTCGTCTGTGACCTTGCTTCTCTCACTGGGATGATTGGGGCGGCGGGATTTTTCTCGCAAGGTGCTGGCTGCACATCTGAACATTCCCAAGACTTTCAGCCATCCCCATGTTCTCTCCTGGCGACTTCCGCTCGTTCACCGAGAGGATGCTCCACGCATGGCCCGACGGACCCTGGGGAGCCCCTTGCCTGCTGTCAGTGGGGGAACCACACTGTTCTCCTGGGTCTACGAGCCGTTAAGCAGAATCCTTCTTTCCACTTGACACAGATCGTCATTGTGGACAACCTCAGGTCGTGCGGTGAAACCAGCCTCCTCAGTCAACAGTTCGGGGGAGAACTATGTGGGCGGAAGCGAGGCTGCCGTGTGCGTTTTAGCATCAATAATCGTCTGTTCTTGGCTGTCAGTCTTGGTGGTGGAGGTTTCCAAGCCGGGCACCTGAGCTGAGCAGTTCCCTTCGTGGACCCGCCCGGAGAAGGGGGACAGAGAGCTGGGGGCGGGGGCAGTGGGCTCTGGCCCCCTCCCCACTTTGTCATGTCAAGGCTTGTGTCTGTTTTATACACCACACCACTGCAAAAACTTCTGTTTAAAACAGTTTCAGAGGCTGGGACCCCTGGCTCAGTTGGAAGGGCCTATGACTCTCAGTCTCAGGGTTGTAAGCTCGAACCCCACGTTGGGTGTAGAGATTATTTAAAAATAAAATCTTTAAAAAAATAAGCAATAAAAAGGTTTCGGGGGCTAAAAAGTGTTTGCCAACATGGGCTTTTAGTAGTTGATGGTGTAAAAACAGACAGCCCCGTCTCCTAGGCGTTAACTGCCCCATTGGTTGAATTCCTGGTTGCTCTGCCCTTCTGACTGTCCGTCTTGGACATGCCACTGGGAAGAGCTGGCGCTCGAAGCTGCTAGCTGGCATGCTTGTCGGTCAGCTACTAGACCCCTCCCCCCAAACTGCTGAGCTATAGGAAGTTCCGTGTGTGGGGCACGGAGATCTGTCTCAGAGCATGCACTTGCCCCTAAATCATAACCCTTGCGTTCTGGTGACAGAATCTGTGGTGTGGTAGTAAACATTTAACAAGTGAATTTTCTGGGCGCGGGGTGCAGGGGGGAAGCCTCGGTTTGCAGCGCTTAGTGATTACTGTGGTGTAAACACTCCCCATGATGTCGATTGCAATCTACCCACCTGGTATCCCTAAAGCAGAGCTGGGAAGAGAGTCCGTAACATATTGTTACAGAGTCTAGTTGCATCTCATAGATACAAAGGGCATAAATAACTTCAAAGCAGAGATAAGTAATACGGAGTCAAATATTGGGAAAGGGATAAGTTTTGAACATTTGTTACCTTCGTCCTTAATATGATTTATATAATTGCACATTTGCATCATTTAATTTATAAAATGGCTATCTATACAGAGCTGGCCAAATTCCGGAGAGTCCCACAGTCGGCTCTCGCCGGAGGGGTACTTGGTGGCTCGGGTTCCAGGTTACCTCCGAGGGACACACTGCTGGGAAGTAACAAACTGTTCGGTCAAGCCTCGAGACACTTGGGTTCCCTGGTCTGGAGAGTGACGGGGGGGTGGGGCGTCATATTCTGCCGTATGGAGTCTGAGAGCCTCGGCATGAGGGTGAATCCAAGGTGACCTGTTCCTGCTTTTGAAGAAAGTTGTAGCAGACACTTTTTCTCAAATTGTGAAACGAACAATTTTCATTCGAGGCAAAAAATCACCATGATAAGTTCTGCAACTCCACCAGGCATCACTAATTCTAAATTTAGAAGGTTGAGGAGGTTTTGGGGAGACTTGTAGCACCTTCTGTTTACCCATGGGAGGACACTGTGGAATCAACTGCCCATGGACAAAAGCAGGTGTCCCAGGGGCTCAGAGAGGCAATCAGACCAGATGTTCTTCCCCTCAGCCAAGGGATGAGAAGGAGTCCAGGAGCCTTTGCGGAATCCCAGAGCTGGAAGCCAGAGGAGACTCTGGGGAACTTTCCCGGCCCGACGCCACAGACCCAGGGAGCCAGCTGGCCATGGGTTCTGTAACGTGAAACCAGCGATGGGAATGACAGTGGAGCCTGGAAAATCCGTATTTATTATGATTTTGTCCCACGGATTACTTTACCACCTACTAATTGTTTTGCTTCTCTGTGGGATTTTATGGTAGACTTGCTTCTAAGGCCAAGAAAGGACAGCCTTTCCAGCTCCCGGCTGAAAGATGCGGCCTGTCGACAGGATTTGCTTTTTCTCAATCTGCCGAGGGAAGGGTTGGGGAGTGGCTGTCTCCAAATTAGATCTCCAGCCTGAGGGGTTTCACATTAGACCCATTGTTTATTCATGAGCTGTGGGTTTTTTTAAGCTATAAAGTACACCGATCTCCTGAGGGTGTCTGCATCATAGACTTTTACTAAGCGGAGCATCATGGGGCTCTTGAATTCTTAGATAACAGGAAAACAACTCTTGTGGGCTGTCTGTGGTGTGACCTTGACTTCACCGTCCATGGAAAGGATTGCTGGGGTCCCCAGCCACACTCTGGCAAATGCCCTTTAGTTTCCTAAAGAGACTGTGCCCCGTGCCGGTCGTGAACATTTTCTTCTGTTGGGGTTCCCCCCACCATGATGCAGTTCATTCTGAAATATTTCGATTGACTTTCAGATCCTGCACCCTCATCTCAAGTCCTCTGCCACTCTAGAAAACCTGGCAGTCAGGCAGCCCTGAATTATCCATGAATACAAATAACAATTCAAACCCCAAAATACCTCCCTTCCGAATGCAAGGGTGAACTGTGCCTTTGGACAATGACAGCATGTTCCAGAGTGCAATGTGCGAAGGTTTTTGTGTGCACACTTGTCAACTATCGAAACGTGCTCACCCATGCTGAACTGAAGAATTTTTCAAAAAGGAAATCATCAAAAAGAGCGCTGGAGTTAACGGGAATGGAGAGAAGCCCTTCAAAGCGGAGATTTTTAGTGAATGCTTATAAATATAGGCATAGTGAAGATGACCGCGATTTTAATTAAAAAAATAAGTTATGTCTCTTTGGGCTTCCTTTGAAAATAATGTTCATCTCTAGCAATCCCCAACCATAACTTCTTTCCTTATATTTCTTTAATGGGATTTATGTAACTGAATTAAAATCCAGGCTCCTCTTACACAGAGACATTGTTTATAAGAGGCCTTGTGTATTTAATTTGTCTTGACATTGATCTGTTATGTGCGGGGCCCAGAGGACAGGTCTGAGATTGTCAGTAGAGTGAGAATTGGATCCAGAATGTTAGAATTGGAAAGTATCTTTAAGCTCATTTATGAAAGCCTCCTGCAGCCGTACCCACAGCGAGCCTCTGCCTGGACTCTTGACAGGGAATTATTCGGTGAATCTCAAATGTCTGTAAGTAATGGAAAGCACCTCTCAGGAAAAAGTAATTCTGTAAGTGCACAGAGTAAGTGTGTTTGGTGACAGCTGGTGAATTTCAGCATCGTGTTTCCGAGCGCTTGGGGCTAGCTGTATGTTCGATTACCTTTACTTATATAGGTATGTTCTCTCGTTTATTCTTTTTCTCCTACATCCTTTCCTTTATTGAAACAAAATTAAAACATGCTCACAAGTTCACACAAAACAGAGGTTTAAAGACCAAGAACAACCCTTTACCATTCCTTCCTACCATTTTCGTACGTCCTTACAGATCGTTTATGGGAATAATTCGCACTTTACGGCTTTCTTGTACATTTAGTCTGTTTTGCTGTAGCCTGTCCCAGACTTCTCGAGAAAACTTACAGAGAAGTTAGCCCAACACATACTGAGACGGACTCTGTCCATGAAAGCTTTATGTACTTTTTTAAAATTTTTATAATTTTTAGATAACTTACAAGTATAGATATTTAAAATACCAATGCCTGACATTGTAGTACAGGACATTTTTGTTTCACAACTTTCGTTTTCAGGAAACTAAAATGTAACCGGAAAAAAAAAATCAGAACACTTTTGCAAGGAGAAGAGAAATAAATTGTCTGGAAACACACACTCAGTTAGTTAATCCAATTGAACGCGAAATTCAGCCTATCGACAGCCAAGGAAGTAAGGAAATCAAGACAAGTTTTACATTTCTCATTATGTGATAAGTCAAAGCCAACACGGTTTTTGAAGAGAAACATTTTCCTGACACTAAAATCGACGTGAAATTCGTTAAATTGATCCTCAGACACCTTTAGGGATGAAAGACCATCAGACAGCGTCTGCGATCCTGCACAGGTGGAGGAACAGTCCGCGTGGGGTCACGCAGCTCCCTCACAACCGCAAAACCTCAAAACCCGCCAGAGTCAACTGAGAAGTCGCTTCGGGGAACGGAAGCGAAGTGGCAACTCGGGGAGAGGACGTGGAGTCGGGAAGACAGGGAAAGGGGCTCGTTGTGCTTCCAGCCTCTGCTCAGGATGCAGACAGGTGCAAAAAGCACTTTCACAACAACAAGAACCAAACAGCAGACAACCTACAAAATCATAATTTGTCTTAACCCCACCAGAAAGCCGGGGCTGCAGGACAACCAAACTAACGCAAAACCGAGGGAACCATCTAGGCGCAAAACGTCACATAATTTAGGAATCCGTTTATATGAAAGAGGCAGGAGGGGCAAATTCCCAGAGACAGAGAGCAGGTTATTGTTTGCCAAAAGCTGGGGGCCAGGGGCAGGAAGAGTGACCCGCAGGGGGTGCGGGTGTCCTTTTGGATTAGCGCCGATGTTCTGCAACGAGACAGAGGTCATGGTTGAGGAGAACCAGCGGTGTATTAAACGCCCCCGGACGGTCTACTGTACAGTAGTTCATTCTACCTCAGTTTTTTAAAATGAAAAAAAAAAAAAATCAACAGAGAAAGATCATCCAAGGAGAGACGGGATGCTAGGTGTTGCTTACCCGGCGGGGGGGCGGGGGGGGGATTGGATGCCAGAGAAAAGCCAGGCAAGAAGAATGAAGCCAAAATGTTTACAAAGTGCTGGAGGTCAAGTGTGGACCAGCGTGGGAGCACAGAACCCCCGCGGGAGCCCGACACAGAGGCTCTTCTGCACAGACCTCGCTGGGTGTTCACCGGCAAGCTCGGGGCAGGTCAAGGCATGAGAAAGCCGCCCTCCCGCCCTCCCGCTGGAGAGGAGCTGCTGTCCCCGGGGTAAAGGCATGATGCCCACCCCCTCCTCCCCGACCTGCTCCCCTGATCCATTATGAAGCCTACCTAACAGGATCCAACCAGAAAAGTAGGAGCAAATGAAATCCAAAGCCAACAGAAGAAAAGAAATCCTAACATTTAAAAGCAGAAATCAATGAAATTGAGAACAGAAAGATTATCGAGAAACATCGATGAAAGCGAAAGCTTGTTATTTGACATATCCATACGTGTGTCAAACTGACCAGGACAAAAGGGAAGCAAATATTATCAATTTTAGGAAGTTTTAAAGAGAATATCACATTAAAAAAAAAAAAACCCAAAAAACCAAAGAGGCTGTTTAAACTTCAGGATACAGATACCCCATGAGGGAGAAGCCCAATCATTCAAACAGAACTCAGGCATTGAACCTCATTGGCCCCCGTCAGCCTGTTCTGGATCGTGTGTCCCTCATGGAGCCTGTCACTGACAGTGGGGCGGGGGGGAGGGAGGAACCGGCCTCCTCTGGGCCCCGTGTCTCAGTCCGAGAGTGTGGGACAGAGTCAGCCTCATGTCAAGCCCGTGGCCGCAGCGCGGAAAAGCGGAGGCGGGCTGCCAGCAGAGAAGCAGTTCATGCATATGAAAATATGAACTCTCCGCGAAGGGCAAGTGACGGGCAGAGAGCCTCTCAGAGCTGTCGGGGAGACGGGCGGAACATTCTGGGAGGCCTTCTGGCTCCAGGGAAGCTTGGCTCGTCCCTACCAGTCAGGGCAATGTCAGGCCAGGGAGTGGTAACCTTGCTTCACCCCGACACCCACGCCCCATCCCAGAGCTGACTGATGCCATATGCTTGTTCAGTGCGGGACGGCCATGTGTCTACGTAGGGCTCCCTCAGCACTCCGGGCGCCAGGTCACCCCAGCGATGGAGGGCTCCTGGCTTTGCACTCCCTGGGCCAGGGCTGGCGACCTTGGTACCCGGCAGCCGGAGGGAGAAGCAGGCTGGCAGAGATTCAAGGTACTCAGGTACACGTCCTCTTCCACTGCGTGTGCTCGATGTGCTGGTCCCAGCCACCCGCACAGCTGGGTTTCTAAAGAGAAATTTCTGAAGTCCAGGCGACACGGAAAATGAGATGTCAGGTGGCCTTTTCCGACCTCTTTCCTGTAACGGAGACAAAGGGGAAGGGACAAGAGGCTCGGGGTCATTTCTCTCGGCTTAATTTACTGAGCAGTTGCCACGTGGTCTCGTTTGAAATTAGCGTTTCCTTCCCTCCTTTCTGGGGCTAGAACTGGGTTTCACGTGGCGTACATCATCTTTTGGTGTCATTAAAAAGAGCAGCAGTTTACATAGTGAATGGCACACAGCACATGGAATCTGAGTGTTAGAACAGGACTGGTGTCATTAGAAGCGGGGTGTCCCAGAAATATATGGAAAGCCAGAACCTGGTTCTTTCCTTGAATTCCAATTCGTTTCATATTCATTTCGTAAAGATAGCAGGAAACACTCCGGGGACATCCACATTACGAATAGCTCACCTCATATTTGGACAGGCCTCTGGGCCCTTTGGAATCACTGCCGTCTGGATGTCAGTAAATACCAACTGGGGGATAAACTCATTAGGAACTAAGATGATAAACGAGAAGAGGAGGCATAATTTATAGTGGTGGGTAAATCAATGGTGCTTTGCTTAATTATATCAAATGCTGAATTGATTTTTCTACCTCCAAAGCACACCTTCGAAGTGAAACGTTTCAATATAGAGAAATAACACAGGACGGCTGCTGGAAAGAAGTCACGTGTAAACAGAAAGAATGACGGGTTGGCCATCTTATAATGAAGGGGAATTCTGAAGACCTTGAAGTGATAAACAGGCCCTGTGCCAAGCCGGGTGCGATTCCAAGTGGATGATCCCTCTGGAGTCTGAGAGATCAGGAGGAAGGCGGGGATGCCGTGTGACAGGGTCCGGGGATGGGAAATCCTGCGGGAGCTCTGCTCACTCCTGCCGCTCTTTGGTTCATAGAGAACCAGGGTGCAAGGTTGTTGGGGTCCCAGGACAGAGCTGGAGTTCAAAAGCGGGGCCTCAGAAAGAGGCTGTGGCGGGCAGAGTGCGTTGCGTCCGTGGGGATCTGGACTCAGTGGAGAAGTAGGTTTCTGTCAAGCCTGACCCCCCATATCTGCAGGGTTTGCCATCTTTCATGTTGTCCCCAAATGAAACTTCCTCCACCAGTGTCTGGTTCTTTAAGACCCATCAGCCAACCTGCTTACCCCCATGATGACACTGAGGACTAGGTCTCTGCTCTCAGTGACATAGCTTTGGCCGTGTGTGTGTCCAGTCCCAAGGACTGTGCTGAGCCTATGGACAGGGGCCATCGGATCCTGACATCAGTCTCAAATGGAGGTCAGGCCCTCGAGGTGGAAGCTTGGCCTCTCTTAAGGCTTCCAAGTCCTGGGGTGCTTGGGTGGCTCAGTTGGTTAAGCGTCTGCCTTTGGCTCAGGTTATGATCCTGGAGTCCCAGGATCCAGTCCTGCATCAATCTCCCTACTCAGTGGGGTGTCTGCTTCTCCCTCTGCTGGTGTGTGTGCTCTCTCTCTCTCTCTCTCTCAAATAAATAGATAAAATCTTAAAAAGAAAAAAAGTCTTCTGAGTCCTGCTCTTGCACCTGCATCCTGGATACAGGACATGAGGAGACGTTTTCTGTGTAAGTGGCCACATTTGGTGGCACGTGGATGCCCTCACCACGGCCCCCCACGGCGCAGCTGACGGATGAGCTGTTTGCGGTATCTACTCACGGTCTGTGGCTCCTGGACCGGGCACTGCCCATGTGTGCCTCAGCTCAGTCTCCGGCATCTAACGGAGCCGGGGAGAAATTTTCGGCCAGCCTACGTGACATTCATTCCTCTGAGGGTAAGTTCAAAAAGGTTCCTCTGTCGTTTTCGAAATTGTAGAAAATTGCCAGCACTGTCTTGGTGTCATTAATGTTGCCTAGAAACGGAGTCCTCCCTCCTCCCTTCCTTGGGCTGGCAAGTCTATTTCCAGGTCAGGAAAGTTTTCTCTGATACCTTTGATGATGGCCTCATCCTCATCTCCAGGCTGTTCTTTGTCGGAAGCAGCTTTGATTCATGGGCTGGGACTCCTTGGTTAGCCCTCCGCCTCTGTTATCTTATTTTTCTCATCGTTTTAATCTCTTTATTCATTTCCTCTGTGATCTTAGAAGGTTGTTCAAGTTCATCTTCAGCTTTGCTGATTTGATTTCCTCCAATAATGAGCTTGATTTTTTCCTCCCGGTGTGAATTTAATATCTGCCTCCACTCTTTGTGTCTATAAACTTGTTTCTAGGACTGCTCCCTTCTTATTTCACCGCAAGAACGAGAATTAAGCAAGACACCAGACTTCCTGAGTCGCACAGAGAATACAGAGCAGGCGTTTTCTAAAAATCCCCCCTGTTTGGTCGAGTGTGTCTGTTTCCCTGGGAGATTCTCCCCAAAGGCCCAGAGCTGGGCCCATGGGCCAGGAACCCAAATGCCTTTCGGGCCAGGCAGGCACATGGAGTGAGTGGAGCCGCTGGGTGGGACACTCAATGCTGCCCATCTGACTTGTCAACAGAGGTGGAAAATCCCTGTCTCTGGGTGAACTGTGTGGACTTTCCAATGATAGGCCAACCCAATGACAGCCAAATACAACACACTCCCTGGCCAGTGTTCTGCCCCCAGGACTCCCGTTTTCTGCAAAGGCTTAGCAGAAAGGCCTTACCCCATGGGGCAGAACTTTCCATGAGGTTCTGTTTGGTCCCTGCTGACTTGATCTGGAGTGGAGAAGGCTTTCCCCGTCCTTTGACGGGGGACAGGATGCCCAGTTCAGTCTGCGCTCCCCATCCATCTGCCTGGGAGTGGAGTTGTTCCTCGTGCTTTGGTAAGACGTCACCTGTAAAATAGTCATGGTGATGGTGATGACATGACTGGGGCATCATGGGTAGAACAGGTGCCAGACCAGCTAAGTGCTTTGTGTCCAGTGCATCTGTTATCCCCAAGCACGCAGCAAGGTGTCTGGGATGTAGTAAGGTCTCAGTACAGTACATGCCCATGATTTTGCCATTGTTACTAACGCTGTTTGTATTTGTGTGGCTCTGAGATGGGACGAGCGCGATTCGTGGGACACACACCAGGCCAACATCAGTGCTGGCTTCTGCTTCTCGCTTCTTGCAGAGAAGAGCAGCATTTTCCAGGGCGCCGAGGCCAGAGCCCACAGACAGACAAGTGGGGAGACAGGCTTTTGAGCGGCAATAACAGTGGGCACCACTCCAGGAGCTGGGCACCAACACCTCCTCGTTTCTGGAACGCGCTTGTAGAGTCGATGGTATTGTCTCATATTTACAGATACAATAAAAACAGCCTTGGAGAGGTTAAAAAAGGATGTATCATGGGGTTGACCAAGATAAGAACAGAGAATTCTTTATGAAATTTGGTAACATGGAATTCGTAGTCTGAGTAGAATGACAAAAGTGGGAACCAGATTAAGGTGGTTGATAGGAAATGAAAATTTTATAGATGAAAAAACAATCATTAAGAAAATAAAAAAGTATATAAAAAAGTATATTATAGCTAAGAAATCAATTTGTAAGGTAGGATACACATAAGATTAATCTTACTAATCTAAAAGTCTTCTATAAAATGAGGAACCATTTTACAGAACCGTTACAACCAAATATAAAAAATGGCCAGTGACTATGAATACACCAGCAATATACAGAAGAAGAAATCCAAACTGTCTATAAACAACTTCCTTGGAGTCTGAAATTTTCAAATTAAGTCTGGAAGTCTATTTTTTACTTGATGAGAAAAGCCAGTACTAGAGAGGCTGAAGGGAAAGATACGGTTTCCTTTTTGCTGGCGTGAGTGTGAAACACTACAACCTTTTGAAAAATGTGATTTAAAGCATCTTTTACAATATAAAATATTTAGATCTTCGACTCATCAGTTCCGCACTTCCGTGTGAGTATCACGCACTCAAGCTCCCGGGACATGTTGGCTCTACCCCTGCCTCGCTGTCTCATTCCTGGGCAAAGTAACCTCCACGTGCTTCTGTTTCCTCATCAGAAAAATGGGGATCATTAAGGGGCTCCTCTCATAGGACTTTGGTGCAAATCCCATAAGTCAACGCAGCGACAATCACCACCTGCTGCTAGCATCATCATCTCTCTTCCGGCGTCTTCTGCAATGCCGTTCAGACAGAACGTACTCATGATGACAGATACAGCTGGGTCTCCCGCATTCGCATTTTGTTACTATCTAGCAGGACATTAAGCAACGATGTGACGATCACCTATGCGTTCTCCAATGAGGTTGGTTTTATTTGCTCTTACACACATGGCTCCAGCGATCCTGTGTCTGTCCACACATGGGAACGCTCTTCTCACTTATAGTCTCAGAAGTTGAATGTGAGGGCTCCAGGGAATGGACATCTTCATTTTTCTAGATAATGTTAACTTGTGTTCTAAAGTATAAAGAGTCCCAGTTACTCCAGATTTGCACACGGGCATTATCAGATCAATCTGTTTAAATTTGCTGATATAAAAGCTTATGGACATGTAGATTTCTTCCTCTGGGGACTGTTGATTTATATTCTTTGAATTTTTCTATTATGTGGTTTGTCTCTTCCTCGTTGATTTATAGAAATTTTTACTTGGTTATATGTCTTACAAATACCTTTCTCTGAGTCTATGGCTTATTTATTTATTTTTTTTACTTTACTTTGTTCTGTGCAGACAGTCCCATAATAATGTAATCAAATGTATCCATCTTTTGCTACCCCTTTTTTGTTTTGTTAATAAATCATATTGTTCCTTTTTTGCTCTGGACCTTATTCAATGATGACAGACAGGTGTGCGTGCTGACAAATAGGCTACCACCTGTGTTCGAACGCCAGGTGTCATGTCTCCTTCTTTGTGCTTGAAAGGATAATGCACATTACTCTCCTTAACTCTGGAGTAGAGGTCCCACAGTGCCCCGAAATACTGGACACCAAAACATGTCACTCATATGACAGGTCTCTGAATCTTTATAGGATTTTTCTCCCACCCTCTAGGGTATAGAAATCTCAGCAAAGCCTCCAGTGTACCAGCCACTTCTTGTTCATCCAGTCAAATTAGCACGATTTCATTCCGAACAGAGACTGATAGGGTGCCCCAAGGATGACCTGCGGGCCCGTGTCTCTTGAGATTATACGAAGGCAGATGATAGTATAGTTAACATGGTTCAAGCCTGGAAACGTACACTCCTATCCATTCCAGGTGACTGCGAAATATTTCTGATCTTTTCGGACAAGGACGAAAGAGCGTGTGTGATAGGTACTATGGACCAAGAGGTCTAGAAAGGACGCTACATCCGACACAACCATGACCATTGGGCTACGAAGTGGTTGAGCTTGTTCTCCACTGTGATCTGCTTTTTGCGGGGGTCAGGCTGGGGAATTAAAAGGAGATGCGTCGCCGGTCCCCACCCTTGCAGTGCTAATAATGTCTACCATTCTCTCTAGGATGTGGTACTGTGTTGTGGTACATGCTGCTGAAAGGACAGTTCCAGAGGTTTCCAACAATAGCTCATAACTCGAGGCCAAAAAACCAATGTGGGAATTGTGCTAAATTATCAACATATCTGCTTCAATTACACATTTAGGGACTGAGGTGTTTTTATGGTTCCAGTGCATCTAACATGAATTAAATGTGGGCCAGAACTGCACTTATTACTTGCTGCCCTAAAAGGGTACCATGATGCTGTTAAGTTCCCTGAGTATCATTGTCAACCAGGACCCTTATCCAATGGTCCTGGAAATATTTGGGTATTCCCCTGTCCCCACTGTACAGTGACCCATGTAAGTAGGCTCACTTAGGGAAGGGCTGGGGGCTCGTTATCATGGACTTTTGTCGTGGTATCATGGGATGGTTTTTCCTGGAACCTACTTTTCCCTCAGTCACTGGCTTCTGGTTCCAAAACCTGGGCATTAGGTAAAGGATATGACTTTATAATGGTGACTTCCCTCAGCCTTCTCATTGTCCTTCTTGATTCCTCTGATTATACAAATTGGTATTACCCTTGTTGGCTGCCTACTTATTTTCCCCTTGGGAAGCCACGTTCAAATGAATAATTTTCTGCATAATTTTCTGCCAGTCACACTCCTCTGGCTACCTCTTGCCACTCGAGAAAATTTAGTGCACCTGCTTCTGGAATTAGGCGCTGCCACCTTATGTCCATTGTTGTGTGTTCCCGTCTCCCCACGGTCTTACTGGCATCACCTGCCGTCGACTTTGGCAAATGGAGGAGAATTCCCTCTCTACTGCTCAGTGTCCCTGATAGCCTCCTACCTGCACTTTTCTTTTCTTTTCTTTTTAAGATTTTATTTATTTATTTGGGAGAGAGAAAGTGAGTGAGAGAGAGAGCAGGAGCAGGGCGAGGAACAGAGGGAGAAGCAGGCTCCCCCCTGAGCAGGGAGCCCAATGGGGGGCTCGATCCCAGGACCCTGGGATCATGACCTGAGCTGAAGGCAGACGCCTAACTGACGGAGCCACCCAGGCACCCCTACCTACACATTTCTTACTGCATTGGTGACTCCTGTACCCTTGGGCTTTCCTAAGCACACAGTACAGGTGGGCTTTCTGGTCTTACATGCTATAGAAGATAGGCTGGCCTATGCAGGGGCTCTAAGGAATGCTCTGTGAGTTCAAGAGAGTCTCTTTACTCCTACAGTTTGATTTTCAGCCAAAGACTCAAGGGGATTCCTATGCAGACTCTTGTACCGTTTTCACTGGGTAGGTTCCCCCCTCTCTGTACCCAGACCCATACATGCTGAACTCCTGTCTTGTGTCTCCTCCGCTCAGCCAGATTATCAGATTTGGCTTGGGGCTCCCCCCGTGACCCACAGTCCAGGGGGAAGGCTGGCAACGACAGGGCTTGCTTCACTGGCGGCCCCTTCCTTGGGCTTCTGTTGTCTGGTGTCTGGCAGCGCTACTCTGTGCTTTGTCCCGGTGTCTAGGTTCCACTGCAGGGGTCCTGCTGACCAATTCCTCCCTACGGCCCAAAACAGAAGTCGGAGCCTTTCTATCACATATGCTATCTTTGCTTACTGGTATAGGGATGCTATTGCCTTTTTTACCTCGATTTTGTATCCTGCAACCCTCCAAACTCTCTTACTTTCCCACTCACGGCTTGTCTGGTCCTTCTCCTAAGGATTTTATATAAACTACATAGTACTCACAAATAGATGGTGTTATCTCTTTCTTTCCAGTTCTTATACTTATCACTTCCTTTCCTTTACTTATTTCTTTAGCTAGGAACCAGAGTACCTCATTCATTCATTCATTCATTCATTCATTCATTCATTCATTCATTCCAGAGAGAGGAGGAGAGGGAGAGGGACAAGCAGACTCCCCAGTAAGCGTGGAGCCTGATGCGGGGCTTGATCCCACGACCCTGAGATCATGACCTGAGCTGAAATCAAGAGTCAGATGCTTAACCAACTGAGCCACCCAGGCGTCCCCAGAGTTCCTCTTTGAGGGGATATAATGATAGAGACTGTCCTTCTATTGTTCTTGAATTTACTGCTGGTGCTTTTAGAGACTAACCATTAGGATTATCTCCTCTGAAGGCTTTTAAAGTTTTTTCTTGTCCCCAATTCCATGAGGGTGCTCAGATCCTAAACTGGTGATGAATGTTGTGACTGCCCTAGCTGCCTCTATGAAGATTTTCTATGCTGTCTTATTATTCTTAGAATCTATAATTTATTATTAATTCCATAATAAATTTTCTGCTTTTGAAATATCATACATTCCTAGAATAAAGCTGCATTATGTTTTTTTAATACAGCATGGAGTTCAATTTGCCAAAATTTTGTTTAAAATGATTGCAAATAAGTCTGGTTTATCTTCTTTCCTTCCATTCCCTGGGTCCAGTTTGTTGAAAACAATGCATGCTAGATTTTTCCAACGAGAATGGAGGCTTTCCTTCTTTTTTAGCTGCCCTAAACAGTTATTTAAGATAGGTATTTTTTGAAGGTGTGGCAAAATGTACCATAAAATCATCTCATCCTGCTATCCTTTCAAGCAGGAATCACTGGATTACCAACCAATTCATTGTTTTCAAAGTGTTTTATTTCCGTAAGATTTCCTGTTTCTTTGTGCCTCAGTGTGGGTAAGAGAAGAGAGCCAAGCAGGGCTGCCCCCAAAAGCTTAGACTGCAGCCCTGCAGACACTGAAATTCCGGGCTCTGCCCTTCCAGTGGGTGGGGCTCTACCTGGGAGTGGGGCGTGGCTGCCAGGCAGACTTGCCCCAAGTCACCACCAGGTGCATTGCCGCAAAGTCCTGCCAGGCTGCTGTGCCACCCCCAGCAGCCTGGCACCGAAGTCCTCCCTGTTTATAGTGCACAAGCCTGGGGACGAAAGCAGCGACCCACCCCCAGCGTGGACTCTGTGAGATTGGCAGACCAGGAACCACGTGCCTTCCTCTGTGTTCTGCTTTTTCTAGATTTGTACTTTGCAGTATGACACTGTGGAATGTGTCCTGGGTCCTACGCTTTAATTGTATTCGTCTAGAAATGTTTCCATTTTTACCCTTTTCAAATCTGCTGGCATAAATTCACACAGAGCAGTCTTTTATGGTTTTGTAATGACTGCTACGCTGTCATTAGAGCCCCATGCTTTGTCCTTGTCTCAGTTTTGTGGCTCTTTTCTCCTTTTTAAAAAATGATCAGTGTTATTTTTGCTGACTTTTTAATGAATTGGCTTTTGATTTTGTTGATTTTCTTTATTGTTTCTTTATTTTTCATTTTATTAATGTCTGCTTTTATGTTTATCATTTTCTTCTTGTTACTTTGTTTCAGCTTGAGTGGTTTTCTTTTTCTAGTTTGAAACAAAACTCCTTTGTTTAAGAATGCTATTTTTAATAAATGTATTAAGACTATAATATAATCCCCAAGTACCAATTTAGCTATATGCCTCATGTTTTGAAATATATAATATTTTCATGCTGTCCAGTTTTAGATACCCTGTAATTTTCATTGTGAATTCCTCCTTCATCCATGATTTATTCATAAATGTATGTTAAAGTGTCCCCATATCTAGAGAGGAAAAGCATTGTCTACAAAGTTATCTTTTATTGTTAATTTCCAGTTGAATTGCCGTATGCCTAGCAAACATAATCTGTATTTTATTGATTGTCTCAAATTTATTGAAAATTTCTGTGTGATTTAACACATGATAAATTTTATATAATCTTACATGTATTCTTGAAAAGAATGTCAATTCTATATTTTGGAATAATGGGAGATTTTATGTAAATTCTGTTTATTAATTCTATTGGATATAATTTTTGTCTTGCATATTTGATATGTCTTTTCCTAGTACAGAATGTCGGTATCTCTCTCAATGCTTTAAAATTCAGTATATTTTGAGGCAGTGTTGTTAAGGCATGCAAATAGGTGATTCTTCTGATTGGGTTGTTCATTTAGTGATATATAGTATTGTTCTTTATCCCCACGAATGCTAATTACCTTAAATTCTCTTTTGTTTGATATTAATACTCTTATCCCAACCATTTTTTGGTTAACATTTATGAGGCATACCTTTTCCTGTCTTTTAACTTAAACCTTTTTATGCAGTTTTATGTTTTTCTGTATTTCTTTCAAGAAACATTAGCTAGCTTTTTAAAGATTTTACCCAATAACCTCTGTCTTTTAACTGGAAAGCCTACTCCATTTACATTTATTGAGATTATATTTGGACTCATTTCTCCCATCTTATGGTGATTTTCTACTTACCATCTTCTCTTCTTTTTTTTGACCTTTCCTTCCTTTTACTGGATTAATGAAGTTTTCTACATTCAGTTATCTCCCCACTTTTTTTCTCTGTTGATGAGCCAAAGGCTAGATTTTCATTAATTTAATGGTTGCCATGACAGTGTCAACTCTCACGAATTCTACAGGAATTTAGTATCTCTATCCTCCATCAAAGTATGGCAAGAATTTTGTTACGCTATGCGCATTAAAAAACCCATCCTTTTGTTGTCCTTAAGACTTTTTATTTTATCTTTTTTCTAAGTTTATTTATTTAAGTAATCTCTACACCCAACATGGGGCTGGAACTCACGACCCCAAGATCAAGAGCCACACTCTCTTCTGACTGAGCCGGCCAGGGGCCCCAAGACTTTTTATTCTACCTTCTTTAAACACAAACACACAGACACATACGTTATTTTTATCATGGATAATAGATGACACGGCCCTAGTTTAATTTCAGGGCTCCTCATGCTCCAAGGCCACGTCCGCTTCTGTGCTCACTTTTCTTCTCGTTGCATCCCCTTAGTGAAGCACAACAGAAAATGCCTTTAGCTAAGTAAGGAGAAGGAACTGAGTCGTTTCCAGGAATCATGAAAAAGCCAAGTTTCCAGGAATAAGAAACAAAACGATTCCACAGAACCGACCCGATGAAAATCACCGCTGGGCCCCATCAGCACTAACAGTGGCCGCTCCCACAGCTGCCACGCCTGCGTGTGGCCGGACTACAGCCACTGTCCCCCCAGGGCTGTGCTCTCTGACGGATGTCGCTACGTGGAGCCCACACTTACCGAGTGGGGAGTCACACTCCCCTGCTGTCGGAGAGGGTATCTATACAGTTTCTGGAATTCTCCTGGGCAGGAGATTGGGATCGTATCCAATCATTTTTATCAGTAAACATTCATGGATATTTATTTTATACTTTGGTTATAATCCCTAACTGCCTTTTTAATTTTGTTGCTTGAATTGTTCCAGCTTTAGCCAGAGGCACTCTTTCATTTGTTCCTGTGCTCTTTTGACATTAATGTTTTTTTTTTTTTTTTTTTTTTTGAGTGCATCCTTACTTTCTGACACTACAAAATGCTCCGGGTTCCCTGCCCCAGTCCTAGAATCTGCCGGTTCCCAAGGAGGCCTGGTTCCTCTTACTGGTACAGGAGAATGGTATTAGCAACTTGGTTCTGGGGTCTGGGAGACCCTTCTGGCACTTTTTCTAACCTCTCCTAGGACAGAAGCGATTGACTATGATGATGTCCAATGACAGCTCCAGATTTAGTTTTGGGGCTTACAGGACAGATGCTTCTTCCCTCCGTCTCTGGCAGCCACCTCAAACAGCAAGCTAGTGCCATTTGGAGGCATAAGATTTCCCACTGGGACTCAGTAGCTATTCACCATTTCTTCTGCTGCAATAATGTACAATTTGTGATTGTGACAAAGACACACACAGTATTTGGTAAAATCGCTTGAGAATGACAGCAGTCACAACTTTTTATTTTCATTTGTGTTCTGAGAGAGGTGAGAAATGCCTTTGACCATAAGGCAGGTGATGGAGGATGAGGCGAACAGGGAATCTGAGGGAGGAGCTCCTACAGCACGTAAAATTTGGCAGACTTCTCCAGGGGGGCCTCCTGCGCTGTCCCAGGGGACAGGTAAACTGCAAAGTCATAGCTGGAGGAGGTGGGAGTAGGCGGCCATCGGGGGCTAGATGGAGCACAGCAGTCAGAGAGGACGGGCAGCCAGGGGCAGAGCAGGGGACCAGGGGACCCAAGTGCGTGCACAAGAGACAGGCACAGAGAGTTCCTTTCATGCAAACTTTAAGACGTGCTGCAGAGATGAGGCAGCTGTTTAAAGGTACCACACTGTGGGGGAGCCACAGGAGACATCACCGAATGTTCTGGTCATCTCTAAAGGTGCAGGTGTGATGGCTCGGGTCACAATGCCCAGTTCTAGGGTCCCCTTGTCCTGCCTGAGAGCAGTGCACTCTTTCACTCTGGAGGACAGGAGACAAATAGAAAGTTGGGCCAGGAAGTAGCTTGGCAGCAGAACGGCTGAACTGCGAGGCATTACGACAAGGTGAGAAAGGTGAGATGACAAGAAGGAAGGGCAAGTGGGATGAGCCAGATCGAGAGGGGTTCTGCTGAGCAGCTCCTGGAGGAAATGGACCTGAGCAGAGTGGGTAGGAGAGGTGAGCAGAGCGGGGGTTCTCAGTGCGGGATTCAAGGATGCAGGGGGTCGGATTGAGGGGGGATCCCCACGGAACACGGTGCACCTGACACAGGGACTGAGTGACAGCCAGTCAGGAAGCACCTTCCGTCCTCAAGAGAAAGGACAAGCGCAGGGATGCGAGGCAGCTCGGGGTGACATGTTTCACCCAGCAGCACCGAGGGGAGTGTGGGCTTGAGGCCAGCGTGCTGGGGCTTAGGTGCACGTGGCTCACACACCAGCCATGCTGACCTTCTACAGTTCAGGTAACCTCTCTGGGCCTCAGTTTCCTCATCTGCAAATGGGGTGGAGGATAATCCCTAGGTCCTCTTCTGATTCTCATTTTGACTCTGTGATCCAAGCGCTCCTTGTCAGTTTCTCTTCAAAGATGCAAACCCTGGGCCAAGGGTCTTCACCACGAAGAAGGGCGTCTGGGCCCCGGGTCACACAGAATCTCCTGGGGCCCTGGAGGTCTTTAATTTTTAAAATTCCTCCTGTGATTCTGTAAATATCCAGAATTAGGAACATTGCCTTAAAACAGCAGTTCTCAGGCTTGTGTGTGCGTCGAATAAATCTGGAGGGCCTCTTAAAACACAGGTTGCTGGGTCCTACTCCCAGATTTCCCCACTCAGTAGGTCCAGGAGGCCTGAAAATGTTCATTCCTAACAATTTCCCAGGCGACGCTCCTGGCCCTGATGTGGGGACCGCATTTTGAGAACTCTCGCGTTAGAAGGAAACACTACAGTGAAGGGTTGTATTTTTCTTTAATCTTTCTTCCTTCCTTCCTTCCTTCCTTCCTTCCTTCCTTCCTTCCTTCCTTCCTTTTCTTTCCTTCATTTTTTGACTCAATACAAAAGAACTAAAGAGAATTTTGTTATATGCTGTTAAATACTTTTGCATCCAACATTTAAAAAACTTTTTTTAATTTAAATTCAATTTAATTAACATTGAGTGTATTATTAGTTTCAGAGGTAGAATTTAGTGATTCATCAGTTGCTCTCTAGGTCATGTGCCCTCTTTAGTACCCAACACCCAGTTACCCTATCCCCTCACTCCCCTCCCCTCCATCAACCCTCAGTTTGTCTCCTACGTCTAAGAGTCTCTTATGGATTGTCTCCTTCTCTGTTTTCGTCTTATTTTATTTTTCCTTCTCTTCCCCTATGTTCATCTGTTTTGTTTCTTAAATTGCACATATGAGTGAAATCATACGGCATTTGTGTTTCCCTGATTGACTTATTTCGCTCAGCATCATCCCCTCTAATTCCATCCACATCATTTACATCATTGCAAATGGCAAAAGTTCATTCTTTTTGGTGGCTGAGTAATATTCTGTTATATATATTATATATATGTATATAATATATATACCGCATCTTCTTTATTCATTCATCTGTTGATGGACGCCTGGGCTCTTTCCACAGTTTGGCTATTGTGGCTATTGCTATAAACATTGGGGTGTACGTGCCCCTTCGAATCACGATGTTTGTATCCTTTGGGTAACCACCTAGTAGTGCAATTGCTGGGTCATAGGGTAGTTCTATTTTTAACTTTTTGAGGAATCTCCATACTGTTTTCCAGAGTGGCTGCCCCAGCGTGCATTCCCCCCAGCAGTGTAAGAGGGCCCCCCTTTCTCCACATCCTCACCAATATCTCTTGTTTCTGCATCCAACACTCTAATCAAGGTGATATCAACCTGAATGTAAATTCTGGGAACGCTATTGTAATTTGGTAACTGCGGTTTAGTTCCGCGTGTCTGGAAGAAGCCCGTGAAGACAGAAGAGGGTCAGGTGTTCAGTAGGAAGCTCAGAAGGGAGAGCAGTGTGTGTGCACCACTGTGCAGGCGTGGGGCAGCTTGGTGCCCACGGAGACGGTCCAGTCAGCGCTCAGAATTAAGATAGCCTTGGTCTCTACTCTTATAACATCTCCAGCCTATCAGGAAAGACAGATCGTCAACAGGCAATCGCAACGCTGCGATCTATGACTGAGGACTTGCAGGAAGGTGTGTGATGACGTTATAACCAAGCTGGTTGGGGTCATGATCACTCCTTTAGAGAGGAGAATGGAGTTGTGCTTTTTATTTTATTTTATTTTTTGGTAGTAAAATTCACTTGGCATAAAATCTACCATGTAACCGATTTAAGCCAATCGAAAGTGTACATTATGTGGCATTTAGTACATTCATAATGTTGCACACAAACCCCACTACCTAGCTCCAAAACATGTCTGTCACCCCAAAAGGAAACCCCTTCCCCATTAGCAGTCTCTCCAGACCCCCGTCCCCCAGCCCTCGGCAGCCACCAACCTACTTTCTGTCTTTATGGCTCAACATTTCATGTGAACGGACTCCTACACGACAAGGTCTTCTGTGACTGGCTTCTTTCTTTCACTGAGTAGCAGGTTTCCAAGCCTCACGCATGGCGTAGCGTGTGTCCGACCTCATTCCTTTTCATAGCTGAGGAATATTCCATCGTATGGACAGACCACGTTTTGTATATCCAATCCTCAGTTGATGCACATTTGGGTTGTTTCTACCTTTTGGCGATGGTGAAGAGTGCTGCTCGGAACACGCGTGTATCTGTTTTCTGTGGTCATATGTTTTCATTTCTCTTGGATATACACCTAAGAACAGAGCTATGGGTCCTACGGTAATTCTAGGTTTCACTCATTGAGGAAGGCTCATATTTTAAAAACTACCCTTCCAATTTAACTCTGGGTATGGAAGTGGGATTAGTAGCGCCTGGAGTGTGTGCCTTGTGGTGGGAGGCAGGGTCCCGCACGTCTGCAGGAAGCGCTGCCCTCCAGTCCCACTGTCTGTGGGCACGATCCCAAAATAAGAAGACAGGACTGATGCCAGCCGGCTGCTTCTGCAGCCTCATGGCCAAGGAGCGGGCTGCAGGAGGCTAAGGGCTGTCCAACCCTGTACATGGCTCACTTGCATTCAGTATCTTTCAACTTTGTTGATTTCCGTGACTCCTGCTTCATGTTTTGAGACAAATGAGATCGAAATTGGCATCAAAAACTATTTACCAAGGAACGATTCTTTTCCAAAGAGTGTTTGAAGCATCTTTTGTAGGAAAGCGATGTGAGACCCTTAGGACAGGAAGAAAAATTGAAAAACGTTTATCATGGTGACTTGCGGACTACCTTTCTAGATGAAATTTAAAATGGATAATAAGCTTATTCAGGGATGAGTACATGCCTGAGACGTGATTGGTCCATCTGTCTTCTTCTTAGAAGAGCAGAGCTTCTGGCAACATATGGACAGCAAACCAGCCCTGGCCTCACCCCTGCCATTTTAATTATGCCCTCACTGTCTGCTGACAGAGGCCCCCCGGGTCCACACTCCTGCTGACTACCACCGGAGTCCTGCCGGGTTTATCGTCCACACAGCAGCTGCTACTCCTCACAGCAGGTGGCGGCTGAGGGGCAAAGGCTCGTCTGCGGGCATCCCCACTTCCCGAGCAAGCGGCAGTTTCTCATGGACCTTTCTTTCAAGGACAACATCTGAAAGGGCAGAGAAGCACACACTGCACTTGCTTGTTTCGGGGTGATTTCTGCTCACGAGCCAGCATTTTACCTAGTACAGGTGAACACTGGTACGGAGAGACAGGTGCAAAGCAGGGTGTGGCAGGAGTTGTGCTGACTGGGGCTGAGAAGGGCTCCTGCCCGGGGGGGACACGTGCTGGCTCGGGGGGTGCATGCTGATGTCAGGCCCCCTCCTTGAGCCTGGTCAGTTCCCATCTGAGTCAGCTCCAGTAAGACCTACACTGGGTCTCCGCAGCCACAACAAGGACTCAAGAGGTGTTCGTACACACAGAAATGAATCTCCAAATCGTGTTTTCAACCAGAAGCCACACTTGTCTCTTTCCACATGTGGGAACTATCAAGAAGTTACAATGAAGTGTCAGTCAATGAGTGCAAAGATCCATTGTAAACAAGCTGCAGGGACATATAATAAGGCAAAGGTTCTCGAATATACTTGCGCATTTCACTTGCCCAGGGAACTCGCTGAAATTATCTGTCCCAAGCTTCAAGGACCCTTCCAGATCGGAATCTGTAGGAGAAGTCAAGAACAGGGGTGCCATGTACAATTGTGAAGTTTGCGCACTGAGCAAGGGCACCTGGCTGGGGAGACTACTGGGGCTGATATCCAGGTCACACTCGGCTTATCCACCATGTGCCCTGACTCAGGGCCGAGTCAACAAGAGGAAGGGACATTTTGGGCGATTTGTCACACATAGATTCTATGGGTGTGAGCTGACACTTCACGCGGAATTATTTTTTTTTTAAATCCCTTTTAATTTGGAAGCATAACAAGGTTTGGGCATCTTTTGGACTTTAATGCAGTGGTCAAACTAATTTGATTAGTTAGAAAAGGTGTTTTGGGGACTATTTTTTAGGGGTTAAAAAATACATCTCCCTGCACTGTTGCATGAACTGTTTAATGGGGTTCTTTTTTCTATCTTACTTTTCCTAGAGGCTTTCTTTTTGAGCTTACAGAACAATTGTGAAAACATCTAAATAGTAAGAACGATAATTATTCAGTGGTCATCCTCCTACATTAGTCAATGAAGCTCTAACTGCCTGCCGATCCATAGGAATTTTCAGCAATTTCACCAGCACCGCAGGCAGAAGCAAGCACACTGAAGCTATTTGGGATTCTGACCTTACTTCTAGCACCGTCCATGGTATGCGAGCTCTCGGAGGCAACGATGGGACTGATACCGCTGGGTTCTTCCATGTCACTGATGATGAACCTGTGTGTGCGGTGGTGTGGCTGGCTCGAGGCACACGGAGACTGAGCCGTGTGTCCACCTGTCTTTACAGGCAGACGGGCATCTCTGTGACCACCTTGTAGATTTCCCTGGTTACCTACGCTTCTGCTGAGCTGGGTGCTATGTCAAGTGCCGAGAATGCACAGGTGTCTAAAGCAGAGTCTGTGTCTTGCAGGAGCTCATAGTCCAAGCAGAGGATGCCAGCCTGCTCAAGGACTACCACGGCATGAACACGGAGCCTCATGTCACATGTGCTATGCTCTGTTTGAATCCCAGACTTTGTCACCACCCTCTCAGAAATCCACATGGATGAGGCAACATAATTACTACATTAGAGCGGCCAGACTTCTTGCATCTGGGAGAGACCATGTCATCCTCCAGCCTGTGGAAAGGCCATGGCATGAGCCCCTAACATCCCTTCATGAATCACCTTGAAAATTTCCTTCTTCCTTTTGAATGTATTTTCTACCTAATCATGATATCGAAGTAATTTTCATATCTAAGCAACATAAAGCAATAGTTCTTGGGTTTCCACAGTTCCATTGGAAGAAAGAAAGGAAGGAAAGGAGGAAGGAAGGAAGGAAGGAAGGAAGGAAGGAAGGAAGGAAGGCAAAGAGGGAGAGAGGGAAAGGAAGCAAGGGAGGAAGGGAGGAGAAAGGGAGGAGAGACTAGCCTGGATGAAGCTTGGGTTCTAGAATGAGGGACTCAAAGAGAGAGCCCATAGGCCAGCACACACCAGACCAATCACTCATCAGTTAGCTCAGTGTGAACAGACTTGGTTGGAAAGATCAATAAGATTTCTTCTCTTATCTCAAGGACTTCCGTCTGGTTGACCCATCTGGTGGTCGAAAGGGGCACATAAAGCACATTATGTTGCAGGCAGTGTGAGAAACGTCTCGACAGAAGGGAGAACATAATACGGAGCAAGTTGGCAGACGGAGTGATCATCCCTGATGGCAAAAAGGATGATGTCTGGAAAGTTTCTCGTAAGAAGAATGTCTGAGCTGGGTGTTCAGAGATAAAGAAGCATTTTCCAGCTGGGCAACGAGGGCACAGTTCTAATTAATTTTTAGAGCCAGCCTAGGTCACTGGCTTGCTGAAATTCATTTAAACAGTTCTTCTCAGAAGTTAACATACATCTCACAGAAACACTGTTAAAACGTTGAGATTCTGATTGAGTGGGTCTGGGGCGGGGTCCAGGAGGCACCGGGCATGCAGTCAGGAGCCACACGCGAGCAGCGAGGCTTCAGAGAGGAACACCTGCACAAACCCGCTAAGTCCCGGGCACTCCCCCAAGTTCAGGGCACAGTGATGAACGGGATCGAGACAGTCTCTGTCTTCACTGGACTTCAAATCTGGTGACAGTAAAGGAAAGAACAAAGCCCCGTGGCAACTCGGTTTGATCTAGAATCTTCCTCTAAAACTGCACTCATAAATTTTCTTTTTCCTGGCATTGTCTCGTGGCCCTAGGTATCTCCTGCCGTTCCGTTCTCCTGGCCTCGCCGCCAGCCTTGGAAACTGACATGTTTGTCACGTAAAAATAGCTCTATTTGATATGGTTTTAATTTAGTGGGTGCTTGAGAGATGCTCTGGGAACAAGCAAGCGCCATCAAAGCACCGTCTACTCTGGAAACGTCTACTACGCTCCTGCTACTAACCAGACACGGGGATTATACAGCGGTCTCTGGCCTGAAGTCACCGACAGGAAAATTAGTAAAGAAAGACAATAAAGGAATACGTTGAAAACTGGCATGATGTATATGGTCTATGTTCGATGGAGGTGTATGGTTCTAGGGCCTCAGAGGAGAGAAGGGTTGTTTCTTGGAGCTTGATGTGGTGGCCGAGGGCAGAGGAGTTATTCCAGAAAGTCCTGGCCTAGCCCAGCCCGTCTCCACACAGGCAGTTCCATCGGCCCGAAACCTCTCCCCGCCTCCTGCCATCTCGTGCACCGAACACTTATCTTCTCGGTCTTCCTTCTCTCAGTCCCTGCGAAGTTAAAGGTAACCAACCATTTCCTGGGACATGAGACTTTTGCTGCCAAAATGAGAATGGTCTGGGCCAACCGGGATGTTGGTCATCGTGGTTCCTCTGACACTTCCTTTGGCAGCATTCAGCAAATTACAAGTCCCTTGTCTCTGTCCTCCTCACAAAGAGGCAGCCCCACAAGGCTGGTGCTGGTACAGTCCTCTTGGAAAAAGAGTGAGTGTTTATCAGGTAGACAAGGAAGGAATGAAGCTCTGGATTTGGAAAGCAGCATGTGCAAAGGCCCAGGGGCATCGAGCTTGAGGAGTCTGAGGAGGGTAAGCTGTACTCCATGGCTTCTAGGGCATGAGGGGTCTGAGGCGACACTTCCCCAGAGGAAACCCAGGGAAGAAGAATGAAGCTGGAATGAGGAGGGCTGCAAATACACCAGACCAGGGAGTTTGGACTCGTATTGAAATATGGGATCATTTCAAGAGGGAGTTAAATTTGGGGTTTTAAGATATGACTCTGCCGGTATTGTGCCAGGAGGAAAACTATGAGGAGGCCCTTCAGCTAAGATTGCAGCAGAGGGGGATGGAGAGGTTGGGGCAGGGTTATGGAAATACTCAGGGGGCTCATCTCTCCGTGCTCATCACTTGGGTACGAGGAGGTGGGCAAAGGAGAGGGAGGAGACAAGGGCTGCACTTCTCATCAGCAAGTTGAGAAAACGAGGTACGGAGCAGGTTTGGGGAGGAGGGAAGGTGTGTGGCCTGGGGCTCGCCAGCGTCCAGGTAACCTGGGACCTGCTTGACTCTCTAAGTTTGGAGCTTGGCTCACAGTTCTGGGCCAGAGGGATGTTTAACTACCATCTGCTGTCGCTGTTCCTGAAAGGCGAGGAACAGAGGAGGTTGCCAGGCTCCTTCAGGGCTCAGGCAAGTACAGGTGACAAAGGAGTGGGGGAGAAGAGAGAGAAGAAGGGCCTGAAATAAAGCTACTTGGATTTAACCCAAGGAGAAACCTTCGAGAAGGCCATGTTTCCAGGTTTGGGTCCTGTGCGCGTCTGGCTTAAAATGCCCAGCATGATGTTGGAGGGCGGGAGGGAGTCTGGGAGGCACCCAGTGGAGTCACAGCAGAGGCTGGGGTGCCATGACTAACACCTCCCCTCTATTCTTCTCCCACAGTGACTGTGACGCAGCAGGACCTGGAGCTGGTCACCCATGAGAGCTCTTCCACTGTCCCAAATGGTTTCGCCATAAGATGGCATCACCTCCAAGCAAGAGCCACAGGAGATGCTCCCATCGGCTTGGCCAGCTTTTCCTCCAGGATCTGATGCCACGGAAGCAGCGATGTGCCTGGGGCAGGTCCCAGAGCCCTTCCAGGCTGCGGCTGCCCTCAAGTGCTTCGCAGCTCTGAGCTGCTTTCCGCTGTGTAAGCCCTGAGTCTCTGGCCTTCCATCGTGGAGCGGACCGCGCCGCCGGGCGCTTGGTAAAGGTCCAGGCTGTCACTATCTCAACGCCCACTCCGTGCATCCCTCGGCGCAGAGCTGGTGAGCCCCTGCTCTGTTTGACTCTGGGCACAGAGAGAGCACGAAATGGGCATGGCGCATGCGCGGCGGGTTCCACGGGAGCACACGGATGGTTACAACTTGTAATCCTCGCTAAGCTGGAAAAGAACTGGGCTCTCAGTGATGGCATATCCGGCGCCAGGGAACACACGGTGTGACGTTCTGGCCACATGAGAGCTAACGGGAGGAATGGAGAAGCATGTTGGGGGAGAACCAGCCCGTGCCCCACTGACACCAGGCTTGCAAGACGAGAGCCAGATGAAGGGGCCAAGAGCACAGGGGAAGCCAGGTGTGGTCGTCCGGGCCACCTGGTGGCTCAGGGAGGTCTGAGTCTGAGCTCCAGGTGCCTTCCTCAGCTCATTCTGCTATAACAGAACACCACAGATGGGGGGGGGGGGCGTAAACAACAGGAATGTCTTTCTCACAATCTGGAGCCTTAAAGTCCAGGGTTTGGATGTCAGCAGGGCCTGGTTCTTGATAAAGGCTCTCTTCCTGTTTAGCAGATGCCTGTCTTTTATCTGCAGCAGGCGGAGAACAGAGGGAGGAAGCCAGCTCTCTCCTCCCGTCTTACAAGGGCACTAATCCCATCAAGGGCTCCACCCTCAGGACCTCATCTCAACACCATCACCTCCCAGAGGCCCCACCCTCAGATACCATCACACTGGGGCTTAGCTGCAACACAGGAACTGGGGGTGGTGAGAAGACACAAACATTCGGTCCGTACAGAAGGGGGGAGCCATCAAAGGGGTGAGCCGGCATGGGCTGATTTTCATTTATAAAAATGGATCAAGATCACTTTGTACAGGGATGTACTGTATGGTGACTAACATAATATAATAAAAAATCATTATAAAAAAAAAAGATCACTTTGTAAACAGGACTAATTTTCTAATTTCACGATGCCTTACAAAATTTTGGAGAGCTCTGCAAGTGGCTTTGCAACATTGCTTTGATAAATGAACGGAAACCATGGAAGGATGTACAGATCATTTAAAATGTCAGCCGGGCCGAGCTGTATGCTGCCTCCCTCCTGATCCCAGCAGTCCGTAAGTGCCAGTGCTGTAGGATGAGCTCGTGAGTCCCAGGTTTGAGCCTGGCCCGGTCTAATGATCAGAAAGCATCTGTCCTGCATTTTGTTGGAAAGAGGCCATCATAGCCTGAAACCATTGGGCTATGAGAAGCAGCATCCATGCCCCGGGAGAGAAGGGCACATGCCCTGGTCTACAGAGGACGCCTGGAGAACTTAAATGTCCGGGGCTCGGGTGTCACCAGCCTCTGTGGGCTCCAGCCTCTGTCCCGCTCTGCGAGCCTGTCCCCCTGACCTCCCTCCAGCTGACTTGCTCCGCTGGCTTCCTGATTTGCACTCCTGTGTGGCTGTGTCTGGCACCTGCCTTAGCTAGCGATGCCGGCGCCCGCTGTCCCCCAGCTTGTCTGTCATTGAAGTGACACTTTAAAGGGCCCGATTCAGTGGCATTTGCTACATTCACAGTATATTCAACACCACCCTTTTCTAATTCCAAAACCTTTTCATCACCTCCCAAGAGAGCCCCATACTCATTGCTAAAGACTAAGTATTTGTGTCCCCCCCCCCCAGTTCATGTGTTGACGCCTCATGCCACTGTGATGGTCTCAGGCGGTGGGGCCTCCGGGAGGGAACTGGGTCGTGGGGTAGAGCCCTCATGAGTGGGATCGGTGCCCTTGTAAGGAAGACCCCACGGAGCCCTCTGTCCCTTCCGCCATCCGAGGACGCCACAAAGAACTACAGCCTTCTATGAAGACGGGCTCGTCACTGGGCCCTGAATCTGCCAACGCCTTGACCTTGGACTTCCCGGCCTCTGGAACTGTGAGAAACAGATAACTGTTGTCTACAAGCTCCCCCGTGAATGGTGTTTCAGACTGAGAAACCCATTAAGCACGCTCCCCAGTCCCCCTCCCCCAGCCCCTGGCAATCACCAATCTGTTTCTTACCCTGGATTTACCGCTAATGGAAATTTCGCATAAATAGCATCATATACCGCGTGCTCTCTGACTGGCTTCTTTTCTTCGGGTAGCGTTTTGAGTTTCATCTACGCGGGAGTGTATCAGTCGGTCCTCCCTTTTTATGGCTGAATAGTACTCCATCGTACGGCTACCCCAAGGTGAAAACTTGGGCCGTTTCCGGTTTCTGGCCGTTGTGAATACTGCTGTGAGCCTGTACTTACCTGGGTTTGTGTTTTGGTTCTTCTGGGCTTATTCCTAAGAGTGGCAATGCTGGGCCGCAGGTCATCCTTTGTGTGACCCACTGAGGATCTGAATGAATTTGTCTCCAGGGTGTCTCGAGGTGTCTCCGGGGCTTGTCACTGCATGCCAACTTGTTTCCAAGCCACGAATTCCAAATTCCTTGGCCAGAGCCTCTAACTGGCCCACTGGGGGAGGGCTTCTCCCCTGATCTGATCAGTCTGGGTGGTGGGTGCGGAGCTGGGGATGGTGGGGGCACAGGGTACAAGGGGCCACCCCAGCCATACCACAGTGGACACATTCTGTACGTCGTGAAATTAAAAAAACAAAACAAAAACCCCAGCACACGCCTTCAGCCCTTCAAGGAACACCCAGGAGCTGCCCATGGCCTTCAGAATTTTCTATTTTTGGTTCGAGGGAGTCAGCGGTAATTTTTAAATACCTGCTTTGATGACTTTCCGTGTCACCAAAGTTTACACAATTGTTTCTAAAATGCCACATAAAGTCGTAACATTACCATAATAATCCAGTGGAGCGACCATTTTCCAAACCCTCCCCAACGAACAAGGCAAAACACTCAGCCATGTTCTGGGAAATTGCTTTCTGCACTGTATGCCTGTAAATAGGGAACATTAATAATGCCAGGCTGAGGCCCCACGCACGTTTCACAGGGTGAGAGCCTCCTCTTGTCGCAGCTGGGTGCAATGAATAATTAATTCTGCTGATAATAAAGGTATATTCTGTCATTAAAATACACTGACATTTTCATTCGTGACAGACGCCCACTGTCTGCTGGAATAATAAAGACCAAATTGCTTTTCCTCAGAAAAAAAGCAGGATTCCCACACGTGGCAGAGTGAAAAAAAAAATACGAGCTGCTTTACACAGTGACTCAGTGGTAGTTATTTTTAAACTGCTCTGAATATGAGGTTCGATCTGGAGTTAGACTCTCATTGCTTGAGATGGGAAGGGCTCAGTCATTTGCCTCGGATGCTGAGAAAAAAAAAAATCCTCAAAAACCTCGATGTTCTTTAAATCAGCAGTTTGTTTTCACCCTATTAGATAAGAAATTACAATTTGCTCATATCGCGCGCAGACCAAAAATAACCATCTTCTAAAAACCCTTCATAACTTAAAGGTCAACCACAAGTATGCAACGGTTCATCTTTTTTGTGAATAAATATTAAAGAGAGAGATTTCCCCAGGGCATGATAACCTGTACAAAATATGACTCAAAGCTTTATATTTTCTAGAAAGCCATAATCTTTTCTACCCTAACTCTTCAAGTTATTTCCGGTTTTTTCTCTCATTATAAATATTATGGTCATGACTGTCTTGTGCACAAACCTTCGAGTTTTGAAATCATTTCTCTGGTTCGATTTCTAGGAATAGAATTAGAAATTCCAAGGGCATGGGCATGTCTAATGCCGGATCAGATTCAAGGAGTGTCAGAACAATTTAGGACCTGACCGACGGTGTCAGACAGTATTCGTTTGAACAAACTCTCATGACTGTTTGGCATCTTCAATTTTTAAAAATGACTCATGCTTGAGTACATAGAATTGTACTTTATTGCCATTGATATGATTGTTGATAATTGTACATCATTATTATTTTACCACTTGGTTATTAATAAAGCTAGCCATCTGTCTAAATATTTATTTGTCACTCGTATATCATAATCTGTGTGTATCTGACCTTGCATTGGTCCATTAATTGAAGTTTGAGTGCCCTTCTATTCACATGTATGAGAAATTTAAATATTAATGTTATCTCCATTTTTCATATTTGTTTGAAATACTTTTTGAAATCAGATGTCTTTCAGTCCTGTCTGGTGAGCTCTGACACGTATTATTTAAATTTTGATGGATTCCCCTATATTTATCACTGTCTTTGAAATAAATGCTAGTGTTCAAACTTGAAAATCCTGTGACAGTCATGGGTTTGAGAAATGAATTTAATGGGTGTTTCTAAACTGTTCGCACGTAGACTTTATACGCACGTATCTCTCTAACCTGACGGGAATTTATTTTTCAGTATGTTGTTAGGTCCGTACCTCAGCTGCTCTTTTCACAAATTATTACTGGCCGTTGGATGACTGAGGATTCTGGGTCTGACTCATAACTCCTTCTTCCTAAGAGATTACGTGTTCTTACCTGGTACCTTTGGCTTGCGAGCTCCCTAGTGTACGATGTTGGTTCGCTTGTGTGTGTCAAGCTAAGCTTCTTTCTTATTTAGTAGAGCTTTTGATTGGAAAGAGAAAGCAGCCCTTTACGTCGGGGAGCTGGTGGGGCCCATGCAGCTAGGCCTTGGGGTTCTTCATGGGGGAACATCGACCTCAGACAGGGCCACGCCGTGACCGTGGTGGACAGAGACCAGGAACACTCCACCATCCTGTTGGAGCACAGACGAAAAGAAGAACATCGTCCAAACCACGAAAATGACTCGCTCCCGTCTCCCTGGCTAGCGGGAGACTGCGGTCTCTCCACCATTCACTGCGTCGGCCTCGCTGCAGTGCCTTGAGCGTCCCCACCCCTTTATTCCAACAGCCGATCACAGAAATGTCCCCACTTCCTGACGACACTCAGTTCAGAGAATGGAGCTGGGAAAATTTTGGTTCAACTAAACTAAACGTCTATCCAGCTTTTAACTTAGTTTACTTTGAGCTCTTAAAGAATCGCTCTGGGAGGCCCCGAGTCTTTTGGGATAAATGCCCTGTTTTCCTTCTTTCTGGAACCCCGCCCCTGCTGGCTCCTGGCTGAGGTTTCAGGGTGCCCCCGGTGGGGGGTAGGTTCTTGGCTCCCACCCAAGATGGTGGGTCTGGAGTCCCTGGAATACGCTTGTCTTTGCCCCATGCCTTGGTGTTCTGCAGACCTCTGGAGCTGGGGTGCTCGTGTTCTGTGTGCTGGTCAGCACCCTGTTTTGTCCAAGTGTCTCCCCTTGGCTCTCGAAGAGCTATTGGCACCTCCGAGTCTCTGCCTTGTCCCCAGTCCGAGGATGCTGGTAGAATCTCGTTCGGCCCACCACAGGGGGCCCTTCAGCCGAGTTGTTGGCCTCGGCTCTGTGTCCCTGGTAACAGAGAGGCTTGAACTTGCAAACCTAGTGAGCTCTTTCTGATGAGGTCCCTCAGTCTCTGAAGTACGCTGAATGGCCCTTGTTGTCACTGGCCCCCAAAGTCACTCCGAGGGATCAGAGCCAGGACCCTTCTGCCCTTGATGTGTCCCTAACTGTATGTAGCCCACCTTCCCCTCTCAGTCATGTCTGGGAAAGAGAAATCGACTGCATCTAAACATACACAGCTCCACCTGTACCTTCCCATGGCCCCTGGCAGGAAAATGGGGGGCTCTCCTTACCTGACAGTCCGTTGCCTGGCCCTGCCTGGCTCCAGAAAGACGTGCTAATACTCTCTCAATCATGCCTGGCTGTGGGGAGAGCTCTAGCCTTGAGAAAGCCTCTTTTGAAGTTCATGAGCTGAAATTACTTTCTTTTCTTTGGATTTCCTGTTTTCCTGTTAATTCTGACCCTACCCGCGCCTCTCTGAAAACCAGGCCGCAGGGTGTCGTGCTCGGGGACTCGACCTGGTGGTCAAGCTGCCCCTCCCATTGAGCTCATCCTTTTGTCCCCGTCGTGGGGAGGGTCTACGGCAGGGTCAGGGTGTAGGCCTTCCACCCAAAACATCCCGACGTGGGAGCAAGACATTAAGCTCATGTTAAAAGGAGGGGAGAATGAAAATAGCTCTGTTTTTCTTCTTTTTCAGCATGGGAAGTCTTGTTTTCTGCATCCACTCAAGAGACCTGCTCTCTGTGACTCTAACGTATACACATGGTGACCAAGGACCTGTGGCTCATATGGTAATTAGGCGCCGGTGGCCGCCTGGCACTGCCCCCCACGCACACAGCCGAGGGTCCCTGAGCTTCTGCCCACAGGACGGGCCTGCTGACGGCTTCCCGCCCGCGTCCCCCTGCTCCTCTGCCCGCGAGGCTGCGAGTCCAAACACGGAGCCCAGAAATTCTGGGATTCTAAAGCCCCCAGGACAAACCCTAGACAGCTTGGGATAAACATCCAGCTGCCCACTCCACGGAACGACCGCCCTGAAGGACATTCCACAGGCTGATACCGGGCTCGTCCACAGCTGCCCACGGAGGGACACCTACATCAACGCGCCCTTGATTGGGCTTCTTTCCTTCTCTGTCTCACCTTCCCGTCTTCCTCCCTCGGGCTTCGCACCGTGACCCCCTCAGCCCCCGGGAAAACTTTCTTTTAAAAATTTATTTATTTATTTATTTATTTATTTATTTTTCAGTAATCTCTATGCCCAACATGGGGCTCGAACTCATAGCCCCGAGATCAAGAGTCACCTGCTCCACCAGGGGCCCTCTGAGTAACCCGAACTCAAGTCTGGGTCGACCCTTGGGGGATCCCGAACTGAGACATTAGCTGCCCACTGGTACCTGCCAACACGGAATGAAAGCCCGACAGGAGAGCCTAAGGGACAGAAGGCTATGGTTTCTTTTCTGGAAAAAGCCAGACACATAAAGTAGAAGGCGTACGATCACAGTGCCTGAAAGGGACCGGGGAGCAGGCCCGCGTGCCGCTGTCCACGGCGCCCCTTCTGGGGACACACGCGGCTGCTTTTGTCTGACCCGCTGCTCCCCCCCCCCCCCCCCCCCCGCANNNCAGGGAGAGGACACACTGTGAGCAGGGAGCTGGTGGAGCCTGGCTCGGCGCAGCACGCACGCTCCGCCCCTCGTCTCTCAGGTTGTGATTCTCACTCAGAGCACAAGTGAGGCCAATGGGGTGTGGAAATTCCCCGAAACGGTGTCTTATATGTAAGTACACTACAACCCAAGACATTGTTAAGAAAACAGAAAAGCTTTGGGACACCTGGGTGGCTCAGTTAGCTAAGCACCTGCCTTTGGCTCAGGTCATGATCCCAGGGTCCTAGGTTTAAGTCCCACATCAGGCTCCTTGCTCAGCAGGTAGCCTGCTTCTCCTTCTGCCTGCCCCTCCCCCCGTGCGCTCTCTCTCGCTCGCTCTCTGATAAATAAATAAATAAATAAACAAATAAATAAATAAAATGTTAAAAAAAAAGAAAGAAAACAGGAAAGTTTAGACCTATATAGATATTTTTCATCTAAGTCCCTGGCCTTCACCTCTTTAGAAATAGCCATTTCTCCACCACTTTATCATGAAATGAAAGATCCCACTAGGAGATATTCTTAGGATGAAACCCACCGATCTAACAGCTTTCACTTACTCCTCTTCTGCTCCTTCACCTAACTCTGAATTGGGTCCACTCTGACCTTCAGAACCTCCTCAGCCTATGTCTACTCCAGTAGGTGAAGCTGGCATCTCTCACGAACCTGGGGCTGCCACGTGAGACGAAGCCTGCTCTTGGGACTGCCCCTGAGAGAAGGATGGTGGGAGGTCTTGCTTCAACAACTGGCCTTTTTCCCAAAGAAAGAGTCTGTAAAGGGTTTGAGAATCATGAGCACTTGGAAACCCAGGAGAAGGCTTCCTTAGGCAGACGCCATGCATTTTAGAGGGCTGTCCTCTCCTAACACTGAACAAAGTGGGAAAGCAGATAGAGCCTCAGGCTCCGTTAGGGAGAACAATCGTACATGCACATTCACGAGCTGCCCCCTTTATTTATTATTATTATTATTATTATCATTATTGCTAGCTGCTTTTTTAGAGGAAGGAGTTGGTGTGCGTGTTGCCAGTGGACAACGGCCACTATTTCCAACGTTGGGGGGAATGAGAGACACTCGTCCAGTTACAGGAAAAATATCACGTCTGTGAGCACAGCACTAGGGTCTGGCCATGCCTCCCAGTGCAGAGGTCAAGAAGGCAAAAACGTGTTCTCTGTGGTTGCAATCAGGAGCATGGTTTGACCTGTGTCCGAGGAACCCCAGCTCCCGAGCTGCTAACGACAGGCCCGCAGCCTTGGACAGGGAGGGGCCATGCAAGTGCTTAAAAGGTAAGACGTGTCCTGAGTTGGCTTATCGGCTCATCTAAAGAAAAAAACACGAGGCACTTTCCTCTCTCAGTTACAAATTACTCCCCCAAGGCAAACGGGGCTGGCAGCAATCTCTGCTTCCCACACCAATATCGATTATTTCTTTCCACAGGACACTATTCCATGAGCTTTTACAATGAAAGACAAGTGAGGGGGGAAAGGCGGAACAATGTACCAGGCACAAAGTGGCTGCCTGTCTTTCTCTCCAGCTTTTTGGCATGAAGGGGCTCCTGAAAAACGGAGGGTGGGCTTAGGTAGAGAAATTTCAGAGAGACCCACAAACATTGATCAAATGTGTGTGTGTGTTGTGTATGTAGTTGTGTGTATGGTCTCTGTGTGTATTGGGTGTACGTGTGTGGTGTATGTGTAGTGAGTGTGTGTGGTGTGCGGGGATGTGTGTGGTGCGTGTGCGGGGATATGTGTGGTGCGTGTGTGAGGATATGTGTGGTGCGTGTGCGGGGATGTGTGTGGTGCGTGTGTGGGATGAGGGCACGCGTTAGGTTTGTGTGGTGTGGTGTGTCTATAGTGTGTCTTTAGTCTCCAGTTGCAGCCATGGGTTCCCACCAGAGTGTCCAGCAATCCCCTTTCTCCCCTCTTCATTGTGGGGTCCCCAAACCTTGACTTGCCGGTGGTGTCAAAGGCCCAATGTCTTCCCTAGAACCCCAGATGCCCGGAGCCCCCTGGGGTGGCATCACCACCGCTTCTCTGTATGACCTCTCAAAGCCTAGAGCCATTGCTTCAAAATGGCATGGCTCTGATCTGGGATTTGGTAACACCCCAGAGTATAGACATAGAATGCCTGACTGTTAGCACGCTCTGGTCCGGACTCAGTTGCAGGAAATCTGGCTACTTTATCCTCTAGCTCCGTAGTAATTTTTGTTTCAGCCCTCAGTTCCACTGGAGTGAAGAAAGCAATGTCTACTTGTCTACTTAGACCTCTTTCCTTTCCCCCGTATAGAATGTATGTCATTGGGAATACATGCAACCGGGTGTTCTGGTGGGGATGGAGGACGGGGCTGTCTAGATTCTGGCCATTGGCTCCTGTAGGCGTGTCCTTGGGCACTGACCTGCACACAGCTGAGAAAGGGTGTTGCTAGGAGCGGGCCTGATGGTCGCAGCTGGGCCTGAGTGTTCTGTTGAACAGGATTTCCCTGGGCAGCGACACTATACAAGAGTCACTCTGTGACCAGCAGACAAGCCCATAATCATGTCTGAACACAGACAAAACATGGCCATTGTCTAAACCACAAAAATGACCAAACACCCCTGTGATGGCTGATATGGCTGACCACTGCCCCTTTGCCAGCTCGAGCCTGGCTTCGCTCCCTCGTCCTTCTGCACAGAGACATCCACTCATGGGATTGCCCTGCTTCCTGGGAGCATCCAATTTTGGATCAAAGTCCCACTTCCTTGAGTCCTCAAGCCCAGATTCCAAAATCAGTCCTTTTCTAACACCTCTTACCTAGGTGCTCCCACGGTTCCCCTTTATGGCAATGTGTGCCAATAAACCCAACTGTGTTAACCACAGGTGTGCCGCCCGGGGTTCGACATTGCTGCCAAGAACCACCTGTTTGCCTACCTGGCTCCCTCAAGTACACTCAGCATCACTACAGCGAGGCACAGACAAATCCAAGACTCCCTAGGCTCTAGCTATCCTGACCTCCCTGGCAACGCTCAGTAGCATATTGCCCTCCAGGTCCACCCATGCTGCTGCAAATGGCGGCACTTCCTTCTGTCTCATGGCTGAACACCGTTCCAGTCCGCGCACGTGCGCACGCACCACATCTTCTTTATCCATTCATCTCTTGACAGACACTTAGTTGTTCCCATGTCTTGGCTCTTGAGAACAACGCCGCGATGAACATGGGGGTGCAGATATCTCTTTGAACTCCTGTGAGAAAGCCTGACTTTCTCGAGAGACGCTGATATCTCTAAGTTGATTAGAAATGTTATCCAGCAAACGCAGTCCTTTGGCTGTGCAGATATTCCGGTCACAGCTTTTGAAAAAGAAGAAAAAGATATTTCGTAAGAACTTTTAAAATGTCTTTAAAAAGATAGCAGTGGGACAGAGAAGATGCAAAGAGAGGAAATTGGCTCTGGGCATATAAATATTTGTGACTTAAAGTATGAGTCAGGTTGCTGGAATCGCATGCTAGAAAAAGACGGGGAGATCACAAGCCAGAAATTCTGTTATGTGGCCAAACAAAGGGACGCTTTGCTCGAGTTCTGTGGGTTGTAAATGATGTGTTGGGAGCCTTTACTAGCATTCTGGATGTTCAGCAAAAGGAGTGTCCTGTGATTTCGTGCAGCTACATAGAGCTTGAAGGGGGCAGGGATGGGAGCGCGGTGATACGGTCATGGGGAAAATGGCGTCGATGTTGGCTGGGAGAGGTCGAAATAGTCATCTTCGTGAGAAAGGGGAGTGAGACGTTGATCCGTATAACGTTTTTGGATCAGCTGTGAAAGGGATTAATGGTTGTTCAAGCTCTTCTTCCCTCACATTCACTACTGGCTAAGGGTCTCATTAGGAAAGGCCTACATATCTGAGAATCGGGTCTTCCGACGGCTGTCCTTTCATCTGGCACTTCTCTGTCTCTCAGTTCTCCAGGGTAACAAAGTAAGTGAAAGTGTGCCTCCCCACGACCGCATCCCAGTGCCTCACTGAAGCGTGTGCTAGGCTCCAAGAAAGTGTTCATTTTTCTCTCTGTTTGCCTGAAACACACAGCATTTATTCTCGCTGTCCTGCTGAGAACCCTCAGTGTTGAACAAAGACTCACTGAACATGCATCGCAGTTTTTAAAACCCAACTATGTTTTTGCAAACTATGCTTCGATGAGTCATAATTCACGTGGTAGTCTTTGTAATTGACCCCTGGCCATGAGATCAATGTCTCTGGCTAGAAAAATAAACATTTCAGCTGCCATCAGCAGGGGCAGGAAGCCATTAGCCTGTCACAGTGTCCTGGTTCATTGGCGTCAGCTTGAAATTAATGGTAAATTGCACTGAAATACCAACAGGGATGCTTCTGTCATGTTCAGTAGCTCCTCGGCCACCCCGGGCCCTATGTAGCTGCGTCTGCTGACGGGACGTTCAAGTCCACAGTTTGCCTGATGCATCTCTAACGGCAAGTCTCAGCTCCCCCAGCGAACAGCACCAGAGGTCCAAGTCCAAAGGGAGCATGCTCAGAACATCTTGAACACTTGACAGGAAACCTCCCTTCGTCCCATTCCCTCTGTGGTCTTATTTATACAGCCTCCATGTCTGAGTGTGCTGGAACTCTCAGCTGGCCTCAAAGCCCACCTGTGACAGCACCTTGCAGAATGCTCACCTGTCACCTGCCAAGTAAAGACATGTAGAAATCCCGAGTACTGGGGGGACGAGTCCCTGCGTGCCTACTGTCATTGAAGACAGTGCCAAACAGCACAGCAGCACCGACGTGCATTCTGACATTCATATAGTTCCTTTCTAGATTGCCGACTCCTGGGTAAGTTCCTCAAGCTAGAATTTTCTCTTGGTTCTGCTGCCACAGTTCCTCTGGCGCCCCAAATGCAGGGGCGATCTGTCGGCCAGGTAATCCAGCTCTGGCAGATGACACAGCAGGTGACAAGGCCTTTTTTAATACTTCAGCCTACAGGGCCCTCGGGTGGGTTCTAAGCCAGGTTTTCATTTTACAGTGAGGACAAGTCCACATAACTGCCCCTTTTCTTTTTTTTAATTATTATTTTTTCCCAATGTGAATGTCATGGGAGATCAATATTGAAAATGTATGTGTGTGTGTGTGTGTGTGTATATATTTACCGCCCTGCTAAGCAGAGACAATCATGGTTAACAGTTTGGTGAGTTTTGTTCAATGCGTTTTCAGTGCAGGTTTTCGGGGTCGTAATTATGCCCATGTTCTAGAGACAGGATCACAGAGCCTGCGTATGTGCCCCAGTTACCCTCCTGCTGGTGTCCCCTTGACTGTGTATTTTAATTCACCAAGGCTTGCTTGGCTCTTAATCAGTAGAGTGGGGATAAAAATGCTGTCTACCTTAAAATCTCTTTAAAAAGATGGAAACTCAAAAGATCATTGTAAGAATTAAATATATATATATTAGTACATAATTATATATATATTGCACTTAACACAGAACACCCTTGATCGACGTGAGCTCCTCCGTGATTCTGACTACAAAAATACTGAGACTTTCCACTTGACATCCTCCCATAAGCATTTTGTTATTATATGACACACTTAAATTATTATTTTAAGTTACAGGTTATTCGGTATGTATTGTGTTCTTATTCATTTAATAACACTTTATTGAATATCTAGTCATGCCCCAAGCTGGTAGTGAGGATGAAAGATAAGTACAAGCATCTCTGCCTCGAAGAAGCCCCAGACGAGACGGGTAGTCACGGTGCACTGTGGTCGAGAACCGTAGAGACCTGGGCGTTGGGAATATAGCAAGCTTTCTGCAGGATATGAACATGATGTGCATAGTCCTTCCTCTAGTGTTGGTTGTTTAGATTATTTCCATTTTTCTATTATTAAAAAGATATGTCCATCAACAGATGGTTGGATAAAGAAGATGTGGTAGATATACACAATGGAATATTACTCAGCCATCAAAAAGGATGAAATCTTACCATTCTCATTGACGTGGATAGTCTGGAGGGTATTATGCTGGGTGAAATAAGTCAATCAGAGAAAGACAATTATCATATGGTCTCACTTATATGTGGAATATAAGAAACAGTGCAGAGGATCATAGGGGAAGGGAGGGAAAACTGACTAGGAAGACATCAGAGAGGGAGAGAAACCACGAGAGACTCTTAACTGTAGGAAACAAACTGAGGGTTGCCGGAGGGGAGAGGGTAGGGGATGGGGTAACAGGGTGATGGGCATTAAGGAGGGCACGTGATGTGATGAGCACTGGGTGTTACCTGCAACTGATGAATCACTGAACTCTTCACCTGAAACTAATGATGGCTATTCCTTTGGCTAATTGAATTTAAATAAAACACATAATAAAAAACAATTAAAAACTTTTTAAAAAGACTATTAAACATCATTAAAATTAACATTTGGGGCATAAATGCTTTCTGTAATGTCGATTTTTCCTCTGGATGATGTTTCCCCAAAGCGAAAATGATTGCTAGTCATTTGCCAAGCCCGCGAGAAAGGGCTCGATGGAGCTTTGCACGGCATCAAACAACAAAAAACGACTCTGAAAACAATCCCGATGTTGTCTAATTCTGCATCTCTTCGATTACCCAGCACCTTGTGACTTTCTTTCCATATTTGCTCATCGTTTCTACTTCCCTTTTTGTAAGTTATCTATTAAAGTCATTAGCATGCTTACCTCTGGGGTTTCCACTGTTCTGACATTTATTTTTTATTTTTATTTTTTAAAAAGATTTTATTTATTTATTCGACAGAGATAGAGACAGCCAGCGAGAGAGGGAACACAAGCAGGGGGAGTGGGAGAGGAAGAAGCAGGCTCATAGCAGAGGAGCCCGATGTGGGGCTCGATCCCGGAACGCCGGGATCACGCCCTGAGCTGAAGGCAGGCGCTTAACCGCTGTGCCACCCAGGCGCCCCTGTTCTGACATTTATGAACTCAGAGTGTATGAAAATATTAGCTCTTTGTTTCTTACACTTATTGCATGCATTGTTCCCTAATTTGTTGTCTGTGTTTTAATTTTAATGACTCATGCTTTTCTGGAATGCATCAGCTTGAGGAAGCAAGAGGATAATAGTAACAACAGTAAAAGCATGTATCTTGGACCCACCTCCCCCGCTAATCCAGGACCTTCTGTGTAGTGGGTGCAGCCTTCTGTTCAGACTGCTGTGTGGGTTCTGGGCTCTTGGGTCCTGCAAATGGAGAGAAGATTCCATCCTCCCTGTGGGCGCTCTGTACGGTATTATGTGGCTTATTTAGTCTGAAAAGAGGACCAGACATCTGTATTTTGAGAAAGCTCTGCAGAAGCTTCTGGCACCCATTCTTAATCAAGATCTACTGGGCTAGAGCTTGAAGCTGAACAGAATATGAGAAAATTCAACACATAATGGCAGATCCTGCATCGAACAAACCCAACAGTACACAGAAGGTATGGCGTCCATGACTTCGCTCTGCTACATGTAAACGCCTTTGATGTTTTGGCTGAGAGGAAGCTCAGGAGGGATCCGCCAAGCGATGTGGCTGCCAACACTGCTGATCTGATGTCAGGCTGATGGACAGTGCTGATGGCTCTACATGACGGACTTATTAACTCCTTAATTAATAGCAATAGGGAGAAGCCTCCAGGTGCCCAATTTTGGCTCAATGGAAGGGGGAAATAAAAAAAGACATCTCCTTGCAATCTGAGCCACTATAAGATGGAATGACCTACCCCAGGAGGTAATGAGCTCCCATCACTGAAGGTGCCCAACTGGAGGCTGCCGGACACTTGGAATGATGACATCACTTGGAATGATGACATCACTTGGAATGACGAGACCATGGGACACACCAGGATGAATCTTGAGCCACTTCATCTACCTCTTAAAACCTTACTGACCCCACCGCGGAAGGAAATGAGTGTGGCTGGGGAAACTTTCCTTGTTTTCTTATTTGGGATTCATTAACTAATCCTTCCATAATACATTCTAACGTTTTATCTGGGATCAGGGTCAAGCTCATTGAGCTAGAGTTTGCAAAAACTTGTCTTATTCAGCTTTGGGAGAAACAAAATGACAGTTACTCATTGGCAGTTCCCTTTACCCCTGGCCTCCTGCTCCATCCAAGGCCCTCCATTGACCGCATGTGCACACCTAGTCCTTCCCAACTTCATGAAGTGCTTTCAAGGCCTATAGAATCCAGAGGAAGCCACTTGACAATGTTATACAGATTACCATTAACTGTGGCCTAAATGCTTGTGAGATGTGCGCTAGACCAATCAGAAGCTTGGAAGACTCAACACGCTCCCACAGTGTATTGATGAATGGGTCCCAGAGAAATGGTCAAAGAACCCACCTCACTGACAGAAACTCTGAAGATTCTTTTTTTTTTTTTTTTTAAAGATTTTATTTATTTAACAGAGAGAGACAGCCAGCCAGAGAGGGAACACAAGCAGGGGGAGTGGAAGAGGAAGAAGCAGGCTCCCAGGGGAAGAGCCTGACGTGGGGCTCGATCCCAGAACTCCGGGATCACGCCCTGAGCCGAAGGCAGACGCTTAATGACTGTGCCACCCAGGCGCCCCTAAAGATTCTTTGGAAGTAGTGAGACAGAGAAACTGAAGGACTCCTTAAAAATCAGCCTTTTGCTCCTTTTCCTCTTTCTGTTCTTGCTAGGACCTGCACCCCCACTTTACACATGCCTTGTCATGCAGTCGTGTATGTCCTCCTTGTAGAGGACAAGGAGCTAATGATTTCTCTCGAATAGGAAGCATCTAAGGAAGGGCCAGGTGAGCATGACCGGAGGAATCCATCCAACGCATACCCCAGACCACCGGTGCTAGACATCTCAATGCCAAGACCCCTGGTTCCAAGGAATAACACCCGAGCCCTCGTCTTTTGTTCTAACAGGTTCCTGGATGCCAGAGAAGACACGTACACTGGATCACGATCCTCATCAAAGACCTCCAGAGCCCAAGAAAAGGTGAGACTCCCTCCTTTCCTTTCTGAGTCTCCGGGACACTCTGTCTGCACCTGCTCGCTCTCTCTACCTTCAGTAAACTCTGCCTCCACCTTCTGCTGGCTCGCATTTATTTTTACCCTGCATGCAGGCAGAGAGCCCCTTGGCTGGTCCTGCAAGACCCACTCTGTGTCCTCAGACCTGGCCTGCCAACATCAGGAGTGCTTCTCCAGGATGCAGTGACTCTTCCTGCATGGTCGCCAGATGCTAGGAAAATGGCCGTGGACCTCCACAGCAATTTTAGGCATGTCGGAGCAAGAGGGGCAGGGAACTTCTGAGCGCCTCGGGAAAGCCCAGGAAGATGATCTTCATGTGGGGCTAGGAGTCTGGTTTACTAAGCACTTGGATGTTAGCAATTTCTAAAGGAATGATATTTCATTGAGGTAACGGGTAACTTGGGTGGATTTTTAATCAAGGAGATGTCAGGTCAGTTTCCAGTAGACTCAGGAAATGAGGGATAAAGAAGAGACAAAGATGAACGGCTAGCCTTGGAGACACGAAGGGGCCCCTGGGAAACAGGAGCAGAGAGGGTAGTGACATGGATGAGGAATGGAAAGTTGAGAATTCATATGTTGTGATTTTTCCTCTAGGGAAGGAAATGCAAATTATCTGATGGGAGTGAGGTAGATAACGAGGTTCAATAATGATTTCTGTAAAAGAAAGCTAAAATTTATTAAATGCTTCCAAATACTGGGCATCTGTGGTAGTGGGTAGAATTGTACACCCCTCACCAAAGGGATATGTTTAAGCCCTAACTCCTGGTCTCTATGAATGTCACCTTATTTGGAAACAGGGTCTTTGCAGATGTGATCAAGTTGAGATGAGGTCTCACGGGATTAGGATGGACCATAACTCAATCAGTGTGTCCTTGTAAGAAGAGAGACGTTTCGGCTGGTGCACAGAGAAGATAAAGGAAAGAAGTCCATGTGAAGACAGAGACAGATTGGAGGGATGTGTCCCCAAGCCAAGGAGCGCGCAGGGTGGCCGGCAACCTCAGAACCTAGGAAAGAGACACGGGACAGCTCGTCCCTCGGAGTTTCCAGAAGGAATCAACCCTGCTGACACCCTCATTTTGGACTTCTGGCCTCCAGGGCAGGGAGAGAATGAGTTGTTTTAAGCCACCTGGTGTGTGGCCATATGTCTGACAGTCCTACAAAATGAATATACCTGTGCGCACTTCACGTGGTGACTTTCTGGAATATCTGTGGTGGAGAGCAAGGTGACAGATGAAGGAAAAGAAGGAAAAAGTCTGCCAAGCAACACTGAGGACCCACCTAAGACAGGAGAGTAGACATGGCTGCGGGCATGAATGGCCTTGGAGAGGGGTTGTTTCATGTCAAACTGGGAAGCCAGACCTGTGGAATGTTCCAGAGCTGGAGACTGGTGAGATGGGTCAGAGAGAAGGAGAGGGGAAATGGGAGCTGGCTGTGTCGATGTGAGCGCGGTGCTGGGTTGTGGGGCCCGGGCTGTGAATGGGGAGGTGTGGGGGCTGGGGAGGAAGTGGTGGCGGATGGGTCAGAGTGGCCTTCGTGTGTTCCATGGTGCGTTCAGCAGGTGAGGATACAGAGCAGGCGGTTTCCTTTGTTTTGTGGCTCAGGGACGATCATGCCCTGTCTCCTTTACTCCTCCACTTAGTGTGGCAGTCCAAACCAGCAAAGCATCCCCTCGTCCTCGATTCCAGAGTTTTCAGGGCTGCAGAGCTAGGGAAACGGAGGCTAGGAGCAAAAAAATCCTTCCTGCAACAGAGAGATCTGAGTTTCCAATGAACAGCCAGGAGGTATTTGTATTGTGTGGGTTTTGTCTTTGTCTGAATGCCTTCTCCCTGGTGTGAAGCTTTAGGGGATGAAAGAGCCCCCCAAAGACCTATAACTCCATTGTCCAAAATGGATTTCCTCTCCTGTTTGTGTCTGGTAATGAGAGAGAGGATTACACCGGTGATGAGAATAAAGAAAGCTGTTTAGACCAGACCTAAATCATTGTTTGCCACTAAACATTTGTATTCTTGTGTTTTATATCACTAGGTACGTAATTGGGAAGCATGCAAATTAGGCAAGATAATGAGCTGTAATTTCCTCCACTCTAAGGAGGGTATTCGTAATGAAAAGGGATGGTTAAGTAGGATTTTAAGAGTTACTGGAGAACACAAAGGAATAAATAATATTTTTTTAGGAAGAGAAACTTATCACTTGCTTCAACTAGCACCGGCAACCATGGGTCTTGGCATTTCTGGGCGTTCCTTGCCCCCAGCCCTTTGCAGAGAGCGTAGAGACAAAGGGAGCCAGCTTCTCCCGGGGGCGGAGTGAAAGGCGTTCGAGCCTAGCTGTGGATGTCTGACAGTTTTTTCAGAGGAGGGAAGAGAAACTTCTCTTTTGATTAGCTTCCAGTGAGCCGGCTCCAAGCATAGATGTGGTAAATTATTGAGAGGATGGTCCCCACTCAGAGCTCCCCTCCCTGAACTGCAGAGGGAAAATAGACAGCAAGTTTCCGAAGTGTGCGCGCTGTACGCGCCCCAGCCACTAGAGGGCAGAGCCCGGGGGCTGCGCTGGCCTCCCCGGGCCCCAGGCCCTCACCCACGGGCACGAAGTCGTGGCTCCTTCAGGAGACCGAAGGCCTTGCGGGTCATCTGTGAGCATCTTCTGAGTTCCAGGGGCTTTACAGAGTGTGGCCCTCAGGGGCTGGATTAGACGTGAGGGGCCTGGGTTTGGCCGCACGGGAGGAAAGGCTTAGAGACATCATGTAGCCCGTCTGAGGAGCTGGCAGAGCCTCGAGGGAAGGAAAAGGAAGGGAAAAGGAGCGCCCTGGTGGCCTGGAGGCAGGTAGGACAGGATAAGGGGGAGAGGAAGAAGACCAGAAGGCCGGGAAGGGGTAATGATGCTGAATGCCATTTGCCTTCCAAGGCCACGTGTTCGTGCCTGGAGTGGATTCTTTGCGTCACAAGTTAATGAGTTAATGGGACAGGTAGAAGCAGAAAGGACGCATCAACATTGAAGGCCTTGGATTACTGACTGTTTTCAACCTCAGGAGCCACCTGTCACATGATTCTCCGGAACACAGGTCCTTGAAGGGTTGTCTGGGGCTGCAGGGGCTGCAGGGGAGAACGGGCAGGTTTATAGAGCTGAGATGGGCCTGGCCGGTGGCTTGGAAGCAGAGCCAGGTGGCTGGAGAGATTGGGGGAGCAGGTGTCCTTGTGTCTCTCTACACAGCACATGGGCAGCCAGCACTGCATCCCTGGCTGGGGCCAGCCATGGCCCCCTGCCTGTCGCACAGCCAGCCCACTGCGTCCCCGTCACCTACACTGGTTAGACTGGTCACTGTGGCCCAAATCCTAGCGCCTGCCCCCTCTTTGCCGGCTGCAGGACTGAGTTCCTGACCCTACGCCCTGCCCTGTCCAGCTCCTGGCGTGTCATCAGTTAGGACAGGATCAGCGATGCCGCTGTAGCCAGCAGTCCGCGCAAGCAGGGAAGCAGCACGACAACGCTTCTCATGGGCAGGACACGCCGACAGGAGGCTCTGCTTGTTACAGTGACACAGGGACTCAGGCTAAGTCAGCCCCCTGCATGCTGCAGCTGCTTGTGCCGGAGGGGAAGCTAGTCCTGGAGAGTCTCACCCCAGAGATTTAATGTATGTCCCACAGGCGACACTCACTCCTCCCTTCTGTTCACAATTCAGTGGCCGGAACCAGGGTTCCGACCCCACTCAACCCCAGGGGCCAGGACGTGCCATCGTTTATTAGAAGATCCTGGGACTCCGAGAAGGACCGCACACAGCTGCTAATGAGCGCTTGGTGCCTCCTGTGTGATTGTCCGAGGGGGTTCCAGTTAGATTGAACATGTTTGTCCATCCCCACCCCCTGCTCCCAACACTGCTGAGTCGTGCTCGGGGTAAGTAGTGAGCAAGACAGACCTGGCCCATCCCTCCGGATGCTTACAGGGCTGCGGGCGACGCAGGGCTGGAGAGTGAGGTAAGGACGGACCCACACCTTTGTGAGCCTGAAATGGGGTCTACACTTACTCTTCTGTTGTTGCTTAAGGAGGGAAGTTTCCAGAACTTTCCCTTCACAAAGAGATAGAAAGTCACTTTGGGGCAGGTCCCCTTTGCTCTGTGAAGTATGAGGTCAGTGCTCTTGGTTATGTCAATGTCCCTTTGCCAGAGGGAGTCAGGATGCCTCTTACTTGGCAAAGTTTTCATGGAAGGTTCTTATTTCCGTAAGAACAGTGTGTGTGTGTGTGTGTGTGTGTGTGTGTGTGTGCCTGTGTGTTAGGGAAAAAAGAGTCCTGGCTTAAAAAGTGGGGGAGATGGAAACCACAGACCTTTCCTCCTGAAAGGACACCCGGTGGGGAAATTCTGTTGGAGGTCTAGTGGGGTGGCCCAGTGCCCGGGCAGGCTCGCTGGCAGGAAAAGCCCACCATGAGGACCTCGAAAGAGAGGACGACGTCTGGGCTGATTACGAGGCTTCCGGCCAGGTCATAAGGCCGGGTTTTCCACCTGCATTCTGCAGAAAACCTGCATCTTTGGGCCTCACGGCACTGCTAGAAATGTGTATTTGGTCTTTATCCCTGACGCACTGACTCAGAAAACTCTGGGGGAGACCCTGCGAGTCTGCATTTTTAAAATAACTCAGCCTCCTTTATGCTCCTGAGGTCCCAAAGGCCTGCATACCTCTGGCCCGATCTTGGCAGCTCAGAGCTTCTTTGCCACGGCGTGAGGGGTATGGCTGGGAAGGGCTGCCAAGGAACACGAAGGGACGCAAGAGCCCCGAACGTGGAGGGTGAGCCTGGGTACCACCGCGGTGCTAGCCGGGAGCTGGCCCAGCCCAAAGGAGCAGCAGATGTCACGGAGAAGGGACAGCACCATCCGTCCCACTGAAGTTTTCTTTTTTTTTTCCTTTTTTTTTTTTTTATTATGATATGTTAGTCACCATACAGGACATCCCTAGTTTTTGATGTGTTCAATGTTTCATTGTTTGCATGTAACACCCAGGTCTCCATGCAATACTAAAGTTTTCTTTTGCATGGTCTAACAATGGAAGGCTTCTGGAATATAATGCCATCCCCAGGATGGAGAAAATTTGGATCATTTGTGTGGGACTTGGTTTGGTCTTGTGAATTCGACAGTGAAAAGCTTGATTTCCAGCTAACGAGGGCACGTGCAGCCCTGCACCAATTCGGAAAAATAACAGAATTGACAGTGTTTATATCTGAAACAGGTAAAGCGGCTCACGCCAGGTACATCTGAATAATCTCTGTGCTTGGTAGGAGGTCTTCCATTGCTTGGCAATGACAAGTTTCTGCTGAGCTGACTTCCAGGCTCTCCTGTGTAAACCCATCATGTGGCCTGAGGAGTGAATGCTACCTGTGCCGGGAATCTGTGAAACTCAGGTCTAACAATGCTCCTTGCCCTGGCGGTGCGATCAAGGTGCTTGGGGTGGGGTGAATTCCTGGAGGAAGACTTCTTAGGCAGACTTCTGCCCTCCTCCCACTGATAGAACAATATTGCTTCAGGCGGAGAGTGCTCTCGATCCCACACTGTGATTACTGGAACCGAGTACCTTTGGAACTGGGGACGTCCCACTGCTACTACCTTGATCCATCTTTATTTTGTGCTCTGTGCTCACTAAAAGGGCAACTTGAATATAATATCCAGCTCTGCCGTATTTTTAGCATCCCTGGGTCAATATCCACTGTTCACTGGCTGGTAACTCTCTTTTTTCCACCTCTTTTCTTAACGATGAGAAAGAGGATAATTAGAAGTTACATAACTCTTTTGCAAAGTGGATTAGACCAGTGCATTCTCTTTGGGGGAACTAAACACCGTTGGGGAGAAAGCATCAGCTCTTTATGTTTTCTCAGTATCAAATCTCTCAACACCAGCTGAAATCTTGGGAAATGTCACGGGCTGATTTTAAACAGTGTGATAGAGGTCAGATTAAAAAATGCAAAGCTTCTAAGAATGCTGCCCAGAATACCTTTAAAAAAAAAAATTGACGCCTCTCTCCAGAGGTTTAATAAAAGGATCAGGATGAATCATGCTGATAAGGAGGTGCATGGTGAAACTTGGAGAGAGTGGAAAAACAAGGTCATGTGTTAATTATATATCAGAAGCAGGAAATTACAGAACACTCGAAATGGCTAGAAATTAGGCGGAGTTAGTACTTGAATTTTAGCTTGGTAATGTCTTCATTCCCTTGCCCCAAGACCCAGCTTCTCTCCAGGAATAACTGAGCTCAGGGCTCTCAAAGACCCAATTTGCCCAGACAATCAAACTGCTTTCAGCTATGGAGCCCAAAGGGCAGCTTGGCTGCGTGGTCACCAGGTCACTCTCAAATTCTGGCCGTGTCATAAAGAGCCATTAGGGGGAAATGAAAATGGATTTTTTATAACAACAATTTGGTAATATATTATCCTTGATCGACGTTAGGGACTACCCCCAGATTGTCTTAGGTATAGTCAGCTCATGCCAACTCCACGTGGAAATAGATGAGAGCTATTATAACTCAAGGAGCATCGGCAGACTGCTAGCGGGAAGACAGAGCTTCTCAGAATATAAGGTGGGATTTTGTTCAAATGCGGTTCAAGTGATTCAGCGGGTCCTGGGGAAGCCTGAGATCTGCATCCCTAACAGGTTCCCACGTGACACTGAGGCTAGGGGACACAGAATAGCTGGGAGGAGCCAGTTACTAGAGCTTGGCTAGTGTCGGTGGGCTGTCCTTGCTGTGTGTGACAGAGATCACACACAGTCTTAGGGCTTGTTTCTCCTCTGTGCATGTGAGTCAGCACCTATGGGTGCCTACTGTAGGCTAGAGAAAGCAGAATGTGACTTTTACAATTGTTTCCAGTTGTAATGCAAGCTCTAATTTACTACCTGGTCCTCAGTTGTCCTTTGAAAACTGGCCCTCTTCCTCTGAATTTCCCAAGATGTTTTCCCTCTTGTGGCAAGTTCGTTGGCGGGAGGCTGCCTTTGCCAGCAGGAGGGATGGAGGGCATGTTAAGAGAACCAGTTCAGGGTGGGAGTTGGTGATACTACCTGTGATGAAATTGTTTCAGGATAACCCCTCAAAAATCTGTATTTTCTACCTGGTCTCTTTCTGCTAGTGCCTCAATACCTAGTGGGTCTTCAGTCAGAGTGGGTTTTCCTGCCAGACAGCAATGTGTCTTTTTTATCGAAATTTTGTTGAGATCATTGCAGATTATGCAGTTTAAGAAAAATAATCTAGAGGGGCGCCTGGGTGGCACAGTGGTTAAGCGTCTGCCTTCGGCTCAGGGCGTGATCCCGGCGTTATGGGATCGAGCCCCAAGTCAGGCTCTTCCGCTATGAGCCTGCTTCTTCCTCTCCCACTCCCCTGCTTGTGTTCCCTCTCTCGCTGGCTGTCTCTATCTCTGTCAAATAAATAAATAAAATCTTTAGAAAAAAAAAAAAAGAAAGAAAAATAATCTAGAGAGAGTCTATGCTCCCTGTGAATATATTGAAATGTGATTACTTTTTGTGTGTCGATCCTGTGAGCTTGCTGAACTCCAGGATGAGTTTTACTATTTTTTTGTAGATGTTTTGGGATTTTCTACATAGATAGTCATGCCATCTACAAATAGAAGGAAGCTTATTACTTCTTTTCCAATCCGTATGTCTTTTATTTCATTTTCTTGCCTTACTGCAATGGCTAGAACTTCCAGTTGTATGTTGGGTAAGAGTGGTGGGAGCAGACATCCTTGCTTTGTTTTTGATCTTAGAAGGAAAGCATTCAGTACTTCGCCATTAAGTATAATATTAGCTGTGGGGTTTTGCTGATGATCCTTGTCAAGATGAGGTAGTTCCTCTCTGTTCCTAACTGACTGACAGCAGTTACCGTGAATATGCTTTGGATTTCGTTAAATGCTTTTTCAGTTTCAGTTGATAGGTTCATATCATTTTTCTTTAACTTGTTGATATGGCAGATTGCACTGACTGATTTTCAAATCTTGAACTGGCCTTGAATAGCTGGAGTGAATCCTACTTGGTCATGGTGTGTAATTCTTCTTACACATTATTGGATTTGGTTTGCTAATGTTTTGTTGAGGATTTTCCATCCAGATTCAAGAGGGATATCGTTGTTGTCGTTATTGTCTTTGTCTGGTTTTGGTGTTAACGTAGTACTGACCTCATGAAATGAGTTGGGGAATATTTTACCTTTTTCCCTTCTTTGGAAAAGATTTTACAGAACTGGTGTTAATTATTCTTTTAAGTGTTTGGTAAAATTGTTCAGTGAGACCAATGAGGCCTAAAGATGTCCTTTTGGGAGAACTTTTAAATTACAATTTTGACTTATTTAATGCTTCTAGGGCAATCCAGATTATATATTTGTCTTGGTTGAGTTTTGGTAACATAGCGTTTTTGACAAATTGGTCCATTCTTTCTCAGTTATTAAATTCACAGCATAAAGTTGCTTGTCATATTCCATTATTGTCTTTTTAATGTCTGCAGGTTACATGTAATGAATTATCTGTTTCATTCCTGATAGGGGTGGTTTTTATATTATTCTCTCTTTTCTTTCAGATTTTATTTATTTATTTTAGAGGGAGAGAGAGAGAGAGAGAGCAAGCACATGAGCATGCATGGGGAGGAAAATAGGTGAGGGGAGAGGGAAAGGGAGAGAATCCCAAGCAGACTCTGCACTGAGCATGGAGTCCAATGGGGGGCTCCATCTCACAACCCTGAGATCATGACCTGAGCTGAAACCAAGAGTCAGATGCTTAATTGACTGAGTCACCCATCTTTCTCTCTTTTTATTTTTCTCAGTCTTGTTAGAGGTTTTCAATTTTATTGTTTTTTTTTAATAGAACCAACTTTGTGCTTTATTGATTTTCTTCTGTTGTGCTATCTCCAATTCTTTTGATATGTGCTCTTGTCTTTATTATCTCTATTCTTCTACTTGCTCTGAGTTTGCTTTTCTAATTTCTCGAAGTAGAGAGTTAGACTATTAATTAGACATTTCCTCATTTCTAATATAAGCGTTTAGTGCTGTAAATTTCCCTCTTAGCCCTGCTTTAGTTGAATCCCACTAATTTCGATATGTTGTATTTTTGTTTTCATTAAAGAAGTATGCTGTTTAATTTCCAATGGTTATGACCCCCCTGTTGCCCTCCTATTATTGATTTCTGGTTTGAGTCTAGTATAATTAGAGACCACGTTCTGTGATTTCAATTCTTGTTAAGAATTGTTTTGTGATCTAGAACCTGGTCTACCTTGGTGAACGTTCCGTGGGCGCTTGAGTAAAAAGTGTATTTTGTACTTGTTGACTTAAGTCAGTTAGGTACTTTTGGTTGATTGCACTGCTCAGATTTTCTATATTCTTGCTGATTTTCTGCCTGGTAGTCCATCCTGTCAGTTGCTGTGAGAGGGTGTTGAAGTCCTCAACTACTTCTCCTTACAGGACCAGTTTTGTTTTATCTATTTTTAGGTTCCGTTGTTTGGCAGGCACAGCGAGATCATTATGTCTTCCCAGTGGCTTGATCTTTTATCATTAAGTACTCTTTGTCCCTAGTAATTTTCTGTGTTCTGAAGTCTACTTTCTATCGTATTAATACGGCCACTCTTTTTTTTAAATTAATGTTTCCGTGATGTATCTTTTCTACCCTTTCAGTTTCAACCTGCCTAACTCATTGTATTTGAAGGGAATTTCTTCTAGCCATAATAGAGCCATGTTTTTGTAACCACTCTGTTAATCTCTGTCTTTTGATTAGTGTATTCAGGGCATTTTCATTTAAGATAATTACTGGTATGTTAGTGCTTGTGTCTATTATTTTATTATTTGTTTTCTGTTTGTTTTTTTTCTGGTTCTCACTTTGTTTCTCTTTTCTTATCCTCTGGTGGATCACTTGGACATATTTTAGGATTTCATCCTGACTTACTTATACTGTCTTTGAATGTATTTCCTTGTGTAGTTTCATCTTTTCATATCTACTCCCTTCCTTGAATCAGTTCCCTGTTTGCAAACTAAAATCTAGGTTTAATTTGAGATAACTTTGTGTGTGTATATAGGGGAGGCCAAAAGAGTACAAAACTAAATACAATGTAAACTCAAAAGCACTAATGTTTAGAAATTCAAAGATTTTCAAATTTATCTTATTTGATCCTTATTTTGAGGAGGGAAAGGAAGAAGTGAAGTGACTTGTCCCAAGGCATAGATGAGAAGGACCAAGGTTCTTTCTTCGTGGGCTAATACATTTTCCACTACACCTGTCTGTACAAGTAGCTTCCCACCCAAAAATTATACAGAGAAGAAGAAAAAGGAGAAGAGGCTCCAGTGAGTGACGTGTAGTTCACTGGTGTGTCACAGCAAGACAGTTGCAAAACATTAGCTTGGGCTCCTGACTCACATCTCATTAGAAATCATTTATAAACACTCTCGTGTCATGCTGAATTCCTGCAGAATTAGAACCTACAGACATGGCTGCCAACCCAGAAGATTATGCTGGGGGTGACTTGGCGTACTTCCTGATGTGGAAAAAGTCTAAGAAAGCTTAAACATAGAAGCCTTTGAATGTCTTTTATTTGTAAGGCAAATCCTCTTCCAATATTTTGCTATGAAAACCCTAAACGGAGAGCATATTAATGCACACGTATATGTGGTTATAGCAGTAGGTTTCTGAGTGTTGATGGCAATCTTGCCATCTCAAGGCTCTTAAAGATGGCATCCATCCAGCATTTACCCAGCCCGATGCTTTAATTATCACATCTCTGACAAGTAGTCATCCAACCTGACCTTAAACACTTTCAGTAATGGCAAACTCATTTCCCCTCAAGTACCTCATTCCTTTCCAGGCTGGCCTTTGGTTAGAAAGTGCTTCCTTCTCTACTTCTGACTCCCTGTGGGTCTTCCCAGGTACTGACTGATTATACTACTTCTGGAGACAACACTCAAGTCAGATACCTTTTCACAAGGCATCCCTTCAAATAAATGTTCAAGACTATCATCCCTACTTCCTACAGCTGTTCCCAGATGGCACAAACTTGATTTCTTTACCTTCTGAATATCTATCTCTGAACCCTCCTTGACATATCGAGACATCTCTCAGAGAGTGATCTGATCCCACAGGTAGCCAGGACAACTGAGAGCAGAGTGTCATTGCCCTAAACACTAGACTCACCGGCTCACAGAAGTCTTCTGTGGCTTCCCAGTTCGATAAGGGTTTTCTTTGTTAGACTTCTTGCCAATTGTGCTGCACTTGTCTGGTCTTCTGTTTCCTCCATGAGGCTGTGAGCCCTTTGAGAAAAAGAACTATATCAATCTAGCCTATCAGACTGACTTCTCTTGGTTTGGGGAGAAAATGGAGGAAAAATTTGCATTCGGCAAATCAAAGTGTTCTGTGGGGGTTGGCTTAGGAGAATGTTTATTTTAACCATTTGGCAGTTACCCAAGATTTTATCTCTAGAAAATTATGAAATTTGCATTTAACAAATCAAAGTATATTGTGGGAGGTGGCTTAGCAGAATGTTTATTTTAACCATTTGGCAGCTACCCAAGACTTTATCTCTGGGAAATTATGAACCTCATCATGAACTGTATAGACCTCTCTCTGGGAGAATACGATTTCCACCCAAGCAGTTCTGATCAGTTCCCATAACCCTCTCCTATTTTGTAAGCCTAAGAATTGCTCATTAGAAGACACTGTCTGGGTTTCAATAGTATTTGACCCACTATTAGTGTCCATGGATCTCTGTTTCCCTTGATAAATATCCCCCTCCCTCTCCTCTGGTAAAGAAAACTCCTTCCTATGGGAAATTCATTTCCTGTGGTTTGAGTGGGCTGGACATCATCCCATCCAGTCACAGGGATGGGACAAGACCCAGGCCTGACCAAGCAGAGCATCCTCATTGCTCTGGTTGCAGTGATTGGCTGAGAAATAAGCATCTCACCCACACTTGACTAATGAGATTCTTCCTTGAGAACTTTCTGCCAAATCTACAATATAAATGCTTTCTATTAATCAGGTGGGACTACTAAACTGATAGGGTGTGAGTTGAGGGCTTCCAGGAGCCGTTAGCCCTTCCATCTGAAGACAGATGTCAGAGAGATGGAAAAAGAAACAGAAATATGATGATTTAGTTTGGGGATATGACCAGATTTTTAATTACATGAACCAGTAAATTGTCTTCTTGTACTTAAGCTAGTTTGAGTTGGTTTCTGTGACCAGCAGAAATTGAAAGACTCCTGATGAATGGAGAACCAAATAGAAGCATGGAACCACTTAGGTGGAGAAGTGTAATCGACACAGTTTCTGGATTGCGGCAGGCTAAGATTAACAAAAGCAAGAAAGGGGGTGCAGCGGAAGGATACTAGAGAGCTTGCAGGATGACGTAAGGGCCAAATAGCCAGGCATCGGAAGAACAAGAGACAAGGAAGCCCTTGAAACTCAGCAACAAGAACTCACGGGTGTTCTTTCTACAAATGGGATTTTTAAGTTTTCTTGATCATGACCAACAAGAAATACATTTTACATGGTGGACCCAGTATATTAATAATATGCCTAATGAGCATATGACTGAGGTTTACATATTGAACTAGTTTAGAGAGCATTGCCTCCTGTATTCCCCTTTTCAGAGATTCACTCCTTACATTTGTGTCTCAAAGTCCCTGAGAAGTCCTGCACTAGGAAGCTTGTTTAAGGTAATATTTCTCAAACATATTTGATAGCGGTTAGCTCATTATCTCAACAAGTACTTGTTGACTTCTTATTATGTGCCAAACACTTAGCTTTCACAGGGGAAACAATAGAGAACAAAACAAACAAGGCCTCCCTCTAAGAGCTTCCAATCTGAAAGAATAACTATGAATCACCCGTAAATTACTTCTTAGAAAACACTGACTTGCGTTATTCCAACTCCCAACCCTGCTTGTAAAATCCAGCCCGCTGTCAGTCTGATCCAGAACACACTGTCTCAAGTTTGCAGGCCACTGTGGATGGCTCTTCAGGGTATAGGACGATGAAAGTGCTAAGAAACTTCATAGGAGGAGGGAAGTCTTTGAGATGATGGAACAGTTCAGTATCTTCACTGTAGGCATAGTTGCACGAGTTATATGTAATAAAACTATAGAACTAGACGCACACACACAGATGTGTGTAAAACTGGCACGGAATAAAGTCTGTCAATTGCACCAATGTCAGTTTCCTGGTTTCAAATTTGTACTATAATGATGTGCACGTATTTTGTGAGGAAGGAGAGAACTGGGTGACGGATACATTGTTCTTCTCTGCATTGTTTTTGAAACTTCCTCTGAAACTACAATTGTTCCTGAATAAAAAGTTGAGAAATTAAGAAACTTTGTATTTGAAAAGAAAACAGAACAAGATTTTTTCAAAGTCTACACAAAGACATCATTTGAGGTCCTTCTCACTCATCGTGCAGAAGGTAGGAATACTGCTGAATCAAGTAAGTCTGAATCGGATAACTCTGGTTTTAGCCATGCTTGAACACCAAAGCACCCAACTCATCTCGACCTTGGATATTCTGAATCTCCACATTTTCAACCAGCTGTCAAAATTATTTAGGTCACCTTTCCCTGGCATGCGTTTCCCTCCAACACTGTCATTGTTCTGCTGTCTGGTTGAGCACGATGGAAGGGACGGGGCTAATCACAACCTCTGACTTCTGTGCTCACCATCTTGAGTCCTTTCACTATGGATAATGGAATAAAAATGTGAAGAAATAGAGCAAAATACAACAGAAAACGGAGAGGAAAAATAATATACTAGTTTGCTGTGCTAGGTGTTTGGGAAAGGTGAGAACATATGCCCTGTTATTGGGAGTGTTCAGTTATCGAGCAGTGGTCCGATAAGTTAGGACTAGGAAAAATAATTTAATTAAAATAAAAATTATTTGCCACACCTAAAACATCGAGGTGATGTAGGTAAAGCTGTCTGGCCAATCCATAGACGGTAAGGACGGACCACTCTTATTTCTTACTTGACTCACAAAATGGGGATTTTTAACAACACTCCTTCTCAACCCAGAGGAAGCACTAGACAGTTGCCTTCCTCTCTTCTCTACAGCCTTCTGGAGGGACCTGCCTGCAGGTGTTGGAACTGGAGTGAGGGGAGCTCATCTTGCCTGCTCTGGGCGCTGGTTTGCACTCTGACGGGGAGCTATCTTTTTGGGAGCGAGGGCCACAGTCCTCCATTGCAAATACGGGGAAGATGTCTGCAAACCCCAGGTGCTCCACTAACCTCTGAGTAGGGAAGCTCCATCTGGGGCACAGGGATAAAACACCATAACCACACATTGAGTCAAACTGCACTCTCCAACCCAGCTTCCCGATAGTAATTAGAATGCTGTATTGAATCCTTACCTTTCTGGTGTTTATTTTTCTATGGCTTCAGAACGGAAGGTAGGTGAGGCTGTGTTTGCTCAGCCTCTTACAAGTCAATAGTGGTTTTGTTATTAATAGCCTTGTTAGCAAATGAGCGGGTGGGCAGGAAAGGGAAAGAGAAAAGGAAATTAAAGGCTCTTGACCAAGTCTTATCTTCCCAGGTGCCGTTTCTTCAATTATCAGACTGTTGAAGTAAAAAGAGGACGAGACAACAAGATATTCAGAAAACCAGGTTGTTGGTCCCGGTCTTTGTATTGAAATTATTATTGAAATTATTCCAATTGCTTTCAGACTACTGGCTTATCAACCAACACTTGTTCTGTGTCTTTCCCGGGATAGTTATAACTGTGTGTGGCATCAGATTTGTATCCGATAAGGCGCCCTCTGAATCTTATAAGTGATGGAAATGGGGCTTATAAGTGATGGACATGTTGTTTAAATTGTGAGGGTTCCTTCTGTTTTTCCTCGAATTATTTCCTTATATTTTTAGCCAACCTTCTCTTTTTATGTTTGGAACGTCAGGAGAGCCCTCCTGTGGATAATTTAACAACTGTAATCTGCTGTTCTTCTGAACCGGCATTCAGGGTCGGTAATTATGTCAGCTTTGTGAGTTAGCTAGTAGGCTCTGATCTTGTGAGCTGGGGTCTTTAATTGAATGTTTATTGCCATATGCAAAATGAAAGTGATTATAGGCTGGATCTTGGCACTGCCAAAGGAAAAAGAAAAAAGCCACATCCCTGCAAAGAAAGCATTTGCAGGAGGAGACAACACAGAGAAAGGCAATTTTGCTTTGCCATTGAGAGGTTCCTGTCGTTAGAAGAATCACATGGGGGGAAAAATGCCCCAATGCCGTATATTTCCGTAAATTCAAAGTCTAAATTGAATCCAATTCTCCCGAACAAGGCAAGGAACCTAGTTTTTAAAATATATGACATTTTTATTGCGAACAATAACGTACCGACAGAAGCGTGATTCATGTTGAGTTCACCACCCGGGTCAATACCAAGAACTTCTTAACTTCCCTTCAAATCCTCCTCTCAGTTATCACGTTACTGTGGTTTGCTATCTGCTTGTGTTGCCATCTAGCCCAGACAGTGTGTGTGTCCAGCAACATTTATGCACAGCCATAGCTCTTACAAGGTGCTTCAGTTGGGCATGGAATCCTATGTTGCTAGTGATTTCCCCTCAACGCTGTCCTCCCATATCTTCTGGCACTTACCTTCTCTCTCTGATGGCCATTCCTTAGTATCAAACGTCTTTTCTTGGGGCGCCTGGCGGGCTCAGTCAGTGGAGCACGCAACTCTTGGTCTCGGGGTCCTGAGTTCAAGTCCCATGTTGGGCGTGGAGCCTACTAACAATGAAATTTAAAAAATAAAATAAAATGTCTTTTCTTTTTCGTAGTTTGGAACAGTTGTCATCTCCGATCTGTAGTTTTGCTGTGATGCATCTAAAACACGGACTTTGGTTTGTACGTTTATCCCACTTGATCGTCAGTGTGTTCTTTCGGTCTGGGGAGCTCACAGTTTCCTTCCGGTCTGGAATTAACTAGCCATGGTCTAATTCAACTTTGCCTCTCCCCCCTTCTGTTTGATACACAGGGAGCTTTTCAGTAGCTTCTCTATGTCTCTTTCATGTCTCTTTTTCCTCTCTCTGGGCTACATTCCCACTGATTTTCTAAATTCTATCTTACAGATCTCTAATTCCTACATCAAGTTTTTTCCCAAGCTTACTGTTTATCTCATTTAATTGGCCTTCATCTGACTGGCCCACAGGAGTGCTGGAGACCGCTATGACATGCAGGTAGGCGTTTGACAAAATCCCTAGAGGCACTGCAGTCCTTCTAGAAATCTGTGGCCTAGCAGCACGCTCCTCCGGGCACACCCTCACCTCTGGGTGAGGTATCCAGAGAAACGTTTGAGGGATAAGCATCCACCAAAATGAGCATCAAAGGGCTGGGTCTGCTGCTCACCTCAAGGTCTCCCCACAACTTAGACTGGGCAGGGGGAGGGAGGAGGTTAGAATGCAAGTCTATCCAGTTCAGGGTGATAGAGTCTTGCACACTCTGTATTGGGACCTGTGCACACCGGGACCAGCAGAAGTGGGAGGAGCTACCAGGGAGCAGGTAACAGGTGGCACTCATGGCCAAAGCGCCTGCCAATTCCACTTGATGCCAGAGCGTGGAGTAACTGCAGCCTGTGTGAAGGATGGGGGTTTACTGAGGCCCGAGCTCAGCCTGGCTGCCCATGCCCCGAGGTCCCTGGAAGGTCCCGTCCAGCCTGAGGCGCCAATCCTTGAGGAACGGGCTCAGAGCGTGAAGGGGACAGCTGGCCTCTGCTGTGAGTCAGATCGGGGGCACAGCCCTCATTTGACACGGTTGCACGTGAAGAGCGTTGCACAAATTGGCCCGTGAACGTCCAGGGCAAACACACATGGGAAGTTCACCAGGTGCCAGGGGCTGTCCTACCATTGATTCCCACTCCAATGGAGCTTTGAAACAACCCTGGGAAGTAGGACCTCTCATTCTAATCCGAAAGGGGGGTGGGCAGAATCTTTAAACTTTGGACATGCTGGCACTGGACCAAGGGGGTACAGGTGGGTGAATTCCAGGTTCAAATAGAGACACCCAATCCCTGGTACTGCCTCTGGAAACTGGAACTCTGGGCTGGGGACACCATAGGCCCTAACTAATGCTGAAGGCTCTGGGGCTGCTCATTTATTTGGACAGGTGTCTTTGAAAAGAGAGTTTTGAGCAATCTTGGTAGTCCTAAGAGTAGAATCCATTCCAGGAAACAGGTTTTTTCCCTCTGTATAGGAAAGAACTAACCACTCAGAGACATCAGCAGAACATTCCACCTGCTGAGAAGCCACCAGAAGGCTTCCTACAAGGGCTGGCCATGCTCCACGGTGGGGGCACTATAGAGAGAAGTCCCCCTGCTCCGGAAAGCTCTGTTGAGAAGTGTGTGTTCCACTGGAGCGTCTTAGCAAAGGGAGGCAGAGTCCAGAGACCCCCCAAAAGCTCATTGAGCCTGTTTGTAGGAATTCACTTCCTGTCCTGACCACGAGGTACCCTGCAGGCAGACCTCCCCACAGACTCATCCTCCTGCATGTCTTTGTCTGGTCCCCTCGCTGCAGTCAATGCTGGGGCCCCACTCACACTGGCCTCTGGACGTACCCAACATGGGGGAGGGGCATATACATTTTGACAGGGGCCCATGATCAATCTGAGACATTTCCAGTGACTTCCGATCTGACCGAGGCCAATTCCGCACCAGCTGATGCAAGAATTCGGCAAGTGAGTCACTTTGTTGTTCCTTTTTCAGTGCAATTTCACACCAACTCTAATAATACATGTGACAGTGCACACACATTGGCTCCGCGTCCTCCCCAGGCCACGTTCTCGTATGTGTGAGCTCAGGTGAGGCTGGGGGTGAAGGCTGCCTGCTCTGTGGCTGGCCAAGCTGGAGAGCTGGGTGCAAGAGGCCACCCCTCCCCCGTTAGCGTGACGCCTCCGAACTCCTGGGCATGACACAAGTGTTCCTACGTGAGTCTGATCTGAGCCACTTTCCTGTTTCTTCTCCGTCTGAAGCTGAGACACCAAGTAAATGCAGCAGGAAGGGTTAGAATTGGTTGGTAAGGATTTTTAACATCAAATAAATGGACTGTTTCCTACTGCTTCCACAAAAGAGGGGTTAGAAGACAAAATCAAGATCCCATTTGCTTATATCTTACTTTATATAAAATTGTGTTTATGTCGTATCTTACATATGCTCTGTCTAGTTTGTTTAAAAATAGAATGCCATTTGTCCTGTGACACTCAGACGACACTGAGTTCCTGGTTTAACAAATCTCAGGTACGCATAGACACACGTTTGAATTTTATTTTATTTTTCTTAACATCTTCTTATTAGCATTTTCCCATCAGTACAAACCTTTCTTGAGAAATGTCTACATGGTTCCATTTCATTTCATTTCCTGATGGTCCTACGATTGCTTCCCTTCCTCCTTTGGGGACATTTGGACGGTTACCACTGCTCTGGCTGCTCATTTCACCACTTACTGCACACGTGCCGAAGGCCGGCTCTGCAGCGAGCACCTCACTCAGCACTGACGGTGGTAAGCAGCACACACGCACACACACATGCACACGCACGCACGCACGCACACGCACACACTGTCCTCTTTCAGAGTGGACGCATCAGCCGCTCTATCAGCTCAGCAAACGGAATACAGAGTCAGAAACTACAGTAGTCCCGGGAAGGAAGCGTCTAGCACGCTCTAGAAGCCGTGATTGGAGGTCTGATGTAAACTGTGGGAAAGAGGCGGTCAGAGAAGGCTTCTCTGAGACAAAGACATTTTCACTGAGATGGTAAGGAGTTAGAGGTGGGCAGACGGGTCTGAGAGTGTGTGCATGTGTGTGTGTATATGTGCACGTGTGATAGTGTGACTATGTGAGTGTGTGTATTTGTGTGTGAGTATGACTGCACGTGTGTGCACGTGAGTGTGTTTGTGCAAACTATGCAAATGTGTGAGTGTGTTGGATACGTGTATGTGGACTGTGTGCATGTGTGTGCACATGTGTACGCGTGCAAATGTGTGGCTGTGTGTGCACATGTATATGCATGTGTGTGAGTGTGTGCATGTGTGTGAGGGGATGAGTGCACATGTGTGTGTGACTGTGTTGTGCGTGTGTGCACATATGTTAGGGGATGTACGTGTGTGAACGTGTGTGCACGTGAGTGTGTGCATGCGTGTCTCAGCAGGGAGGGGAAGGAGGTGTGCAAGCAGGGGAGAGCTGGTGTGAACGGCCGAGAGGAAGCATCTGCAGGCAGAGGCACTTCTGAGGGGCCCGGGGCAGGGCTGCAGAACGAGCCTGGAAGAAGATTCCACGTTGCAGATTGAGGAGATTATCCAGGGATTGGTGAGGGGCTTTGAGCAAGAGGAAGTCAGAGGACGCCACGTCCATCCTAAGACGACTCGGGCACCCCATAGGGAGTGGTTTAGGGGACCACATAGGGTGTTGGAGAGAGAGCGGGTGAGACGAGGAACTCGCACCGGCTGGAGATAAATCGCTGGACGGGAACTCCATTTTGTCAGTGGAGCAGTGGGCGAAGGAGGCGAGAGAGGAGCTCAGGGTGGGTTCCAGGTTTCTGATTTCCAGTTCAATTTTCCTACCATTTGCTGCCCATCCTGGCCACCCCCCAGGCTCAGCCTCCACTCACCTCCTACCTCCCGGCAGCCTCCCTGCCTCCTGGCCTCCTCCTCCCTCATATTTGCCCCCAGCCACTCCTCCTTACACTGAGTATCTGGTAAAAACTGAAACCAAATCGTGTCCATCACTGCCTAAAATACTCCAATATTTCCTCTTGCTTTAGAATAAGCTGTAAATCCTCACCCCCGTGCAGGGGCTGCTAGGGCTGTTTGCAGGCCGTCTGCCCCGCCCCGAGCACATGACCGTCGCTGACACCGGCTAAGCCGCAGGACTTGTCCGTGAAATGTGGCGGAAGTGATGTGCGTCACCACGAGGCAGAAGACTTCAGTGACGATGCATTGTTTTGCTTCCTTCCAAGGCCAGAGGCCATCCTGTCACCATGGATTCCACAGTGAGGACAATAAGGTGGAACCCAGTGGGCCTCAGTGAAGTTAAGGAGGGAACAAGAAATTAACCTCTATCGTAAACCGCTGAACACTGGGGGCTGTTTATCCCCACAGCCTCACCTACACTCTGCGGACTGATACACATAGATCTCAGCCCAACAAGACCTCGTCTTGTCTAACGCTCTGAGCTCATTTCCTACCACTCCCCCTCCAGCTCTGTGTCTGTGCGCAGCTCACTCCCGCGTGCTGGCCTTTCCTGCTCTGTTCCTTTCCTTTGCAAGCTCATGTCTTCCCTATTTGAAAGAGCAGCTCCTCCGTTGGCAGCCCAAACATGGGTTCTTTAGAGAGGCCCTCCCAGGGAGCCTAATCCACACACCCTCTGTCCTACCAGTGCTGCTCAGGGGAGCCCGTTCCAGCAGAAGCATTAGAAATTAAGAAAAGAGAAGCACAACACGGTTTTCTGGTCTGGGCTTGGGCTTCTGTACGCTCTTGTTTGATCACTCTCGGAAATTACCTTGTTAATTTGTTCATTCTTTTATTATCTGTCTTTCCCACGAAAATGTGAATTGTAATGTGTACGAGTGTCACATGGTTGGTCCTCAGTCTCTGTCTGGAAAAGATAAACTGTGTTTGTGTGTTGAATGAATAAATGGGAAAGACTTCAGGGAGTGGGGTTTAGTGGACGAGATCAAGCGTGCTGCTTCCCACGGACAGAGTTCTCGGTCCCCATGAGACAGTTTGAGCAGACTCCCAGAAGTCAGTTAGTTGTACAGGTCGAGACGGGTGCGAAGGTGGGAGGCACTGGCCTGAGATGGTTCCGAACCCCTGAGGGCGGCTGAGGTCGACCAGCGTCTGAGGGCAGAGAAGCTCACGTGCCTGATGTTAATTTTCCCAACTTCCAGTTTGGTCCTCTTGCTCGATGTGTCTCTGCCCACCCTCCAATCTTGTGTAGGTCATCTCCCACCCACCTCTTGCTTCAAGCACGCCTCTGTTAAGCAAGAAACTGCTACTTTTTTTCCCCTCAAAATCCGATCTAAGTCTTATTTTTTAGATGGTGGTATTCCAACCGTTCTTGTTCACTCACTTTTGCCCTGTGATTTCACACTTTCTCTCTTTGGGGACTTACTGTAGTTCTCTGCAGTAAGACTTATAGGCAGGTAGTAATAGATAATAGAGTTATCCACAGGCGATGGTCACAATAGAGGGTTGTACATGCCTATTCATGTATGTGGACTTCTTCTTTCTCTTGTATTTGAAAGAGGCGACATGCTCTTCCTAACTCAATCAGCCTTTACTTTTAGGTTGATTGAAGTGTGTTTATACTCATCTTTCTTTAATTATCAGAGTAAAGAACAAAACTGACCGCTACTCCTGGCTGCAGGCGTAGCTGGGAACCCAGGGAAACAACGGCCATTCCCTACCTTCGTACCTTGATCTCTGTTAACATAATCTGAGGTTGTAAACCCATAGTATTAGTGCAATAATAGTTTTGCTTATGTTCGATAGCACGGTGAACTATTCTCTGGTCTGTGGGGGTCTTCTGTTACCTTATGTTCTGGGGCTCCTGCAAACGTCCCCCCATATCTCTGTGTCTTTCTTTCTCCGTTTCTGGTTTCTATCCCTGTGTGGCTCTCTCTGTCTCTCTCTGTCCCTCTGTCTTGTCTCTCTCTGCCTGTCTCTGTCTGTCTCTATCTCTCTGCCTCTATTTCTCTCTGTCTCTGTCTGTCTCTGTCTCTGTCTCCATCTCCCCCCTTCCTTTCCAGCCCTGATAGCTTATGTTGCGTACCACGTGCTCCCTCTAGTGGTGCAACTGAGCACTTTCACCGTGAGGGCCGAGTCTCACTCAGGGCTGATTCCCCCGGGAAGAGGGCCTCTCCTCTTCTCCTGCCCTGCCCAGGGATCTGCACCCACCACTCTTGCAGATTCTCAAGAATGAAAAACACCCTGGAGAATGTCAAGAACAAGAGATTTGTTAGGACAGAGTTTTACAAGGAGTGAGTTGTGGGTTATACAATTCTGCCTGTATCTGTGACCTTAACACTGTATTTAAATTTTTCATTGCCTTTTCTGAACTAATTATACCTACCTTTGCAAGTGCATTATACTTGCCTTTGAACTCGGATATCTTACACTGTCAAGAGATTTGGTTAATCTTCATAATCTTGTTAAAAATAACTGCAATTTATGTCATTCGTTCAAAAGTTCAAGTCGAATACTGCCTTAGAATTTCTCTGATTTACTTAGTGCATTTTAAACCCAAGACAGTGAGAACCAAGACCTTACCTTGAACTGGCCGTCTAAAGCTGCAGTCTGAGGCGGCCCTGGGCAAGCACGTTTCTGATTTCAGCCCCTCGCACCCTTGATGGCAATCCCACCCATGATATCAAGGTGCACGAGTGTAGGGGAAACGCTCCGTCGCTGTTTGTCTCACACATGTTCGTGGGGATGAATCATTAAGACTATGTCTTTCAAGATGTTTGACACCTGCATTTTGAAAAAACCAAGCCACATTACATCGAATCATACTAAGGCAATAATAGAGTCTCCGAATGAAACCAAGGTCCCAAGATCCACCTTCTAATGGGGTGATTCCTTTGATGGCGTCCCTGGCAGGTGGCGCACGGATTTCAACCAAGTCAGGTTTGCAAGGAACAAAACAGAACCGCCTGGCTTACTGTGAGGGGACACACGGACTCCCTGTCTCACGTCCACGCTGGGCTGTGTGAGGGTGGGTGAGAAGGGGGATGGCAGCCAGCTGTTTGGGCTGCTGGAGACCCAGGCCAGCCCTCCGTGGGCCCCAGGGGGGTGCGCTGCCTAGGGATGCTGTCTTCCCAGATCACAGGCCAATGACTAGAACAGATGACACCACACGGACGAGAAGCCGGTCACTTTCTTTACTTGAGGCAGCAGGAGACGCCACAGGCCAGGGAACCGTGGAGACCACGGGGGTCCCAGAACCCTTTCCTGCGCAGCCATGTTCTTCTTCCCACCATTCTTGCTGGGGCACACACGCCTCCTGAGCCCTGGCCCGGGCTCTCCTCGACCCGGCTAACCCGAGAGCTGCTCCCTTCACAATGGTCGTTCACGTGCATGTGGCTTTTTTCGATTCTGGCGCTATTATCATAAAGGGGGGGGTGTCTGTGGCCAGACAGGGGCTGGGGGAGCAGCAGCCATGGCCCCCGGGCAGGTGGCCTCTGCAGCTCACCCGTGCTTTCTCTCGCAGCGGAAGGAGTTCGGGTCTGCCCATTTTCTGGAATTGTTTTCTCTCCTACCCCAAAAGGTTGAGTTGTCTCTCCTCAAGATCTGTCCCATCTGCAGATTTCCTGTCAAACTTAATTGAATTCCCAGATGCCTTCCACTCTTCCTTCTGACCGGCACCCCCCTAGGCAGAACCGGCAGCGAAAAGCCCTGAGATAAGGGGTTTCGAGCAAGCACTGGTCAACAGCCCAGTGACCGCAGATGTCGACTTGACTGGGTTCTTCCTCATAACAGGGTGGCCCACGTTTCCCAGCACCATTCAGGTGCTCAGATGGACACTGGAGTTTGTTGGGGGTGGGAGGGCATGTACGCGCTGGGGAGGCATCCGCAAATGCCCCCTCGACCTCCCCCTTCCAGAAAATTTCCAGTGATGGAAAGAGCACAGCTTGGGGGCCTGCCCCATGGTTGGCTGGCTCTCGTTGGCACAGGCCTGGGAACCGGACTTCCAGTTCCTCACCTGGCAGCTCATGATGCCGGGTAACTTTCTTACCTGCTCTGGCCTCAGGTGTCCTCTTAGGAGAATGGGAAAAGGAACGTCTTCTACCTCATAGCACTGTTGTGAGATTTAGAGGAGTTGGCATTAAGGAACCTGTGTGGCAGAGGTCATCAGAAGGACATGACCATCAGTTGACTCACAAGCTGGCCCCGGGCAGTCAGAGGCTCCTGGCCCCCCAGTCCCTGTGATGTGCATTCTGCTTGCTTGCCCCACTCCCAGAAGCTTCTCCAAGGATACAGCCCTAAGACAGTGATGTGTTGTCGAGACCATCTGGATGATATTTGGGACTGAACCCGGTGAAGACCTTTACGTAAACGTCTAAGATTCTAGCGGGCAGGTGCAGAGATCTCCTCGACTTACAGTCGCCCAAGACAAGTCCCGTGTGTTACGGTGTATTACACCTGCCACCCGCCGATGTGGAGTGGCCCACTTCTCTCCTCTCTCCCTGTCCTCCACGTCGGGAGGCCAGTTCCAGATTTCACTCGGGAGCTCCCGAGGATGCGAGTCAATAATCGATGAGCCAGCCAGGACACTGAGGAGATGGGGAAAGAGGTGTTTTCTGGGGAACTCTGGAGCTGGCCGTTGCCCTCTGTGTGGGGACGGTGAGAGGGTGGAGGGCCTGTGTGTCAGATGCTGGTGGCCACCCGTGTGAGCGCGGGGATGTCCAGTGTTACTGGCTGGTTGGACGCCCGTGTCGGAGGCAGTGCTCAGAGCGCACGGAGGCGGAGAGGGGGACACGGGTGACCGTCCGTCGGGCCGGCTGCTACGGTGGGCAGGTCAGTGGACCACCGAAGCTCAACTAGAGGCTGAAGCTTGAGTCAGGAGGTTGGAAGGAGGGCTGAGGTTGGAGAAGGATGTGTGGGGTCCACTGCTCCGCTGGCTTTGGGGCCGGCAGACAAGGCGAGAGAGCAGGAGAGCAAATCCGAGAGCTGGCTGTGCCGTGGCAAGCCAGGAGCGTGCAAGCTGCCGGGGATCCAGGTCCAAGCACCCGGGAGAAAGTCTGCTGGGGACACGAGGAGGCGGAATCCCGGGGGAATGAGCAGAGCCAGGAGGAGGGTGTTGTGACAGATAGTGAAACGGATGAAGTGCCCTGTGCCGCCCCGCCCCTAAGACAAAGGGAAATTTTAAGTAGTAATTGACCCCCAAAACTCCTAGGAGAAAACCCGAATTCTTTCTCTGTCCCTGGAGGTCTCTGACCTCTCTGTTACCAGAGAACATTGGACGTGGATATCCGAAAAGGTCCAACTCTGCAAACTCTATCGGTGAAATCCACCCGTGGGTGAGAGCAACCAAGCCAGTGCCGAACGGAAACGCCAACTGGGAACCAGGAAGCCGGCCGCCCCCATGAAGAGTGGGGACAGTCAAACAGTGTGAACTGCCCGGGGTCATAAGGAGACAGGAGAGAGGGTCCAAGATCCGCACGGAGCGGGCATTGTACGCACCCTGCCCACAGCACTTTCAGCAGCCTTGTATGGCTGGTAAAAAACCCAAGCGCGTGACAGAGGCGCAAGCCTTGTAGGGATTTGGGGTTCAGAGGACTTTCGTTCCCTACCTGGCACCGTGCCTCTGTCCCTTCTATCACCTGATAAGAAAGGGCTTGTATGGGAACGAGGATCGGGGCAGCAAGCCAGCTTCAAGAAGGCAAACACTGCTAGCCAAGCCGGTGGAGGGTCTGGGCGTCCCCCAGGCAGAGCCACCAGGGGTTATGTGTCTGTGACTCTGGAAGGTGGGGGTCAGGCGCCACGGCAGAGACGACAGAAGGGCACGGTGACCCTAGGATTTTGGTCCAAGCTCCAGAGGCAGCAGAACACGGATACCGCCCCCGTAGAGCCACAGCTTCTAGCAGTTACTCTGCGCTCCTCCAGGGGGACCCAATGAGGCAAAAATAAACCAGCAGCCGGTGGGCTGAACTCTGAGCGCCTGGCATGACCTCTGCCCCTGCCCGCCAGAATCTTAAACATTTACATAAGGGCCTTCCCTGGGTTCAGTCGCGTATATCGTCCAGATGGTCTCAACAACACATCACTGTCTTAGGGCTGTATCCTTGGAGAAGCTTCTGGAGTGGGGAAGGCAGGTGGAATGCACATCGCAGGGACCGGGAGGGGCCGGGAGCCTCTGACTGTCGGGGCCCAGCTTGTGGGTCAGATGGTTCTAAACACGCCCTGGTTTGTCTGGACACTGCCCCTGGCCTAGCGCCAGGTTTACCCCGCCACCGCGCAAGCCGGGGATCAGAGGAACTGAGCACCATGTATGGATGCCCTCGTCGAATAGACAGTGATCGGGGTCACCTGTCCAAGGTCATGGTGTACAGACCGGGCAATAAAATGTGACATTAAATCTCCATTTTCAGCAGGGTTGGTAGAAAGAAAGAATGGAGCATTAAAACAGCAGAGTCAGGGGCGCCTGGGTGGCTCAGTCGTTAAGCTTCTGCCTTCGGCTCAGGGCATGATCCCGGCGTTATGGGATCGAGCCCCACATCAGGCTCCTCCGCTATGAGCCTGCTTCTTCCTCTCCCACTCCCCCTGCTTGTGTTCCCTCTCTCGCTGGCTCTCCCTCTCTCTGTCAAATAAATAAATAAAGTCTTTAAAAAAAAACCAAAACAAACAAACAAACAAACAAAAAAAACCAGCAGAGTCAACTAGTAACAGGAAAAACCACCTTGGCCTGGTGGACGGAAGTACTGTCAGGCTTTAATACACTTAAATGATCGACTCCTGGAGCCTACTGCCCCACAAAGCCGACTGGGGACTCTTGCCGAGGCGGCCAGCACCGGGAAGGTCTGCAAGTCCATGGCGACTGCCCTGACGCTCACTGCAGAGCCACACGCTGTGCCGCTGAGAGCCCCATGCCAGGGACAGGTATTAGCTCCCAGGAGGCTGCAAGCCAGCAATACCGGACTTACTCAGCAAACCATTTTCTTTGTTGATATTTATCCCCCAATGGTCCTCTTTCTAACCCGCAGTCATTAATTCTATGTCTTTTGCAGGGAGGACGCAGACCCCGCTTCCCTCCCAGCTACATGTCAGGTATCAGAAGGCACCTCTCTCGTCTCCCGGGATTCTTCTTGTCCACCAAGAAGAAGAGGCTAAAAAGCCACTGAAAGCATTTATCTGGGATCCTAGGGACTGCCATCTGGGAGGACTGGAGTAGACCCAAATCAAAAGTGTGCTCCGCACGCAAGACAGGAGCACAGGCTTGCAAAGGCAAAACCCACAGGTTACATAATTTGTTTTGAAATAATTATGATTGGTGCTGGCAGAGTTTAACTGCAGGTCTAATGCACCATTGGCTATTCAACTAACAGATGCTACGTTATCTCTATTTCAGTCCAAAATAGAAGATTGTGTTCCAGGAGGCCGCCAGGCTGCAATCAATAAATTGCAATTCACAAAAGTCAAAAGTTCATGGTGTTACAAACATTGAAACAGGAGAGTGTATGGGCTCGGCTTCCTCTCTAGCCTCTGGCTCTATTCTGTACGACTCCCTTCCGAATGTTTGCTTCACTTTGGAAATCTGCTTTCTTTTTTTTTATTATTATTATAACATATTTTATTATATTATGTTAGTCACCATACAGTACATCCCTGGTTTTTGATGTAAAGTTCGATGATTCATTAGTTGCGTGTAACACCCAGTGCACCATGCAATACGTGCCCTCCTTACTACCCTTCACCAGCCTATCCCATTCCCCCACCCCCTCCCCTCTGAAGCCCTCCGTTTGTTTCTCAGAGTCCATAGAGTTTGTTTCTCAGAGTCCATAGAAAAGTCCCACTGAACCACTGTTTCTGCCCGGAATCTGCTTTCACCTCCTCCAGGCCAGAGTCACCTCTTCCTCAACCTTTCTAAAGATCTCTTGAGCCCCCATACAGCGCCCTTCTTCCTCCCCTAGCCACCCCGTCCGTCCACCACCACTGCAGGCCCCTTCCACCCTACACGCCAGCCTCCCCTTCTGGCCCCCTCAGCCCTGCACTCAATGTCCCCCTCCCCAGAGCCTACCCCCACGGTCTACCACCCCCTCCCCCTTCCCCCTCCCCTTTCCCCCTCCCCCTTCCCCCTCCCTGTGACACCTACCCCCTCAGAGCTGACTGAGATAGTGACTCCTCCAGGAAAGCCGGGATCCCTCAGGAGGAGTGAGGGGCGCCCCCAGCTGCTCCCTCCTTGGGGACACTTCAAGACCAAGAATCAACCAACATCTGTGCGTCAGTCTCTCCCCACAGGGTGTGAACATCTGTCTTCTTCGCCAGTTTCCCCCGCTGTCTGGAAGAGCATCTGGCACGTAGGGCAATCCATCGGTGTTTACAGAATGAAGGGACGAGCCAGCCCCGATGACTAGATGTGGCCCTGGACATGCAGAGAAAGCGTCCGCCCCCTCATCTGGGAAGTGAGGTCCGCCGGCAAGGTAGCCAGGACGGAGCCCTCGGGTGAGGCGCGGCTGAAGTCCACTGCGAGCACGCACGCGTGCACGTGGAGAGAGGCAGAGGTCGATGAAACGCTTATGGCTTGCTGTTTTGCATTTGTTGTAACAATAAGGGAGGAAAAATGTACAACCACGCAGGTAACGGTGGGGCCGATCATTTTGCCTACTCTGCAAACCTTAGCTGTCATCACACTGGGTGGGTTGTGGGTTTCTTAAACTGTTCCAGAAAGGTTTCTTGAGGGCACCTGGGTGGCTCAGCGGTTAAGCGTCTGCCCTCGGTCCAGGTCATGATCCCAGGTCCTGGGATCAGGCCCCACGTGGGGCTACCCGCTCAGTGGGGAGTCTGCTTCTCCCTCTGCACCTCACCCCTGCTTGTGCTCTCTCGTGCTCTCTCTGCCCGCTCTCTCGCAAATGCAGAAAGGTTTTGTGAAGGGCTTTGAAAATATGTCAAGAAATCTACGTAGGCAAGAGGGGTGCCTAAGAACAAGGATGGAGTTCAAGTCAAAGTCAAGGATGCAGACGTGTTCAAGTGGAAAGATGTGTTTAAACATCCAGTGTCAGGGCAGAGTAAACTACAGCCGCGGCACACGCACGCACACACGCGCGCTCACACACACACACCCTTCCTCCCACTCCCACTCACAGCCACGGTGCATGGCAGCCGCTACGATCTCAGTGCCCGACAGTGAGAATTACTGAGGTGACCTCATGGCTCAGACTCATTAGGGTCCTCATTCTTCCCTGCTCTTTGCATCTCACCCATGCAGAGAAACTCTCTACCCATCCTGGGGACGGCAGCTAATAACTGGAAAAACAAAAATCCAAACCTCTCCAAGGACGATGCAAGTGGATTTCACTAAGTAAGACCCCTTAGCCTAATATGAGTTGACCCCTGTGTCTCTGCCCTCAGGATTCCAGACAGTCTAAAGATCTGGATGCCAAGAGGAAGGGATGGGAATGAGAAAGAGTCTTTGTAAACACAATGAAAATAGGAAGGGTTGCCCCCTCTTCTGCCTAAAACAAAAAAAAAAGGTTTTTTTTAAACTTTTTTTAAAACTCGTCCTGTTTGGAAACTCACTAGAGACTACCTCTGTGCTTCACTGAAGGAAAGGGGGTGAGAAAAGCTGAAATACACTGTAGAGAAATCAGAAAACCCAGATAAACAAAAAAGAACCCCCAAATTACTCAAATTTTATGACTTGAAAATATAATGAATCATCACCCTTCAGAATGTTTTCTTGCTCGTGTAAATACTCAGACGCTTCCGTTTACTAGAGAGTGTGAGAAGAGCGCTTCTATAACCAGCTTTCTGGCCGGATGGGAGACTGCGACAATCTCACATGTCAATAAACCCAGACCTATTCAGATGGGTGTTAACAGATGGGTGTCTGATTCTGGTCCTAATTACCACTTCATTCTGCGTGTGTATGTGTGTGTGTGTATGTGTGTGTGAGATAAATACTGTGCAGTATTGACAGCACCATAGCACTTAGTCCAAAATCCATCAACTTAGCTTTAAAGCACTGCATGCATCACAAGTTCATTAATATTCTCAGACAGACTCCTGCTCATCCGGGGGCTGAAATGAGTTTGCGATCTGTGCACACGCACTTACAGCGGCAGAGCAGCCCGCAGCAGAGGCCGTGCACAGTGGGGACAGAGCAGCCAGGGTGGACACGTGGCCTCCCTGGGGCTGTCCCTGTCCCCCAGCAGGGGCAGCACACCAGTGCATTGGAGGCCACCGGACTTGCTGGGGCGATTCGGGTGGAGGAGGGAGTTTGTGACCACTTGGCTACCCAGGCAGCTTTTCAGAGCAAAAAGTCACACCCAGAGACCCCTATTCTGATGGATAGTTAGGAATCCTGGAGACTGTCCTTTGTTCCTCTGTCACACCTTCACTGGCGCAGCCCCCTGCTCCACAAAAGTGAATGCCACCGATGGCCACGCCCCATGGGACTTGGGAACAGGGTGGAATCCTCCACTCTGGGAGTCCACTTCCTCCTCAGTGTGCCCCAGGGAAGCTGTCACAGGAGGAGAGCCGGGTCTCAAGGGAGTCTTGAAGAGTGACACAGCCCCTTCCGAGAAGATGTCGACCAGAAAGCAGAGGAAAGGGGTTTCCCTTACATGTTAGAGCAGTTCTGCACTCCCCCTCCTGCCCCCAAGACCCTCCCACCCAGCCTCCCCCTCAGCCACAGGCCTTTCAGGGCACTCTCTGCTCGGCTGCCCTCCTGCCCAGGGGACCTCTGTGTTGGGGACAGTCTGGTCTGCCCCTCACGTGATCGTGATGGCTCCTTCCACCCCATTCAAGGTCCTCTCTCTTGCTGTTCTCTGACTTACCTGGGCGGCATGTGTAATGTAATAGGGCTTGCAAAGATATAATTATCTGCAGGTCCCCTTGTTTATCATGTCACACACCCCTAAGAGTGAAACTCCACGATGGATCTCCAGCATCTAGAACACTCCCTGGCACATGGAAAGTGCTCAGGAAATACCTCGGGGCTGAAGACGGTTGAGTAGGTAAAGGCAGAGACGTATGTTAGAGCCTAGAAGGTACACAGATGTGGTATGGATGGCCCATTGGGAACAGGGAGGGAGGGAGGAGTACGGGGAGCAGGGAACCAGGGGGTACTGAGTCTGGTGAGACACCTTCAAAGGGACACAAAGACACAAAGGGACGTTGTCAGACCTCCAGGGCACCCACACGAGCAGCGCCCTCCTCATACAGGGTGTGGACACAGCTTCCAGAGCTCTCTGGCCCTACATGAGAGGCCTGCCGATGGACTGTGTTGGCATCTTGCCGAGCTCGCGCATCTACTGTTTCCTCCTTGACTTGACCTGAGAGGGTGAATGGTCCCACTTTCACAGCAGGAATGGATATGCCGGCCCTGGTTTCTCCTGACTAGCCCCACACCACCCGCAGCTTCCGTCCTCAGCCTGGTTGCCCGCGTCTCCTTTCTTTACCCTTATCCTTCAAGGGTAGGCGTCATGCCCAGAGCAACGGCTCCCAGACCACCATGAAGGGTGCACAGAGTCAGGAAGAAAGACCTAGACTGCGGAAGCATCCACCTGCCCTCTAACTCTACTTACTCGCTAGGATGGAGCTGTCAGCAGGGGTGGAGGGGGAGGCGGGTGCTGAGACTCTGCAGGTCTGCACCATGAGGACCCAAGTGTTCATGTTTTACTTATAAGGCTGTCCTTGAGCTGGGCTTCTATGAGAAACTCTTCTCCGCTAGGAGGTAACAAAGAGACATCTTTCATTCTCTCTAAGAAAAAAATCTGCAAAATATTATGCTATGACTGAGTCCTTAAATAGTCCCTGACATCTGTTTCCCTCCGTCGCGTATTTCCTGCCTGGGAATCCTTACATATCTTGGCTTCGTGAATCTCATCACTTGAAAGCTCCATTGTAGGATCTGGGAAACCACTGACTGGTTGGGAAGGAGTGGCGCACGTGCTCGGTGGGCCCTGGCACCGTCCGGGAAGCTGGGTCAGTGCGGATGGGACTGCATTCATCGCTGACGCTCACGTGTGACCAGTAAGTCCACTGAAAAAGACAGAGCCCCATTAGGTGAATGTCACCGATCTGCTTTGTGACAAAAGCACTTTTTAAAATCTCTGTTATTACATTTCTGTCTGGCCACTGAGGGGTGAGTACATGAAATGTTAATGGCTGTGACAGAAAGGATCTGTCTTTATAAAAAGCTGCTCTGATGGTTGGTATTGTTCTGAGCCGTCACATGGCCAGGGACAAAGCCAGCAGTGTTTGAGATGTTATTAGAAGAAAATAGAAACCTAGCTTCTCTTAGAGACTGTAGGACACTTAGGAAATATATTTCGCCTTGTGGAGTACTGGGTAAATCATCTAAAGGGCAGTACGAATAGGTTCAGAGTTTAGAATTTCTGCACCCCTCCCAGAATAATGATTAAAAGAAACTCCTCGCTCTTCTGACGAATTTAGTATTTATCTTGTGCCACAGGAGTCATGCAACAGGCCTCACTGTCATGGAAACTGAGGACAGAGCACTCTGGCTAGGGGCTGCGTGGGAACATGGACACTGGGGTTAACTGTGAAGTCCACGCTGCCCAGGCTTGTGCTGTCTCCACAAGCCTGTGCGACCCCCACCTCCTGGGATGATGCACAAAGAGCCAACAGCAGGGCGGGTCAAGGAACTCCTGGCAGGCTTTGGTCTCACAAGACTGAGTAGTATTTTCAAGAGGAGTATTTTGGTCTCATTGATCACCAGCCACATTTGACTTTTAGTTGCATTAACAACATCTGCTTAATCAGAAAATCCAGACTTCCTGAGTTCAGACCCCAGCTCCAGCGTTCAGAGGCTGTGAACGCTGTGGGCCACTGTACCTCCCTACGACTCAGTTTTCCCACCTGTAAAATGGGAACACTCATAGAAGTCTGTGAACACTTTTAATTCAATTAAAGCATGCTATACAATGTCTGGCATGTAGCCATCAGTGAACTAATATTAGCTAATGTTAATTAATTCTGCTTAACAATTACTGTTAGGATGCAGGAAGGCACTAAATATGAGTTGAACGGTGTCACTTGCCTGATCAAAGCCCTCCAATGGCTTTCCATCTCACTCAAACTGAAAGCCAGAGTCCTGGAGGTCACCCATAAGTCTGCTGCCTGATCTGGGGCCTGCCAGATCTCACCTCCTACTATGCACTCACCTCCCCCAGCCACATGGTCCTCCCTAGTGTCCTTGGACATGCCAGGTATGCACTCACCCCAGGGCCTTTGCACTTGCTATTCCTTCTTTCTGGAATGTGCTTCTCCTAGATTGCCAGTGGGTTCACTTCCTCACCACCTCCAAGTCTTTCCTCAAATGTCAGCTTTTCTGTGAGTCTTTTCTTGACTGACAATTCTATTTAAAATTATAACATTTTATCATCTTGTCTCTCCTTGCTTGAATTTTTCCCACAGAAAGTTTCACTATCTGCCATATTCCATAGTAGTGGGAGACCATGGAGTGCTGCCTAGTGGTTTTGTGAGCTGGGTTTAGTGTGAGGTTTGCAGAGTGTGTTATTTATCTAGTGCTGTGGAATAAATTACCCCAAAACTTTGTAGCTTAAATCAATATATGTTTATTATCTCACAGTTCCCCGTGGCTCAAGCAAGACTCTGGAGGCCACTTAGCTAGATGGTTCTGGGCTCAGAGTCTCTACTGAGGCTTCAGTCAAGGAGTTGGCCAGGTCTGTGGCCATCTCGAGGATTTGATTCTAAAATGGTTCGCTCACACAGCTTGGCTGGCCTCAGTTCTTGTTGGCCACTGGTGAGAAACCTCAGTTCCTCACCACACAGTCCTCTCTGTAGAGCTGTTTGTTTCCTCCCAACACGGCAGCTGCCCATCTCCGGAGAGAGTGATCCCAGAGACACACCGAGGCAGAAGCTACAATGTCTTTTATGACCCAGCCTTTCAAGTCACATACCATCTCTTCTGCCGTGTTCTATTGGTTGACACAGACCAATCCTGACAGAGTGTGGGAGAAGTCTACACAACAATGTGGATATTACACAGCAGGGATGATTGGAGGCCATCTTGGAGATTGGCTTCCATACGGTCACTCTTGTAGGATTCAAAACCCTGTCTCAACAGAGGAAAGTTACTTGATCTTTCTAGTTCTCTGGCCTTCATCCATTAAGAAATGTACTAATATCAGTATTTAATAGTGTTTCTGAGAAGATTAAATAAAATAACATTTATTATCTCAGAAACATGTCTGGAGCATAGTGAGCCAAAAAGTTAGCTATGCTTTTTCAGTATAAGTTGCACAAAAGTATTTTGCACAGAGAATGACAAAATAAGATTGTTCTCTAGAAAGCTCGCTCTGGCTGCAGTATTGAGAATAGGTTGGAGGAGCCGACTCAAAGGTAGAGGACCAGGGAGAGGTTATGATGATATGGGCCAAGATGGGGACATTAAAATAAATGGAAGTATTACTCAGCCATCAAATATATATGAAATCTTACCATTTGCAAAGACATGGATGGAGCAAGAGGGTATTATGCTAAATGAAATAAGTCAATCAGAGAAAGACAATTATATGATTTCATTCATACGTGGAATTTAAGAAACAAAATAGAGGATCATAGGGGAAGGGAGGAAAATATAAAATAAGACAAAATCAGAGAGGGAGACAAACCATAAGAGACTCTTAACAGTAGGAAACAAACTAAGGGTTGCTAGAGGGGAGGGGGTGGGGGAATGGGGTAACTGGGTGATGGGCATTAAGGAGGGCACGTGATGAAATGAGCACTGGGTGTTATAGGCAACTGATGAATCACTGAACTCTACCTCTGAAACTAACAATACACTATATGTTAATTAATTGAATTTAAATAAAAGTGATGGTGAAAATTTTAAAAAATTAATTAAATAGGGGCGCCTGGGTGGCACAGCGGTTGAGCGTCTGCCTTCGGCTCAGGGCGTGATCCCGGCGTTGTGGGATCAAGCCCCGCATCAGGCTCCTGCTCTATGAGCCTGCTTCTTCCTCTCCCACTCCCCCTGCTTGTGTTCCCTCTCTCGCTGGCTGTCTCTATCTCTGTCAAATAAATAAATAAAATCTTTAAAATAAATAAATAAATAAATAAATAAATAAATAAATAATTAAATAAAATAAATGGAAGTAGACAGATTTAAGCGCATTTTAGAAGTCACTTTAAATTTATAATATACATAGCATCTATCATCTGTTCCTGACATATCTGGGATTGGTCACTGATCCATTGATCTGATTAAGTGAAGTCGAACAGCACAATTGCCTTTCTTTAGAGGAAAGGTATTCTTTTGTTCTGCTTTGTTGTGGCTTTGTACCTAGGAGACAGTTGGGTAGATTGGACTATTTCCAGGTGATTAAGTTCCTGTGGGAAGACTATATATCCCCATCCAGGGGCGTTGGGCTTGGCCATGTGGCTTGATCAATGGCATGTGAGACATGACACATGCATACTTCTCGACAGATCTTCTGATTTTTTTTTCCCCTTCTGCCAAGAAATCAACATGAAGCTGCCTCCTTAGACATTTCAGGATGAGGAAGACGTGTGTGGTCGAGCCACAGCCCTGCGGTCAACCAACATGTAACTAAATGAGAAAGAAATCTTTGAAGTTATAAGTCGGACAATGTGAGGGGTGGTTTGTTACACAGCATAATTAGCGATAGCTAAGGAATAAAAGGGAAAACTTACTCCCCTAGCTTTTTATTTTTATGAGAAAACGTTCTTTCTACTAGGTCAGAGGGAGCACACACACTATCTCTCTCTCTGTCTTTGCCACACACACACACACACACACACACACACACACACACACACACACCATCTTTCCATTTCTCCAGGAAGGCTCATTGTTTAGTCTGAGTGATGAACCTGGGGAAAGCTGGACATCCCTCAGGAATGTCAGCCATGGGACAAAGCCACCCCATGCAACCAAGGGGATCATGGGCTTTGATTTCTATGCGGTAAACAGACCAAACTGGGCCTGCTTCTGTCAGGCTTAATCAGATCTCTGTTCATTTTTGTTCCAGCTTCTCTGCCTGTGCTTGAAGAATTGGTTTGCATAATGAGGTCTCAAATTCTAGATTAAGCTAGCAATGTTAGAGTTCTCTGATGCAGCTTTACCAGTAATATTGATGCAATATTCTGATTCCTTTGTCTGTCCTCAATCAATATAGAAACTGGAAAGAAGGAGATGTGTTAATTAATTAGCATTCTCCAATAGTTTCCTGAAGAACAAAAGCCCAGATTGAATTTTTTCAAAAATTATCTTTTTGGTCTTCCTAAATCAGGGGTCAAGATGTAAACAAACCTCTTCTGAGTGCCCCTAACCTCTCCTTGCGTCTGGAGTCAGGCTGCAAATTGACTTGCCCAGAAGGTCTTGACAAGCTTCAGTAAGCTCTGCTGACCTCTGAGTTTCACCACAAAGGACCTCATTTACTCACTGAAAACAGCGCAACATAGTGAAATGCCTTTGGCAGCTGAAGATATGAGTTGGGATCCTCACAGGTGACCAGCCTTGTGACCTGAACACACTGCTGATTATGTCAGAGCCTCAGTCTACACATCTGCAAACCAGGGTAAGGGTGATCGCTACATCCCTGGGGTGTTGCAAGTTTTGGACAAGATGGTGTTTGTGAAAGCACTTGCAGGGAGCCCAGCACAGCGCCGTGCATTGAAGATGGCCATGGTAGAATCTTGGAGAAGTGGACTGAACTAGTCTTTCCCACCAACTGTTTCACTGTAGGCAAGGTATTCTGAGCCCGGGCTGCTCATCTGTGAAGCAGGAATATTTGTTGAATTGTTGAATTTCACCACGCATTGTATGTAAAACCCAGAACATAAGTTGGTGCTTCGTGTTAAATCTCTGATCCTTCCTTATGACCAGTGAGGAAGTAAAATGAAGAATATGCACTGAAATGATGGGTATAAGATTCACAGACTAAGACCACAAATCACTCTTTAAAAATGGACAATCATATAGACCAGGGTTAGCAAACTACAGAGCATGGACCGAATCCGGCCCACTGTCTGTTTTTATAAATAAAGTTTTATTGGAACTCAGCCATGTTCATCTATTTACATATTGTTACTGGCCGCTTTCATGCTACAGTGGTCGAGTTGAATAAGTGCAACAATGACCGTATGGTCCTCCAAGCCTAAATTATTGACTGTCTGGCCTTTCTGGGAAAAGTCTGCTGCCCTCTGCCCTCTGCCCTAGGTAAGTGGAGGTGAAGCATGCTCTAGGAGCAGGGAAGAAGGACACAGTACTGAGGGAAGCAATGAGAGGTGCAATCAGACTGAGGCACAGACAGGGGCTGAGATGGTACGAGAGACGAGGCAGGACGGGCACAACGGGCTCAGGGTACAGAAGGCTTTGAGGTCCAGAACAATGAGGTAGTCTGGGAGGCAATAGGGAGCCATTGTGGATTGCAGAGCAGGAGAAAGATGATGCTTGCTATCAACTCAGTGCAATTATTAGAGGGGTTTAGCACCGATCATCTGTTTCTCAGTCTGATGGGGGTTCATTTAGACATAAACACACAGAACAGATGGGAAGCTGGCAAAACACTTGCTTATTTGGAATGGGGTGTTGGCTTAAAGGGGGCAGCTGTGAGTTGTTTCCCTACTTACTGGTGTGGGAGTTGTCTCCCCACAAAAGTCTAAGTGACTAATTTGTCAGCGGCAAGACTCACCGTTAGACAGAGCAGCACTTCCGAACGTGTACGTGCCAGATATGAAGAGGTGCACCACCAGAAACGGGTCTTCTCCGACCTGCCGCCTGCAAATGCTGCATTAAATCAGCCGAAGGAAGCGGGTGTCCGTTCCCAGGACTTCTCAGAATCTGGAAGGTACCAATATGTATTTTGATTTTTCAGAGGGGATACCGGATGCTGTTTTTGTCAAATTTATTTCAATTTGTGTGTGTGTCAAGCACTTATTAATAACCATCTCACGGGACATTTTTGGTCCGAGAAACACATTTTACAAGAGCCGGCCCACAGGCTTCCTAAAAAACTCGACAGTAACATGGCTGCATGATTTGGGGGCCTTCTCTGGATCAAGACATAGCTGCTTCTCTGTTCTTTCACACAGATTAGTAGATGCCTCACTTCTGCGGAGCTCTGCAGTTTCCCGAATAATTTATGTACATGTTGATTTCTACATTTGCAAGTGGATTCAGCTTGATTAGCAATTTAAATGGAAATTTTCTAAATGCTGGGAATTGGTGCCTAATTTGCATTTCTTGTCATTTATCTATGGCCCTAACTCATGGCCCTGAAAAGATTCTGGCTGTCACATGTGAGGTCACATGCTAGGAGGCCTGACACTCTTTGGGGGTAGACAGGATCAATGGACATCTAGTGAGTCTAGTCTGAAGGTCATGAGGCTTCTTGGGTGTAAAACAGCATTGGTAAAGACGTCTTACTGCAGTTGGCTTTCATCCAAGCCGAGACCGTCCTTCTGGGCCGCTGTGTCGGCAGTAGGCAATGTCCCAGGCGTCTGCCACGCCATGTTACAGGACTCACAGGCTCTGTCACCTCTTATTTTCTCATCTGTTCGGTTGAACTGCTCAGAGCTCCTCTGAAATCCTCCCTCTCTTTGGATGCCGAGTCTTCACTTCCCCTCAGCTATTCAGCAGAACCCGCATAATTTGAGTATTTCTTTCTTCTACTGATACTGGACTCAGGAGGGCCCCAGAGAGACCCCTGGTGCCGAGACATCTGGTAAACCGGGCCCTGCTGTGCTGCTGTGTTCGGGGGGTTCAAAATGCTGAGAGTGTGGGCGACACACGTGCCCTGACTGCAGAGGGAGGGCAGGGCCCAGACTGACTCCTCCCCGATGGCACCTGTGCTGTCCGGAAGAGGGGAGGCGGTGGACAGCGGGTGCTGTAGATACTCCCCCAGGGGAGGGAAGGATCTTCCGCAGGCACCGTCAGAATGTGCACCTTCAGAACAAGGTCACCCCAGAGCATCTGCACCCCAGCTGCTGTCAGCCAGCCAGGCACCATCAGTCAGTAAACCTGACCGTAGGCCACTGGGGGATCCTCTTCCGAATTAACCCAGGCCCACCAGGGACGAGGGATTCATGTTATTATCTACAGTTTCTCTGCTCAGATTTGCAGAGCCAAGGAGAGGGGCTTGTTCTTGGATGAAGGCTTATGATGGGGAAACAAAAGTTAGGAAAGGGGGTTCTGTAAGAATTGCTCGAACAGAGGAAGATAGCTGCAGGATGAGGCAGGGGTGGGTGGGGATGGTGCAGGATGGAACCTTCCAGAGTCTTGGCTGCTGCCAGCTCAGCTCCCACGTCTGGTCCTGGCCGAAGCAGACCTCCGGGCTGCAGACTCAGAACCCAGAGGCTAATCAGTCTTCACTCTAGAGTCTCTGCTTGGAGTCAGACAGGAGTCCTGCGGACACGAGCGACTTCCCTCAAACCCCCACTACCTTCTCCCAGTTCCTCAGCTGAGCTTGTGCTTCTGCTCTTACCCAGTGTTCTGCTTCCGGCTCCCGGAGCCGAGGCCCTCCCGCCTCACCAGCCTTTCTGTCTTTCTGCTCAGGCTCCGCAGGCTCTGTCAGCCAGGTGCCCTGAGCCCATAAACACCAGAGACCCCCTTGGGCACAAACCTCCGTCTCTCCAGCACATCATCTGGGGGTATGCCTCTGGCTCTGTTTCTACTCAGTTCCAACCTGCAGCAGACCTCCCTACCTCCCTTCTTGCCCTTCCTCCTCCTACGGGTCCTGTGGTTGGTTCACCACTTGGCCTCTGCCTCCAGCTGGTCCCCGTTGAACTTCCATCTTCCCTGTCCTCCCTGACCTGAAGGCCAACCCGGGTCCTTGGCCGCCAGCGGAGTCAGACCAGGTCGGTTTCCAGAGACCCCAGCAGATATCCACAGGCAGCCCCTTTGGTCAACCGTCTTCTGCCTCCTGGTTTTCGCTGCATTCCAGAAAGATGAGGCTGCCAGACAGCGAGTCCTGTAAGGAGGAGATGCTAAGTGCGGCTTTCCGCTCCCCTGCTGGGGGCCTGTGCCAAGGTGGGTGACGCGGCTGGGGCTCCCAAGCATTTGAAGCTGGATGAACGGATTTCACGCCTGCTTCTCCTTCTCACTGGCAGCCGGTGTCAGGTGACTCACCTTACCTGCTGTGTTCACTTTGCTACAAAACCGAAAAGCAAAGCCCCGTTTGTGAGCGTCACGGACTCGTTATGGGATAAAACGCAATTCCCTATCTGAACTGGAAAGCACGATATCAATGTCAATCGCTTAGTAAGATAAAGAAATTGATGATGGTGAACATGCGAGCCTGACCGGTCACATGCAGCTGCCCCAGGGGCAGAGTGAGTCACACCAAACCCTGGTTTTCTGGTTCCTAGAAGTTAGGGAAATTTCGAGGGCTTTGGGGACATACAGCCCAGAAGTGACGTGAGTGCCAGCATGAGACTTGGCCGTGGCAAGCAGACCCAGGAGAACTCCTGGAAACTCCTGCAGCTTCCGGCCTTGGCAGCCTGTCCAAGCCAAACTTGCAGGTGGTCTGTTCCATCATGGAAGGAAAATGCGTAAGTGGCTGCCGTGGTGGGGGGGATCCTCGCCAGCTTTGGCCAACCGAAGTCAGTGTGGTTCTGACTGAGCCAGAGAATGACAACGGGAGGCCGGGTCCCACTCCACTCTGGTAACAAGTGCCAGAGGGACCCAGACAGGGGCTGCGGAGTGAAGACTGGGAGGTGAGGTACGGGTGCAGGCTTTGCTCCCAACGCCAGGTGGCCGTGCCCTGGGGCAGAGAAGACTGCTCCAGATTTGCCCAGCTCACCCCAAGAAACTGGCTCAGTCACCCCAGGGCGGGCTTGCACAAGTCCGTGGGAGAGTCAGATGGACGCTCTGGGGGGAACTCGGGCAGCATGAAGACTGCGTCAAGGACAGGGACAAGGAGACAGGGACTGGGACAAGGCTAGGCAGGAGGCTGCTGCAGTTGTCCCAGGAAGAAACAAAGACACGAACCAGAGGGTGGTGATGGGAGTAGAGACAAACGCACCAAGTCCAGAAACATGTAAAGGCGCACACAGCAGAGCTCTGGGGTGATTGGATGTGGAGAACCAGGCGAACGGACACCCCAAGAATGCTTTCATGGTTTCTGGCTTAGGCGTCAAACTGCATGGTGGCCGATGCAGGACAGGAGCTTTAGGGGAAGGCGGTGAGGTCCATCTCGCCTGAATTCTCACTCTGTGGTCACCTTCTGGAAGCCAAAGAAGAACCAAGGAGGTTCACGGGTTTGTTCGCCACGTGCTCTGTGTGCCCCAGCGTCCCGGAGCATCTCTGGGCCTGGCTCCCCACTGCCCCTCTGACCCCCCCATTCTAGGCATCAGTAATACCTGCAGTGCGCAAGCATTGGCCCGGGCCCTGAAGACACAGAGGTGGTAAAATGGCCCCCGTCCCTTCCCCATGGAGCACACACACTAGAGCGGAAGCCATTCATTAAACAGATAATGGTAAGTCAGGAAGTGAGCAATGACGAGTGCCCAAGAAATGCCTAGGAGCGGGGAGTCAGCATCTGAGCTAAGAGCTGAGGGGTGGAGGGGGGTGGCGGTGAGAGAGGAGACAGGGCTGTGGGTGGGGACTTCTCCGGAGACAGCAGGTCCTGAAGCTCCAGGTTCTGCAAAGCACAGTTGTGCGGGGTGGACAGAGCCAGTGGGAGAGATGTCCCTCTGGGCGCGGACACTTAGAACAGCGCTGTTCTTGCAGGCCATCACGTGCAGGGCAGGATGGGGTGGGTGAGGCTGTCTCCTCCCTGCAGGGAGCTGACACCTGTGCGGTCTGTCGGTGATGGGCTCACAGCCTTGGGGATTAGGGTGAGAGGGTGCCATGGCCCACACTGCCATTTAGGGACTGTAGGCTTTGGCAAGTGAATTAATTACTAAACATGAGTTTCTTCAACTGGAAAGTGGCCATAAATTGTGGTCAGGACTAACGAGTAAACACATCTCCAGCTCTTGGCATGTGCCTGGCATAGAGCAAGTTCTCGAACAGCAGCTAGCTGGACCTGCCTTATCCTCAAAACTATACTGAAATTAAAACATTCAGAACTCAACCGAAAATCGCCCACAGAATTTCATAGACTCTATAAATATTTAAGGGACACATGTAGATTGGGAATGGCCTCTCTGTGTTTTTATATTGCACGTGCTTACCCGTTCACTGCTTATCCTTGTTTTTTTTTTTTAAAGATTTTATTTATTTATTTGACAGAGATAGAGACAGCCAGCGAGAGAGTGAACACAAGCAGGGGGAGTGGGAGAGGAAGAAGCAGGCTTATAGCGGAGGAGCCTGACGTGGGGCTTGATCCCATAACGCCGGGATCACGCCCTGAGCTGAAGCCAGACCTTAACCGCTGTGCCACCCAGGCGCCCCTGCTTATCCTTGTTTTAAAGGCCTGGGTGGTTCAGTCAGTTAAGTGTCTGCCTTTGGCTCAGGCCCTGATCCCAGGGTCCAGGGATCAAGCCCCACTTTGGGCTCCTTCCTCTGTGGGGAACCTCTTGCCTCTCCCCCCTGCTTATTCTCTCTCTCAAATAAATAAGTAAAATCTTTAAAGTCCCGAGGTAAGGTAAGGATAATACAAGATTTATTCGCATGTGTTTATTTATTTGATAGAATCAATAGAAGTTAATCGGAATTTTCCCCTTGGGTTAAAAAAAAAAAGCCATAACACTTCTTTACCTGAGGCAAATTTCAACTACATTTACTAAGGCATTTACAAGTGAGTTTATTCCCAAGCAGAAAACAGAAAGCGGGCTGAATCTTTCATAATTTAAGTCTGGTGTGGCATTCATAGTAATAACATAGATTTGCATGGATTTAATAAATTTATAATTTTCATCTCCATAAGCGTAAACAGAGGCAAGAACATGTTAAAATAGCAGAAGGTTGTAGGAAATCAAGTTCATGACCCCTTGTTGGCAATAAAAATTTTGTGTACAGAACAATAATTTTTTTTAAGATTTATTTATTTTGAGAGAGAGAGAGAGAGCATGAACACGGAGGGGAGGGGCAGAGGGAGAGAGAAGCAGACTCTGCAATGAGCTTGGAGACCGACTCGGGCGGGGCTCGATCCCACAACCCTGAGATTACGACCTGAGCCAAAATCAAGAGTCAGATTCTTAGCCGACTGCACCACCCGGGGGCCCCGAGACCAACAGTTGTAAACAGTAGTAGGTTGTAGAGACACTGGAGCCGGCTAGGGGACAGAAGACATGAATGTCACTGTGACTCAGGTGACATGCTGATGAAGCAGGTGGGCGGCATCCTCTCCAAGGGATGGGAAGAGGATTCAGAGAAAAGATGAGGAAGTTCTAGAACTTTCTCCGGCAGAAATGCGTATGCATGGAAATGACCACCTGGCCCAAGGCTGCTCACAGCAGTGCTGTTTGTAGTGAAAACCTGAGGCCTCCCAAATGCCCAGCACGGGAGGACGTTTATGCCTCCTTATCTGGAGGAGACTGTGGACCTCAAAATGAGCGAGGGAGAGTTATAGCTATTGATACGGGACAATGTCCCTTAAATGGTCAGGGGTACACGCATCACGGAATAGTATATAGTGGCAGGAAAACACGAGCTACCTTGTCACTGGACAGAGAGAATTTAATACAGGGAATTAGCCAAAGAGGTACTGGAGGACTAAGAAGGCAAAAGGGGAAACTGAGGTCACAGAGCAGGCAGCTACCACCCCTCAGGTTGGGGGAGCAAAGGGAACAAGGTAGGGTGATCAGAACTCAGAAGTTCAGAGGAGCAGCCCCCACCCCAGGCTGCACTCAGGCCTCAGGTGCTCGGAGGAGGCTTCCAGGAATGGGACACTGGGCTGAGGACACTTCTCTGGGGCAGGGGACACCATCAGCCACAGGAAGTAGACGGGACGGTGTGAGCTTCGTCCCTCTTCCCCCTTGCCAGTCTCGGCTAGTACCCGGATGCACAGAGGCTCCGGGGGAGGGGTTGGCAGGGCCGAGATGAGGTCTGCAGTGCAGGGTGCAGAAGGCGGGTGTTGGGAGACAGACCTGGGGCCCCGGCCCCATGTGATTTACAGGCACGTGTGGGCACAGGAGAGGGACGGCAGAGTCATCCGCTGCAGGACTGGGGGGCCGGTGGCAAAGGGCAGCCAGGGAAGCTTGTATGTTCACATTCTACATGTTACAGCCCTTTAAATTCTTCTCTACGGCTAGCATGCAATAGTGCATCACTTTGTATTTACAAAAATCCCCTTTAAAAACGTTTGCTCCCGGGGATGGGGTAACTGGGTGATGGGCATTAAGGAGGGCGCTTGTTGTAATGAGCACGGGGTGTTGTATGCAAGTGATGAATCACTGAGTTCTACCCCTGAAACTAACACTACACTGTATGTTAACTAACTTGACTTTAAATAAAACCTTGAAGGGAAAAAAATAAAAACATGTGTTGCCTAGCTGTTCATGAAAGGAATATATGACATCCTAGCTCGCTGAGAAAGCAGACTCGCAGGAGACACCGCCCCCCCCCCCCCCNNNAGACAGAGGGTACCTGCAGCATGTTTCCCTTCTGGAGACTTCCTTTGAAAACCTACGCTGAGAGAACACACTCAAAGGAACGAAGGAACGTGCCGGCTAGCCTTGCCGGACTCCTGGAGGTGGGGTGAGCCCCGACACGCCCCGCACCCGTTCCCACCCGCTCCCCGCTGGACCTGCACCGGCCCTATTGTGAACCCCCCCAGCAGCCTGTGGGATCACTGGCCATCTTTCCCTCCTCGCCCTCCAAACGTGCCGCCTCGGTTGCCTTGGCAACGCAGGGCTGGGAATCAGGGTAAGCGTCTCCATGAAAACGCCCCAGAGGTTAGATGGATGGGCCACGGAGATGCTTACACCCTCCTTTCTTAAATGTCCAAGCACAAATGTGCCCCCGGGGCCGGATCCGATTTTATCATCTGGTAGGCTGCGCTTTCCTGCTTTATTGACACGTTTCTGCGTCTGTGGACGGAGTCCGCGCCTGCCTTTGTCTCCTGCTTTGGTGGTTTCCTCTCTCCCTCCCTTCTAATCTCCCTCCCTTCCTTCCCTCCTCCCGCCCTTCCTCCCTTCCTTCCTTCTCTCTTCTCTTTTCCTCTTTCTCTCTCTTCTTTTTTTCTTTCAGAAGAAAAAGACTGGCTTCCCATCCCCCCGCCCCCAGCCCACAAAACACAACAGCATCAGCGTTTAACATTCGTCGTATGTCTGTACGTTTCTGGCCTCCGTAACCATACAGGCATCTTCGGGACGGGTTATTTTCTGGAACAACCCTGAAACCACAGTCCCCAGCACATTAGAGCTGGCAGCTCGCGTAAACCCTGGGCACCTACCTCTCAGCAGCCCTCTGAGCCCCCGGCCCCTGGGTGTCTGGGGTCCCAAAGGACACAGCCTGGAGAGTGTGAGTCCAGCCCAGCAGGGCTGAAAACGGGGCCCGCTCGACAGGTGCCAGGCTGGGAACCATGAGGGGTCAAGCCAAGCCCGATCCTCCTAGCAAAGCCCAGGAATCCACCAGGGAAAGAATGCGATGGATGCCTTAGGAGAACAGAGGGGCCTGTATCCTAAGTGGGGAGGCCCCAGGGACCCTCCAACGAGGCTGCAAATTTTCAAAATGGCTTTCCTTCCCCCATTCCAGCTTGTCTAGTCTGCAAACCCCAAGAATTCCAGTCAGTTGAAGAAATGCCCTATTCACCTTACTCCTTAGAAACCCCTTCAAATACACGCAGCACCTCAAGAGGCTTGCACCCCGGGATGGCAGCAGACATCTGCAACCCACCAAGCTTGCACCCCGAATTCCAAGGAAGCTCTGGATGCCTGTGGCATTGTCGAGTGTCAGGGATAGGGTGGCCTCAGCAGGTCGTGGGGAGGCTAGGGGTCTCCCACCCGAGCCGGGGCCCCTCAGAGTCCGGATGGGCTGCGGCAGCCAGCGTGTGAGCCCCCGGATAGTGAAGAATGATGAGAAATGCCTCCAAACTTGTGGTGTGTGTTTAAAGTTCACATTGAACAAATTAATGCTTTAAACACATAAATATACAATTAAATTATTCATGTAGTAAATACAGAATTGATTTTAAGATATGAGACAGGCTGCTCCGCCGGCAGCATGACCGAGTGACAGGCTGCAGGTGTGGGGCCCCACGATGCCTGATGTCACCCTCAGGCCCCATCCTGCCCCTGCAAGTACCCCTGGCTGGACATGTGGTCTCCGGCCGTAAGGATGAGCATCGAAGGGGAAGTCCTCGATGCCGGTGAGGTGGGGCCAGAGGCCCAGCTGCCTACCTGCACCCCCGTTAGGGTCCCTCCCAGAGGGCTTGGAGGGCTCCAGGTGGAAGGGGCCAGCCCTTCAGAGATGTCCCTTGTTCTATAGCATGCGGGCTGCGGTTGGCTTACCCCTCAAGGCCGGACTGCGTTGTGCCCTCTCTCTGTGCAGAACCACACACAAGGGACAGAGTCCAGGCCTGCAGGCCCCCCACGCAGCTGCCAGTGCCGGGTCCCAGGCTCCTCCCAGGGCCGGAGAGGTGGTGGGTCTGTTCTCAAACACAGGCTCTGAGGAACTGTGACGACGAGTCTGCTGGCAGTCTCTGACAGTTCAACCCTCCTGGCCCAGACACTTGTCGCATCCTGCCACCCCGAGGAAAGGGGGGATCCCCTGGACGCTATCCCTCGGGCCTGCTGGAAATCACCATCTCCTGTGGTGATCCAGGGGCCCGTTGCTTTGCTCATTAAGAGGAGGGGACAACCTGCTCTCTGATCCAGCTCTGTCTCCTGCCCGCAGCCCCGCTCGCCGCACCCTATCCCGCTGCCCCCCACATTTGTCAGTTTTTGTATGCTCACTACAGAACTCTTTCCCTTTGTTTGGGGAGTCCCACAGCATGAGACTGGGTGGGAGCTGGCTCCCACCGCTCACCGCAGGACCCCACTGGTCGGTACCCTTGCTCCCCCCAGTGCCTGGCAGTTCGGGCGCAGGTATGTGACGTGGGCTTGGTCAACCAGATGCCCCACCCCAGCCTCCCTCCAGTGAACACAGGGTGCAAATTAGCAAAGCGCCCCTTCCTTTAGACGGAGCAGTTCTGCGTCCAGTGTGGGGCTCAGCAAATGGGGTGCAGGACCAGAACTTGGTTCTGGAACAAGAAGCATTAAAACCCAGGTGGCAGCAACAGGATCCTATGCAGCTGGTAGCCTCCAGGGTCCCAAGGTGGTGTTCCCAGCAACTGCGTCCACCATCCAAGCAGGACGATAGCATCTCTCTGCCTGGGCTTCTCCCACGGTGTGAATGTGGCTGTGGTCTGAGCCCCAGGCCCCTTGGACCTTGCCCAGACTTCACTCAGCCTGAGTGTCCAGCCATCTTCCGTTCTCTGAGACCTTCTAGTAACTTCCAGATAAGCTCCTTTTTTGACTAAGGCAGCCAGAGTCACTTTCTATGGTTTGTGCCCCAGAACCCTGGCAGGGGACCCACCAGGCAAAACCTGGATCTCTAGTTACCTCTCACCTGAGGCCTCTGCTCACACTGTTCCCTCTGCAAGCAATGCTGTTCCTCCCTTGCCCCCAAGCGTGGCTACTGCCTCCTCAGCTCTCAGCTTCGTCTCACTTGTGCTGGGGGGGGGGGGCTCTCCCAGGAACTCCCCAGGTGCAGCACACACCTTGTTCAGTCGGGGCACCTGGCTGGCTCTGGTGAGGCCATAAGCTCTCAGGTGGGGCCGGAGGTGGGGGTGTATTCTCTCTCTCTCTCTTTTATCCTTGGGGCCCAGCACTTTCTCCATCCAGGACACATACCGCCCCTGGTGGCATGCAACGCCCGGATCACATCAGTCTCACAGCTCCTCTTATAGATTTGCCTGAAGACATTTTACCACCTTGTTTCACATTTCATATTGCAGGAATTTCTCGCTACTCGAGTGAGGACCTGACCAGACTGGATGGTCCGTGGCCCCAGCCATGCTGGTGTTTTCCTGACGAGGGATCTCTAGGCGGGGCGGAGCAAGCGGGCAGAACTTTGCTGTACTTTCTCCCCAGCTGGGAAGACGCAGAAGCCTGGTTTGCCTGCAACACGTCAAATACCACGTCTTCCTTCCGTGGTCAGAAGTTGCCTGGGGCTGGCAGCTTCCTCGCAGTTGGAGCCTGACTCCAGGAACCCCCACCCCAGGCTTGGGAAGCAAACCCTGAAAAGTGAAGGAGGAAAAAGAAAGAGAAAAAAATAAGTAGAAACAGGAGAGGCCGGAACAAGAAGTTAGGTACTGACATTAGCGATGTGCCGGATTAGTGTTTGAAACTGGTGAGCTAAATGGTCCCGCGCACGGCTGGTGGAACCCCAGAGAGGAGGCTGACCTTTGAACTGCTGTGGAATAGTAAAGTCGGCCGACATCGTTAATTGCAAACGAAGATAAAACCAAACACCAAACACGATCTTTTTAAAAAGGGCAAAGGAAGTAAAGAGGCCTTATGTGGAACAGATTTATTTCATATTACATAAACACGCATGGATTAACTTCTCCTCAAAAGGGCAAACTCGGATTAATTTTTTTAAATCCGAAGATATTCTGCGTATAAGACACACCTAAAAATAAAGCGACCCAAGAAAGTTAAAAATAAAAATAAGGCAAAGAGATATATTTGGCAAACGAGAAGGAAGAGGAAGCAGGAATAAAAATGTTCAAAGGCAGGCAAAAGAGGATTCAAGGAAAAAGCATTAAATAGGTCAAAAGATATAACTTTACATTACTGAAAGGTTCAGCATAAATAGGGCTCATGGTCATGGATCACTTTCCCCCTTTTGTGATCTTGCAGACAATTCATTATTTGTCTCGTATATATGTTGCAATTCTACCCTCAGTTGGTCATTCAACTTTTGACTTTGAAATAGTTTGCTAGATTTTTTTAAAAGTAAAGGGGTCCCTGGGTGGCTCAGTCGGTTAAGCGTCGGACTCTTGGTTTCGGCTCAGGTCATCATTTCAGGGTCGTGCGATCGAGCCCTGTATCGGGCTCTGCACTCACCGGGGAGTCTGTTGGAGATTCTCTCCCTCTGCGCCTCCCCCTGCTCACTCACGCGCACTCTCTCTAAAATAAATAAATAAAACCTTTTTAAAAATCTTTTTTAAAAAAGCGAAATGCACTAATCAATTCCGTTATATCTTTTGAGTTTGTGTGGTGCTTAGAAAGGCCTTCCGCACATCAAGTTTCCAAAAAATAGGATCTGTGCTTTCTTCCAATAATTGTAGGGTTTCGTAGTTTACCCATAGATCTCCGATGCATCTGGAATTTATTTTGGTGTGAAGGGTAAGGTAAAGCACAGAGGAGCAACTGTCCCTATCACTCCTTTGCTGACTTATAGGGCCAATTTTCTCACATGCCAAATTCCTATGTGAGTTTTACCCTCCTTCTGGAATCTTCGCTCTGTTAGTGAATCATGGATCTCTGCATCTCGATACATCGTAAGTCGTAGAGCAAAGATTTTAAAAACACGAGGAAAATTTGACATAAGCTTGCTTGCAGTGGAAGCTTTTCACACCCAGCGCTCACTTTACGGCAGAGCAAGTAGAAAGCTGTACAGTGGTAAGGAAACTATCTGGGTGACTGCGTCTCAGGCTCTTTACCCACAAAGACTCCACGGAGGAGCGTGTGTAAGAATGACCACGCGCTAGCTACGAAGAGAGCATCATGGAATTCCCGGGGGCAGAAATCCCAGAATCCCATTCCCTGACCACACGGGGAATGTCCTCGTACAGGGTGAGATCAGTAACAATGGTTAAACAAAAAGACCATCCGCTAAGAAAAATTAAATCCGTATAATACACTATTTAGAAAATACGCTGAAAACCCTAAGAGCAAAATTACTCTTCTCTGTTTTTTTTTTTTCCTTTCCAGATGAGCTTAGCTTTACATTTATTTGATCAAATTCTAAAAGGTGATGGTGAAGGCTGTATTAAACCTAAAACTTTCTGGGAAGAAGTAAAACGTTTTAATGTTCCCTTTGCATCCAGGGGATATCTCAGTCTGGTTTTTCTCCCCTCAACCATCTTCTGTAACTCTCAGTAAAGCCTTATAGTTTTTTCCATGTAGGTCAGTACATTTTATAAAGCTAGCATAACTCCAGTACCAAATGCTTACTCAGACGATGCAAGAAAAGGGAATGCTATATTCATCACATTCACAAATATAGAAACAAAAGTCCTAAATAAAATCCTAGCAAGAAGAATGAAGTGGTAGATATCCAAACCAACTTGAGCTTATCATGGGAATTTTATCAGAGGGGATTTTTATGAATAAAGTTAATAGTATCCCTTTCTTGTTGCGGCATGTGAAAGTAGTTGTCATTCCCCCCCACCCTAAATTTAGAAGATGTATTGGAAGCTCTGGTCCCGGGGCATATGTATGGTTTCTTCTAGTTTACCTGTGGGCAACTAGGGGAAATAGTTATTTTCTCCAGAGGAACTGACACCGAGGTAAAAATAAGGCGTCCAAGTGACCGTGGGTTGGAAGAAATCTGACATTTTATGAAGACGCTTTTACAATAAACACTGTTTCAAATATAAGCTGCAAATCAGAAGGTCCAAGAGAGGCGGTTCCAAGTTCCAGGTACTAGGTTGCTATCGGGCTGCTTCTTTCTGGGCACCTGAGTGCTCTTATCCATCCCTGGTGGCCCCCACCGGACTGTTCCCGATTGGGCTCTGCTGATAGACAAATCTCCCGCCTGTCTCTGCCCACCGCCCTAGGGACCTTAGCTGGACCCTGACAGCCAAGACCTTGCCCTGCTGATGAGGTCCTGGAAGAGCGCCCTCTGCTGTCCCCTGGTGGTCACGCTCCCCTTGGGGCTGCAGTGAGGTTTGGGGCCACCTAGGCTGGGGCCACCTAGGATGAGGCCGGTGTAGACATCATGTGAGTCCCAGAAGCCACCTCCCTCCCCTGACGTATTCCCTATCGGTGTCCACTTTAGGGCTCTACACCCACCACAGGATGTCTGGACTCTTCCTGCTCCAAAGGCCTCCTTCACTGCCGATTTCTGTCTATTTTAGGGGAACCCTCAGGCAAGGTCGTGGAAGACACTCCCTTTTCCTTGCCAAGCCCCAAATCATCCACCTGTCCCCTTTCAAGCCGTAAGAAAAAGATTCGGAACTCCAAGAGAATCAGGCAGAGCGTGTGTCAACAAAGGCCCTTCATTTTCTACTGTTTGCTGTTAGACAACTGTGTCTCACACCAATTTCAGATTCTCCAATGGAGAGTTTTCACCCACCTTAGCCTTCTCGGGTGGTCGTAACAGAACACCACAGGCCGGGGGACTTACACTAGGTGACTGTGATTTCTTTCTCAAGCCCTGGGGGCGGGAACCCTGAGATCAAGGTACCAGCGGGGTTGGTGTGTGGCAGGGCCTTTCTTCCTGGCTTCCAAATGGCTCTCTCCTCACTGTGTCCTCACATGGCCCTTCCTCTGTGTGCCCATGAACAGAGGAACAGCTCTCGGGGGTCCCCTCCCTGTCTTCTACGGACACCAGCCCTATCCAGTTTGAGCCCGTGAACAGAGGAACAGCTCTCGGCGGTCCCCTCCCTGTCTTCTACGGACACCAGCCCTATCCAATTTGAGTCCCACCCTCACAGCCTCATGTAACCTTAATTACCCCCCTGAAGGCCCGTCTCCAAATGCTGTCACATGGCGGGCTAGGGCTTCAATATAGGAGCTGGGGTGGGGGACACAATTCAGTCCACAGCAGCATCCTTTGACTTGTTTCATAAAACCTAACAGGAGTGGGGAGCCTCCCACCCACCAGTTCTTGTATTAGGAGCTTCAGACAGAAAGCAGTTCATTCATGGTCAAGATCTGTGGCCACAACCAGGTCACAAGCCTCTCATCTACATCCTTTTTCTATATCTGTGCTGGTTTTCGTCCATTTTCATACACTCCAACTTCTCACACGCACATCACCCATCCACCCTTCTCTGCCCGGCTCTGCGCCCAGAAGGCTGACTTCTAGGGGCTGCCTTACTGGGGCTTCCTTGTCCTCTGGCTTCTGATTGGATCCAGCCAATGGGAGCCACTGGCCAAGATCCTGGGAGGGCGGAAGAGAGAGCCTGGAGTGTCGATGCCCCCCTGCTCTGCCTACCTGGCTGTGGGTCAGCAGGAGATGGTTGTCCCGTGGCTGCAGCTCCAACCGGAACCTTTATAATTGCATATCATCATGGGCTCCCCACCCTCCTGCTTACCCTCAGCCTGCTTCTGTAAGTGGTCCCTTTGTCCCTCCCTCCTCTGCTGGCTGAGGCCATTGCCCGCTGTGCTGGATCTCAGTCGGCTCATCGGCTACCTTTACCTTCCTCTTAGGGACCCCGGGATGCTCAAAACTACAGCTGGTTATCATGTGGCACCCCGACCTTGGGGAGGAGAGGGTCAGAATTCTTGTACTCCACGTCTGCAGCCCTGGAATCCAAGCTTGCTATTTCTGCCAGGCACAAGCAGAGACCCCCCTCTCCCCAGGCTCCGGGGGCAGAGGCAGGTGCATCAAGGGGAAGTTAAAGCCTTCTTATCAGATCATCTCAAGTCAGTTAGGGCTCAGGGCCCTTATTCGGGGGCTGGGGGTGGGAGTGAACACAGTGGACCCTCTCTGAGGGCAAGGAACCAAGAAAACAAATGCACCCATCAAGCCAGGCAGCCTTGCTCAAGAAGGTCAAGCCCACAGGGAGAGAGTGCAGAGTAAACAAAAGGTCCCAAATGAAGGGCTTGGGACCAGGGCTTGGGTAGGGAGGATGGCCCTCTATGGAAACACTCACATCCTTGGCAGGGGTGGGAGCCCGTCTCTCTACTCCTCGCCCAGCGGTCCTTCCCCGGATCCTTCTCTATAAAGGCACAGGTCCTGCAGAGCGCACAGCAGGCTCGTGGCAACATCGATAGGAGACTCAATTCAGTGTCTGATCACGGAGATGAAACCATTTCTTTTTACGAGAAATCCATTTTTCAGGATTAGAAATGCGTTCCCCTTTCCTTCCTCCTCTTTTTATTTCTTGATTCTTTTCTTTTTCTGTTCTGATTAAATTTTGTCACCTTCCACCCTTCAACCTTTCTTTGACATCTGTTTGGATAGCACTTGGGGGAGCCAGTGGGTGGGAGAAACAGCGGAAACCCAGAAACCCAGATCTCTTTCCCGTAATTATGATCAGTCCAGCATTCCTGGCCTCTTGGTCAGTCCCTCAAGGAGGTTAAAAGTAATTCGTACATCTGAGAACACATTTTGCTTGCCTATAACAGTTCCAGCAGGCACCACACATTTCCTCCCCCCACTGTCATGAGAACAATGCATCTGTTGACAAGGAGATAGATGGAAGGTCTTAAGATACGGATTGCCCCCATCCAGAGACATCTATAAAGTATCTTCTCTCCTTTTTTTTTTTTTTAAAGATTTTTATTTATTTATGTGACAGAGAGACAGCCAGCGAGAGAGGGAACACAGCAGGGGGAGTGGGAGAGGAAGAAGCAGGCTCCCAGCGGAGGAGCCTGATGTGGGACTCGATCCCGGAACGCCAGGATCACGCCCTGAGCCGAAGGCAGACGCCTTAACGACTGCGCTACCCAGGCGCCCCTCTTCTCTCCTTTTCTTAAAATCTAATATTTTAATTTATTTTAAGGTCCAAACTTATTTCATTATATCCATGCCCTACATGGCCATGCTTGTTTATATAGCTCTTCTCTTCCATCTCCTCCCTTTATCTAGCTGACTGCAGAGTCCAGCTTCGGGGCCTCCTTCCTAGCCTCCCAGGCTCTTGCATCAGGACCCCTTTGAGAACCTGAAGAAAGATATGGCTCCTCTCTCTAGGAATATGAACACACAAAACCGAATTGCCATGCCATCTCAGGGGTTCACAGGACTACAATGACGTCTGTCCATGGACTACCTAGGGGCAGATTTTCTCAAACTATAGTCAGATTAGAACTCGTATCAGAACCCCGCGAGGTGCTGGTAAGGACAAGCGTGTTCTCCAAACCAACTGAAGACCTACTGAATCGGAATCTTTGGGATGGATGCCGGGGGTCCCCATGCTTAATCAACAATGAGGCCAACCCTATTCACCAAGAGCTTTGAGAAGCACTGCTAGGGACCCACCTAACCCCAATCCCCAAATTAATCTGATTATTTCTGAAACTGTTAAAATTATTTCACTCCCAACTAACCAAGTCTTACGGGTCAATACATTGGTGACCTCTGAGCTTGACCTTAGCTGTAGGTGGAGAACTTAGATCATCCGAGATTTTGTCCTCATTATTACTTTAGTGTATTGTAATGCCAGCTCTTCTTTGTGAGGTCTTTGCTCTTGAAAGACGAACACGTCATTTGGACTGCTTTCCTCGGAGCTCTTACATTCAAGCGACAACAGTAAAAAATGACAATTAAGTTCTCACGTGAGATTGCGGTGCTACCAAGACTTGTTTCCATTAAAAGTCAAGCCTTGTTTTCATTAACACCAAATACTATTACCTTCTAAACCATATCATTCTATTGCAAGGAGTGGTATCTGTAGATTATTTCATATGAGAAATTGAACCGAAATATCTAGGAATAGAGAAAACACACTGAAACAGGACTCCAGATTTTTTTGCATGGGACGACTCCAGTAGTGGAACAGAATAAACACACGCTCTAAAGACCTGAGGTCTGAAGGTGTTGCTACAAGAGGGGAATTTCTCTCAAGCTCTGTGTTTCACCATAAAACACATGGCAAATTCTGCATTCCTCGATATAACCTCTCTATATTCAAAAATCACAGGTTCCCCCTCATTTTATCAAGTAAAATAAATAGGGAACGCGCTGTAATAATATAATAATATAATATAATAAAAATAAATGAGGGCGCTCTGCATTTATTCAGACCTGACACACCTCGAGGCACATTGCTCACAGGCCAGTTCAAGAAATTTGACCTGAAATCCACGATATTGATGAACATTTAAAATACAATTTCTCTCCACTCTTTCTTACCTATTCACCACCATATTAACTTCCGGCCAGACTGTGGTCTGGACAGTAAACCACGAGGAGCGGCCATCATTCACGTGGTCCTGGTGATGAAGGGGACTCCGCGGTAGCCCCAGCTCCCTCTGAGCATAGAGCCAGGCACATGGTCGGCACTCAGCAAATACTTCCTCGTGGATAACAAAACAAATAAATGAATCGCCAATTCGCTTTCGGACCATCTGGGCGCTGGCTGACATTCATCCTCAAACCCGACGTGACTCAGAGGCTTTGTTTTACGAGCATCTAGACTCTATCATTAACAACGGCACGGCTCACCGAAGGGTTGGTGCGTCGTCTCCAAGTCGTCTTTATTTCAGCTGCAGCGCGGACCGCCGCCACCTTCTGTCCTCTCACGTTATAATTGCTTGAGCGACTCAGCTATGGATTCTGTTAGCATTGCTGTCACTGGTAAGCTACGTTCTTCATGGATGCGATGAATTTCTACCAACGTTGACCCCTTTTATACACCAGGCACTGCTGATGCTAAATGCAGGATGGCTACTGAAGACCCGTTCACGGGCGAGTTTCTATTAAAACTGGAAATTGCTCGGTGGATCCCCGCAAGGTCTTCTGTCGTGGGCACTGCTCAAGGATACGAAGGAAAGCAGCTGATGCCGTTCACCTGTCAGTTCTTTGACTGTGGAATAAACAATTTTCAGTCACTCACTCAATATGCAGGCTTTACCCGGAAGGAGGGATTCTAGGTGAAGATGATGTGTGAGCCTTACCTTCTAGGCAACTAGTCTAGCAGGTGAGCGTACTTGCACAATGAACGTGACGTGAGATGCTTCTAGAACACCAACGGTGTACTGACGATAACAGAAAAACTTCCTCTCCATTCTCGGAATGGTACTCCTCCCCACTGTCCCCACGCCTTTGCTCTCGGCACTTCTGCCCTCCCGACTTCTAGTCTCAAGCCCTCCTGCCTGCGTCGCCTCACCTCCCTAGACCTTCTGGAGAGCAGTAGGAGCGCTCTTCCCTTCCTGCTCCCCCAGACTACTACACTCTCTTAATTCATTTCTATTTTTCAAAAGATCTGCAATCTGTTTGGTATGAAGGAAACAGATTGGGTGCAAGGAACCGTAGAAAGCGAGATGTTAGAGAAGCGAGCTCTGAGATATTTTGGGTACCAGTAACGGCAGGGGAGTGTTTACGGAGTACTCGGGCTGGGCCACGCCTCTCCGGGCATGCCACGTGGGTGCCTTTGCGTGCTTCTCACAAGGGCCACGTGAGGTCGATGTCACGTTTATGCTGGTGCCGCCTCAGGGCAGACAGAGCCCCTCCACTGCAGGGGTGAAGCAGCCGTCCACTGGGAAGCACTGGCTGGCCCCCTGCAAGGCTCCCTCCTCCTGTGTCCTGTGTCTACACTGCTTCTTAGATACCTTACTCACTGAATCCTCAAAACACCTAGGGGGTGTAGGAATGATTGTGCACTTTTTGCAGGTGACAAAAACAAGGCATAGTGGAGTTAGAAAAATTCCCCACCATCACAGAGCCAACAGGTAGAAAGCAAATCCAGGATTCCAGCTCAGGTGTATCTGCTCTGGAGTACTCTGCCCTGGGATTGGGTGTGTGCGCGTGCACCCACGCTCACGTGTGCACCTGCACGTTTGTGATTACAGAAGCACGCTACAAGCTAACGCACTTCCCGGCCATTGATAATCGGTGACCCGTACCGAATGCCCCAGGGACGTGTCAGGGTGCACTTCCCCCTGCTTGCTGATCACAGCGTTCCTGTGTGATTCCATCGTGGATCTGGAATGCCAACCTGCAAAGGCTTAATCCATTAAGACAGGGGAAAAAGCCAACCCGTGTTTCTTCTCGAATGTTCAGGTTGGTGTTGTGATGGGATTATGGTTCTCGGGCAGGTCGATGGAGGTTTTATACTATTTCAAAATAGTACAAGTTCTAACAGTCAGGCTTAAAAATGTGTTTTTCTGCTGAAGTGATCTTATGCTTTACACATTTCTGTGTTTTAATTATAAAAGTAATACATTATCCTTGTATGAACTTTCTGGGTTTTGAAAATTTGAAAAACTGATGAAACACTGTGACATATTAAAATGTTAGAAAAACTGAACCCTGGGGGTTTTAATGGCCCTGGGCACGTCTGAAGCTCATCTCTCATCTTCCAGACTCTCCCTTCTGCCCTCACCATGTTCGTGCTTAGAGAATAAGACTTTCTGTGTACAAAACGACCCAATTTTCCTAAGACAGCGAAGACTGGAACTAGTTATAAGGCTAATTAGAATGGAGGGTGGGTGTCTTTTCTTCCCACCATATCTGCTCAAACCCTGGGATGGCCTAGTCAGAGTTCTTCGCATTAAGAGATCTTTTCCTGAAGGGGTTTTCAAGGGCCTTTGAGTTCCTCGAGATCTCCAAGGCTTTCACTTCACCAAAGGCTTTCATTTCACATCCCCAAAGAAGAAGGTTGTGCTGCGGGTCCCCCAGATCACAGTCGGGGTCGGCAGTTCGCTAGGAGGACTGCCAGGACTGTGGCTGTGGTTTGTTATGGCACAAAGACGCAGAGCAGTCAGCCAGGGGAGAAGGAGCACAGGGTGACATCCAAGGGGAACCAGGCGCAAGCTTCCAGGAGTCCTGGAACACCCCAAATTCCTCCAGCAACGGGTTGTGACAGCGTGTGTGAAATCTGTACCAGGGACGCTCGTCAGACACTCAGCGCAGGGGACTTCACTGGGGGCCGCTCCCGCAGGCACCCTCTGCCTGCCACGTACCCGAATTCCAGCCTCCCGAGAGGCGAGCAGGTGTTCAGCCTGAACCGTGCCGTGTGCACCCAGTGTGGGCACAGCGAGCCTCTGTTGTCAGTCCTGGGGATGCTGGGGAGCCCCCAAAGCTCCCAGACACCGGCCACGGGCCACCTCCCAAGCAGGCTTTCCCAGGGACAGCAGTCAGACTACAGCATTAGCCTTCTCCTGCACAGTGGCCATGGCTCCTTTGGCCCCCGGTCAAGACTCTGGGCCTGGGAGGACCCCAGGGAAGGTTATGCAGCCCACGCTTGGCCCTCCCGTCGCAGCAGAGCCATTGCTGAGGGAGAGGGAAAGAGCCCTGTACTCCTTCGAATGGGGGCTTTAGTGAAGCCCCCACTGATTTCGGCCACATCTCAGTCAACAGCACACCCCCTTCACACACACACACACACACACACACACACACACACACAC
>NW_024423343.1:6130634-6172104 GCF_017311325.1 Ursus maritimus
CACACACACACACACACACACACACACACACACACACACCCCACTTCATACGTGGGCAGGAAAATTAAGAGCAAAATTACATTATTTTAACATTGTGGATTCCCGACCTACAGCTCTTCAGGAAGGTAAGGGCTGTAACAAAATAATCACTTGATAGTCACGTAGTCATGATTTCTGGCAGATTTTAGTAGACAAAATCAGGGGTCTGACGAAGAAGGGCTTTGAATAAGCAGACCCCCGAGGCGGTCATTTCACACCTGTGTGGAGCGTGGAGTAGACAGAGCACATACGTGGTGCTTATTCTGCCCTCGAAAGTGGAGAATATAACCTTTTATTCTCTTATAAACTAGGGGAACGCGTGCTTAGACGAAATCTGCTGTAATCATTTACTCAACTAATCACAGACCAGAAAACTGACCCAGCCGCCTGTGAAGTGATGTTTTAGTGACTTGCGGGCAAAGCACAAAACAATCAGGTTAAGTGATGGGATGAGTGACGTAACATGATGTGACAGAAGGTGAGAGCACGGGAGCTGACGCTGTGAATGTTTCCTATTCTCCAGGCACAGCGCTGGGTCCTTTAATGCTCAGGCTCCCGTAACTCTCCCTGTGACTTAAGAGACAGGTGCTATTATCACGTCCATTTCACAGAGAGGAAAGTAGAGGCTGGCCCTCATCCCACATGGTCTCGCTGGGCAGACCTGGAGCCCAGATCTCCCTGACTCCCAGAGCAATGCTATTAAAAACAAAGTCAAACATCCCTTTCAGAAAAGCATGAGACACAATCAAATACACCTAAAATATTTCCCTACTCCTATGTCTTCTCAATAAATGAATAGAGCATTGGGTTGTGGCGAATATTGGGATTTTTCAGAAACAGAGTTTTGTTTTGTTGTGTTGATGAAATGTCATTCAAAAATATCACAGGTATTGTCCGTTTGAGGGTCTCTGTTTGCATACCAACTGGACCTAGTTTTGAGCAGGAGAAGCTTTCGAGAAGCTTTGCTAAGTTGACTCAGCGCTGTAACGACAGGTCGACACAGCAGAGATGATCCCCATCGGTCTGCGCAGTCTCCCCATCACGGTTACGTAGTTCTCAAATGCTCAGGGACCCCGACTCTGGACCATCCTGAGCTTTCCAGCTGTGCCATCGTCCACGAAGCCCGTCTGCTTGCCTGCGCGTGGACTGTGCTTCTGGCTGGGTGCCCTGAACGGGGGCTTCTGGAAGACCTGCCAGGCCTGGGGAGCAGCAGGGCCCAGAAACCTGACCATCACCTGTCAATCCCTTCCTTCCCGGCTTCCTGCTCCCAACCGAGCTTTAGTTGTCTCAAGACCCTCATTAAGATTTGCCCGATTGTATAAGACCCTTTGTCCCAAGGTTGTTTAGAGACAGTCCAAGAACCAAGGGAAGGCTCCAGATCTCTTCCCAATGGAGTTTGTGGTTCCTCTTGGTCCTGGCTCTGCCCATGCTTCCTGGGAAACCAGAGCAGCAGAAAGTGGACGAGGAAGCATCACAACCCTGGCTCTGGCTTCCTAGGTGCCGTAGGAGACACAGGGAGGATGGCCCTGCAGGTGGCCACACCACCCCGACATCCCTGGTGATCCTTGGGCAGGTGAGAGGTGTGCCATCGGGACCCCCAAGGAAGGGGGCCTGGGAAGTCACTCTTCATGGGACCTGATGCTCCTCATTTTCACCTGCTGAGCTGCCTGCAGTTTTGTAAATGAGGCCGATGATCCCCAGGCTACTCTCTGTTTCCTGCCATGGACCTGCCGGCCAGGCGGGAGGGCCCCGTCATTCCTGTGACTCAGAGCGGCTGTCCCACCCAGGTCCTCTGTGCACTGGGCCTCCCTAGACAATTCTTTTTAGTTTTTTTAAAGCTTTATTTATTTATTTTAGAGGGAGAGTGCACAACTGGGGGGAGAATGGGAAGGGCAGAGGGAGAGAGAGAGAGAGAGAATCTTGAGCAGGCTCCACACCCAGCTCCAAGCCCAACGCGAGGCTTGAACCCACAACCCTGAGATCATGCCCTGAGCTGAAATCAAGAGTCGGATACTTAACCGGCTGAGCCACCCAGGCACTACCCTCCCCCAGACGATTCTTACAGAGCATTTCAGATTGTTTTCCATGAGTTCTGTCCTCCATAACCTGGGCCTTATACTTTGGCAAAGTTCTTCTTGGCCACTGTGTTAAGCAATTTAGAATTGCTTTTACGAAATGAACATTATGAACTCTAATGTTCTAGTTAACAAATAATTTCCAATATCATAATTTTCATACTACCCAGTAATACTCAAAATAGCCATTCTGTCACAGTCCTAAATTGGAGATGTCATTACAGGGCATCGTGAGTTACACGTGGGTTGGAGGTGGGCCTCTGTGGGGCCCCTCTGCACCACAGCCAGCTTAACGTGCAGGGTCTGATGGTGACCAGTGCACCTGGGTCCCTACCTGCACCTCAGCCTGTCGCCCTTGGTGCTGCACAGACATGGCCATGGGCACTTACCGAGCAGTGTCCTTGGCCCAGGAGGCAGCAGGGCTCCCACTGCCTGCAGGCTAGAATGACGCCATCAAGGTCATGCTCAATCAGACAAGAGAGAAAACAGGTGTATTCCTCCTGATGCAGTGCGGCTTGTCCCCAAATGGCTCATCCAAAAATGTGTGGCAGAGTCACCAGGGTCCAATTCTGCCAGGTTCCAGCCGGGAGACAAGGCGATGGGTTAAGGAATAAGAAGAGGAAGACAGAAGGATGATGATGAGGTTGGCTGGGATTGGGGGGGGGAGGGGCAGGACCACCAGGGGAAACGTCCAGCAGGGGTTGGAGCCCAAGAGAGGTAGACATCCAGGTTGTGGTGAGGTTTGAGACCTGGGGAAAGATGAATTCGCCGGAGCAGTGAGACTGTCCCTTGAATGTGGTGTGGTGGGAAAGAGAACCAGCCGACGACCCAGAAAACACAGTTCAGGGGCGGGTGGAAGACCAGGACCCCATGGGGGAATCTTGAAGGTACAACAAGCTGAGAGCCGGGATGTAATGAGATACAAGAAAGCCAAGGTGGAGAGGGTTTGGGGGGGCGGGGAAAGCACAGTCGGGAGTGTTAGATGCCACAGGGACAAGGAAGTAAGGACTGAAAGAGAACCAGCTTGTGCCACATTTAGGAAGTGACCTTTGCCAGGGCATGCCCAGAGAGGGGACAGGCACAGCAGAGATAGCAGGAGGGCTGCGCTGTGTGGTGGGAGAAGCAGAGACAGCCTCCAGGAGGGGAAGGAGCAAGGCTGCAGGGCAAGAGATGGAGCTGCAGAGAGACAGAGATGGAGAGGCAGAGACAGAGACAGAGAGAGACAGAAAGAGGAAGGAGAGAGTTAATTGGAGGCCGATGAGCCTTGCACAGGGGCTCTATTTGAAGAGGATTTGTGAATCTTGGTGTTTGTGTGGCCAGTGGAAACTCAGTACTGCAGAACGGAAGGTGAAGAACAAGGGTCGCTCTGTGTAGGTGCCCAGGGCTGCTTGGGGTGTTGTCACGCATCTGCCTGGGGGGTTGGGGGGGGTGGGTTGGGGGGGCCCTGCGGTGCCCGTGGCCACCTCTACCAGGCAGCCCCTCTCTTGAGCAGCTAAACTGGAGCAACTTCCCTTCTTCTAGTAATTCTCCTGACTTGCCTCTTACTGCAAATCTACTTAACATTAAAATCGTATTATCAAAATAAATCTTTGAAATATAAAGTGCTAAATCCTCGCGGCTAGAACACACGGTCACTGAGAGGTGCTACCAGTTAACTAGGACGTACTATCAGCTGCATCAACGGAAGCTGTATTTCTTGGTGCTTCGCTCACCGATGCGCTCTGCCCTTTAAGTGGATGCTTTCAAGGTAATAAGTATATTTGTATTCCCTACCCAAAGTCTGGGCACAGGGGCTCTTGGGGCTCCGAGAAGAAATTCCTGAAATGTCTGTCACCTGGACTTCTCAGGGGCTTTGTCCTCAGCTGCTTACAAATCCCCTGTGCCGTTACCCAGGGGCCTGTCCCCGAACGTGGTGCTGAGCCCTTCTTAGGTGGGCTCCTTTGTCTTCTTCCAGTGGCTCCTGACCACGCTGCCCCAAACCACTGGGGGACCCCAGTGCACTCAGAAGGGTGTGGAGACAGACTCAGAGACACCAGAGAGCTGACAACACACCGTAGCTACCTCGGTGTCTGCTAATCAGTGTCCTGTTTAGATGTCACCCGCCCGGAAGCTGTCCCTGAAGATATTTACCTCACTACCCCCCACGCGCTCTGCCCCATCGGCCCCCACCTGACCTGTGCTCTGGGCTCACCTCGCACTGCGATTCCTGCGGGAGGATTTGTCTGCATTTATCACTAGTCTGTGGACTCCCTGAGACTCGGGACTAGGTTTTATGATGCCATCACCTGACACAGAATGTATGTTCACACACCATGTCCTAAACGAACACATACTGAGTCATGTCCCCCAAAGAGTATGCTTGTATTTGAAACGATGAGCTATTCCTTTATTGTATTTCACTTGAACTCTCTCCTCTATGGCAGACATGGGCTATTATATGGAGGCCCGAGCACACAGGTCCACTGATGGTGTCACAGACTCACAGGGCAGCAGGACTGTGCGATGGCTATGGGCCTGGGCTGTCCATCAGGTGGGGTTCTCATTCATTTATTTGCCTGAAAAGCCTGCCTTTCCTTTGTTGAGTTGGACATTGAGTGAGATGTTTAGCTGTATCCCATGACCCAGGCCACGGCACAGTGAGAGAGAAGGGAGGAGGCCTCGTAAAAGGCTGAGACCATTGCAGACCTTCTGGGACACATGAGAGAAGGCACACGTGTGGGCAACAGTGGGAGGAGGACAAGGATTCCAGAAAAGTCAGGGCTGCCCAGCCTCAGACAGCAGGTGAGCCATTCTTTGGCCCTAGATACCACTAGAGGCACCAGATTGCTTCCTCTGGTTAACTTAGAATACTAGTGGAGGAGAGGAAAAGAAAGGAAAGAGGATAGGAAACAGGAAATCTGAAAGACAGAAAAGGTGAGGTATAAGTGGTCAATGTGTAGGTAGGAAACCAACAAGACGTGACATGAGAAGATGCATTTTCTAGAAACACGTCATCACTTAACTCCCCAGCAAGAGAGTCAAGGTTCCGTGGAGAGGGATCACGTCTTAGACATCCTGTAAATATCGTTCCCCCCATTATCACCCCTGCTCAATGCTCAAATGGTCTGGGCATCCTCGCATCATAAGAGGTATTTGTGGTTCAATGAATGATGGTCCACCCGCTTCCGGTCCGTGTGTGTAGCCAGCTCCATGCACATCCAATATAAAGAAAGTGTTTTATGCTCAGCGCACCTACGTGTGACAAGTAAGGGAGCGTTCTTCACGAGAAGTAATGTGAGAGGCAGAAATATAAAGACACGGTGCACTTGAAAGGGAGTCACTCTGGGAATCAAACCCTTTGGCTACTTGTACCGATACTCCCAACAGGTGCTCACTTCAATGCTGACTTCTCAGAGATTATACGTACAGCTCGGATCCGTTGCAGGCTGTCTGAACACAGGATTTAAAAAGTTAACTTTTTTAAAGATTTTATTTTTAAGTAATCTCTACACCCAACATGGGACTCAAACTCACAACCCTGAGATCAAGAGTTGCACGCTCTACCGACAGAGCCCACCAGGTTCCCCCAAAGGTAATTTTTTATTGCAGAGAATATTTATCAGGAAAATGGCTTCAACAAAAAAGAAAAAGAAAAAAACTCCAAAAATCGGAAGAAGCGATGATTGTCTCCGATTTATTTATAAGAACACATGAGGTGCCGGTGGCTTGGAGAAACCTCTGACTTTGTTACATCATTTCTGGGTCTAGGTATTGTTGACTATGACAGAAGTTTCTAGAATGGGGAAAGTAGGCCAAGCACTCTGCATTTAGACCCTGGGTAAATCAAACTTGCTGACTAAATTCTTTTTTGGGGTCTTTCTAGTGCTCTGAAAAAAAATGAAAAGTAATGAGTTTACTGAAATTATGGTGGAGAGGGCAAAGGTCAATTTGACATGAGCCCACGTGATCGATACCACTTGTAATGACGTGGTTGATGACTGTGGCCAGACTCCATTGTTTCCTGAATGACAATGTTTTAGTCTAGCACATTTCAGTTCCTTGTATGATTTCATTAGGAAGTCAAAATTAAAAATGGTCCGAAAGAGTGATTTCTCCAGGAAAATGTTACTTCCACAAGAGGCGTTGGGGCTTGAAGGAGAGAAGAGTGTCCTTTGCTAGTACACACGGTTGGCAAAACAGCAGACACCAGTGTCTTGGATGGTAAGGACTGATACAGAAATACATGCATCTTTCAAAAATGTCAGGTGGCCTTTTTCACACAGGAAACTCTGTCTAGATATTCATGACCACACACAGAGCGTGAAGACCTACCTTCCTTGCTCTTCGCCTCCCAGTGCTGGGCTTCGCTCTGTCCAGCCGGATACAGAAGTGGGCAAGAGCCCTGTGCGGAGTCAATCCTGCACTACCCACAGAAACTCTGCTGGCAAGCTACTTCTCCGCCACTTTCATGGGATAAGGTGTTAATAATATGTAGACTAAATGTCATCATGAAAGATGATTTGCAAGCACACACAGTAGAAAGGAGAATTTTTTATTTTTAAGTCATAGCACAAAATGTCTCCAGTCTCCTGGGCATGTTTCAGCCCGCTGTTTTACCTTCAGAGTTGGCCTCGGAAAAAAATCGTTTGAAAACCTACAAAAAGGGGCACCTGGGTGGCTCAGTGGGATAAGTGTCTGACTCTTGATTTCGGCTCAGGTCAGGATCTCTTGGGTCATGAGATCAAGCCCCACATCAGGCTCTGTGCTCAGCGGGGAGTCTGTGAAGATTCTCTCCCTCTGCCGCTTCCCCCTATTCGTGCACACGTGCTTTCTCTCTTTTTCTAAAATAAATAAAATAAATCTTAAAAAAAAAAAAAAAAGAAAACCTGCAAAGAATCTGGGACGTTGGCAGTATGGCCCCTTCCTGGGAAGGTTAAAGATTTGGGGAGAGCTGGATTCCTTCTGCACTTGCACCTCTGTGGGAAAGCGCTTCTAAATGATAATGTCACATTTAACCTTGCCTGTCTGACCTTGAGGGAGCAGGCTAGCAGCTCCAGAGGAACATGATGCCCTCCATAAATTTTTCCCTGGAAGGGCTCCTTCCCAAGACCTATAGCTCAGTCCAGCTGGGAGACTACTTTTATGGGCCTCATGCAGCTGAACGTGAATCACTTATTTATGGGTATTTGACATTTGCTGATGTGGTAATTCACTCTCTGGACGTTTGTTCTATTTATTGTAATTCTTTCTAGAATGCAGTTCAGAATTTAAGGCTTTTAAAATCTGCATATGTATGCAGGCATTTTTCTCCATTTGTGCATGCATTCATTAGCTAAATGGGTTTTTTGGACTTTCTTTGTTACGATGAAAATAATATTTTTCTGCACATGGAAAGCAAATTAAAGGTAGAGTAGGTATGCAATGAAACAGAAGTTGCTTTTCCAGACCACATAGTCAGTTCCATCATCCAGAGATAACCACTACCAGTAGTTTCTTGTGTTGTTGTCTATCTTTTTGGAAAATCCCCATGCATATCATGCATCGTATATCTGTACTGATCTATCTAACACACATTCATACATTTATTATATAGCTGTATATATATACACAAACCTTTTCTTGGAGGCAGGGGCAATTGTAAGCTATGCTCTTTTTTACTTAACAATATCTGGGTGATCGTGACTATATCAATGAACACAGACACATCTCATCTTTTTAAATGTTTTTTAAGATTTATTTATTTTTTTACTGGGGGGGATGGGCAGGGGTGTGGAGGGGGAGGGAGAGAGAATCTCAAGGAGAGTCCCCACTCAGCGTGGAGACTGCACGAGGGGCTCAGTCTCATGACCCTGAGATTATGACCTGAGCCGAAGTCAAGAGTCAGATGCTCACCGCTGAGCCACCCAGGCGCGCCTCATTCTTTTCAATAGCTCTGAAGTTTATGACTACATGAAAGTATCTTAGATTATTTAATAATTCTGCTACAGATGGGCTTTCCAGTTTCTGGCTAGGACAACTTTTCTGCAAAGGCTCTCATCTACAAGCCAACACCTTGTCCCTGTGGCTACAGGTGACCTCAACCCTGGTTTCTTGAATCATCACTCTGCCCCTGAAGTCTCCGCCTAATTTTCGTATTTGAATTTATGACTTCTTTGGCAAGGAAAAGCCTAAGATTGTTTATTTTCTTATTTTGCCCACTTAGCACTAGATAAAATTATGACAAAGACATGGTCCGTGAGCAGCAGGCCGGAAATGAATTAAGAGATACTAGAGAAATAAGCTACAATTCAGTCAGCTTCTTCCATCACAGAAATCAAATTCGTTCTCATTTCTTTGCTTTTGTTTGCCTTTATCTTTTCCTCCCAAGTCATCACAGACTGAGAAACTGCTGGAGTTACTGTTTGGGTCATCCTTCTTCTCCCATCTGCGCCAGCCCATCATAAATCAGTGAATCGACCCAGGGCTGCATCCAGGTCGAACAGGACTCCACCAGTAGCTGGTGTCAGGGTCAGGGGCTTCCGACTGGCTGGCCTGTCGTCAGGACAGCTGCCGAGGTGGGTGGAGCAGAGGCCCGGTCTCCTGGATGGCCGGTGTCCAGTGGCACCCAGGCAGAACACAGCTCCAAGGCACGGGGGTGCCCTAGGAGCGCCTCCAAGTGATCCCAGCACCCGGCTGCTCTTGGGAACAGAAGTCCTCAGGGTTCAGGGGCTGGGTGAGGTTGGGCTGTCGGCCTTCAGTAATTGCAATAGGAAGGATCTCATAGCTTATTCCTTCCTCAAAAATCTCGTCGTTTCCCTCCGGTGTACATGGCCTTGATGTTTCACGACCATATTTTAGCTCTTCTGCCCTCCTCGCTATCAGATTAATTTATGACACTGCTCTTCCTTTTGCATCCTTTACTTAGGATTTTCGAGAAGCATAATACATTTTCCTTAAGGCATAGCTCTGAGAAGGTAGGATTCACTATCTAGAAGGAGATACAAGCTGTTGCTCACTGCGGTCACTCCCAGGACAGAGGCTGTGAAGGCAGGACGGAATGAGGGAGGGTGAGACAGGCACTTTCTTCTCACCAAACGCCCTTTTGTACCTTCTGAACATTACACCGTGTGTTCACCTCATTCAAAAATACTGAAAACTGGGGGGCACCTGGGTGGCTCAGTCGGTCAAACGTCCGACTCTTGATTTCAGCTCAAGTCATGATCTCAGGGTCCTGGGATCGAGTCCCGCGTTCGGGCTCCGTCTTCAGTGAGGAGCCTATTTGAGATTCTCTCTCCCCCCCTCTGGCCCTACCCGCCCCCCACACACACTCTCTAAAATGTATAAATAAATCTTTAAAAAATACGGGAAAATGATCTACTTGGTCATCTCTGTCTTAGTTCTCTTGAAATCAGTTTGTCAAGAGAGAAGAACTGGCTCAACCACGAGAAATAAAGGGCTGGATCTTCCATCACGATTGTGATGTCTTCGAGTAGAATGAAAATACCAAACTTTTTTTGAGAGGAGAAAGAAAAGGAAGAGAAGGAGGATCCAAGCTCACCTGTGCCTTTATTCCTTGGTCCCACTGTTCTTTCATCTTGTCTCGGTGCCTTTCATTGGGTCCTTTCTCTCCTTAGATTTTTCTCTATTGCTGCTTAGAGATTGTGTCCCCTCACATTCGATTCAGGTGCCAGAGTTCACTGGAATGTCCGTCTGCGTCATGTTAGGGGTTGAGAATTGGGTTTTGAGGTCAGAATCCCTTCACTTATTACCCCCCTATGTGGACCAAGCACAAGTATTGCTTTATTACTCTGGGCAAACACCAATGACCAACCTCCCACCTATTTCTGGAACTCCAGCTTGAAGAAAGCAGCTCAGGTGAAGGATCTAAGCAGGACTTGCCCTTCACTACCCCTGAGTGCAAGAAGACCAGTCCCACAGATCTCCCCTTCCCTGCGACAGGTGGAGAGGAGACAGACCACAGATCTACTCCTGGGTGCACATTCCTTCATCATCACTAGTGAAGTGGATCCCAGGGAAGTGTCAAGCTTGGGCCCATCAGATGAGCCACCCTCCTCTCCAAGGTGCGCGCAGAGTGGACCCGGGTACATGCCCGGGTGAAGTCTGCTCTTCCCACGTGCAAAAATAAAAGTAAATACAGCACTCACCGAAGACACGAATAAAGGCAACTCTCTTGAACAGAAGGAAATCCAACCAATGTAATTTAAAAGTGCTCCTAGTTTTAATTCCAAGAACTGTTTCTGAAATAGAATGATCTGGACTCTGGTTGACTGGATGTAGGCATGAGCAGATGGAAGGGAAGGATGAGTTTTCCTGTTGTCCTAGTGCTGGTTTCCTGTACGTGCTCCATGAGCCTGGTGCAGATACACAGAGAGAGAGCTCTGAGTTGGATGGTTTATATTGAGCCCCTCTGGCTGTGAGCAGTGACAGAGATTGAGAAAACTTGAGAGGTAGGTGGGATTCACTACGGAGACGTGAGAGGGCGAGAATGTTCAAGACTGAACATGGGGAGCCACCAACATTCTGTAGATTAATGACCAATGGACAGAGTCTCACGGCCATGATCAGAGAGGGTTAGGGAGTGGGGTTTTGCAGCCACAGATGTGGTTGGTGGGAGGTGGGTGGGTGGTGGACCTCTGACCCTGTGAGCATCTCCATCCCAGATGGTCACCAGCACGAATCAGTCCTGCATCTTGGGGGCAGCAATGTGGGGCCATAGAGGGTGAGGGAAGTACTGCTGGTCAACCAGGCCAGTTGGTTTTCTTAGGGAAAAATTTTAAGAAAAGTGGAAGGATCAAGAAGTTCAGTTGAAAGGCCAGGTAAAAGGGAAACAAAAGTCTTGTGGATTCTTCCTTTGGTCCCAAGTGCCCTTGGGAAAATAGACTTAGGAGACTGGAGGGGGCAGAATCAAGAAAGTAAAATGGATATTCTATGACTAATGGGGCAAATTATTGGATTACATAAAGTACAGCATAACTCATAAGTAAGAAATGGTATTTGTAAGTGGCTATGCGTCTAACAAAAGCAGCAACAAGCTAAAGAACTCTATTCAGATGCTCCAGCCATATTCACATAGAAGATAGTTCCAGAAGAAGCCAACTGTTGCATTAAAGGGACGAGTCATCCTGAGTGACCACATAGCAGACAAAGGGAGAGCTGGCAACACTCCCTGTCCTCCTTCACCACAGTTGGGAATGCCGACAGGCCTTGATCGAGGCACAAAAGCGTGATTGTTCCCATCTCTCTTGGGTCCAGCCAGCTAGCTTTTAATTAAATGAAAATAATAGGCATCCCAGTTCACCTGGGGAGAACGGTGAAGGAGGAACAAAAGTAATCCAAGTTTCCATCAAATACTTCTCGGTTCACGGTGCGGTGCTCTGATCACCTGGTATTTATTGTTAGCCATTTTTTCTCCTTCATTGTAGCTATTAGAGTAGAAATTTAATTATGGTGATTGAATAATTAAACGAATCACAAATAACTTTTGCATACCAAGCTTTTTCTTCCCCTTCAGCTGAAAGGATGTTGGCCTGGTATGAGGATTCTCTGTCATTGCTAGTAGCCCTGAGCTCTGACTTACCAAGTGTTGGGTCTTAATGTCTTTGATAAAAGTTCACTTAAGATATGAAATTTAGGGGGTGCCTGGCTGGCTCAGTCACTGGAGTGTATGACTCTTGATCTCGGGGTTGTGGGTTTGAGCCCCACATTGGATGTAGAGACTACTTAAAAATAAAAATTTCTATTGAAAAAAAGAAAAAGGATACGAAATTTAGGGGCACCTGGCTTGCTCAGTCAGGTAGGCATGCAACACTTGATCTCAGCGTCATGAATTCAAGTCCCATGTTGGGTGTGAAGTCTACTTTTAAAAAAAAGATATAATATTTAAATATTAAGGAGCGATTTAAAACAATCTTTTTACTTTTAAAGATTCCATTTATGTATTTGAGAAAGAGAGTGCACTCGCCCATGCGTAAGCAGAAGGTGGGGCAGCGGGGGAGGGAGGGAGAATCTCAAGCAGACTCCATGGGGAGCACAGAGCCCTACAAAAACCCTGAGATCCTGATCTGAGCCAAAATCAAGAGTTGGCTGTTTAACTGACTGGACCAAACAGGTGCCCCTAAAACAATCTTGTATAAGAATCTTATCTGAAAATAATATTGATAGCAAAGATTAGGACTTCTAATTTTTCATACCTATCTCAGGCATGTAATAGAGATTGACAATTGATAACGAAGGCTTAAATGTGAAAAAAAAAAAAAAGCTCTTTTAGCTATTTTTTGCCAAAACAGAGAGAATAATAAAATGCTCATAGTAGGGGCGCCTGGGTGGCTCAGGCGGTTAAGCATCTGCCTTTAGCTCTTGTCATGATCCCAGAGTCCTGGGATCGAGCCCCGCATCAGGCTTCCTGCTCAGCAGGGAGCCTGCCTCTCCCTCTCCCTCAGCCCCTCCCCCTGCTTGTCCACATGCTCTCGTCCTCAAATAAATAAATATTTTTTAAAAATGCTCATAGTAGTGGTTGTTGGAAAAATGAGAACCCGAATCGTTTCAGTCTTGTTGCTTCACAGCAATAAAAAAATAAGGAATTCTGAACTATTTTTTGTTTGTTCTCATAAAATCATGAAATTGAATGGACAGTAGAGTAGTGGATCCTCCTTATTTCCAGGCTTTGGATCACTTGAATGAGGCAAAAGGCTGGGGCATCCCAGATTCACACTTGTCTCCACCCAAATCTACAGCCTGGTCCACAAAACTCCCCTTGGAGTCAATGACTTGTAGTCCTTTCCACGTGTAGCCTGAGGCCAGCATCTCCAGGGATGAGATCTTCCCAGGCTGCCACTCCTCAGGACTTCTGGGAAAGTGGGTAGGAGACCTTCACAGTGACCCCCCCACCAGAAAAAGAACTTTAGTCTTGGACCACCTGGCTTTGGCTGATTCATGCCTTGCTGCTTTCCCTGTACAACTGACCTCCTTTATGCTTGACTCCTGGCCGCCTCTCCATTTACTGCTGCCCGTACCTGCTCACTGAATTAGATGTAAACATTGATTTTTTTCCACTCTCTAGTCTCAGCTGGGTTTCCTGGCTGCCGATTTCCACTCTCTTTCATCAATTTATGATTCTTTGAACAGCTTTCCTGGCTATATTCCTTCCCGCTCTGCTCTGTCCAGCCTCCTGGCCCACCACCCCTCCTGTTCCGCACTGGTCTCACGGACAAGACCGAAGCCCACACCTGAGAATCAGCGTTCTCAAGCTCTGAGCCCCAAGCAGAAGCACTTTCTCAGTTTAAGAAGTGGGGCCTTGGGGCGCCTGGGTGGCACAGCGGTTGAGCGTCTGCCTTCGGCTCAGGGCGTGATCCCGGCGTTATGGGATCGAGCCCCACATCAGGCTCCTCCGCTATGAGCCTGCTTCTTCCTCTCCCACTCCCCCTGCTTGTGTTCCCTCTCTCGCTGGCTGTCTCTATCTCTGTCGAATAAATAAATAAAATCTTAAAAAAAAAAAAAAGAAGTGGGGCCTTAAGAGATCTAGTCCCATAGCTCCAGATAGAGAACCAGGTTAGGGAGTCACTTATGTATTCACTGGTTCAATAAATATGGATTGGACGGTTACTAGGCACTAGGCAAAGTCGCCTCTGGAGAGGGCTTCGGCTATTACACGAGAAGCTCGGTAGAGGGCACTGCTGTACTATAGCAGCTAAGCACGGGGGGGGGGCGGTGGGTGCAGTGCACCTGAACCCAGGGATCCAATTGGGAAAACGCAAATAATCACACGTATTATATGCGGTCATATTTATCCTTAAACATATTCAATGATAGATAGGACATTCACCTTTACCTGTGACGCCAGTACCCTTAACTAAAGCAAATATAATAATGATGCAATATATTCATTGCTCCATTTACCCAATCCACTTAGAAGTTATTTTAATCTGTGGCACAGTTTATCTCTAAACCCTTAAGGGAAAAAATACTTTAAGATACAATTTCAAAATGACTGCTAAGTTACTGTATTCTGTTTACTTGAACTAACTGAGTCGTCCTTTTCTGGGTGTAAAGTCATCTTGATGCAGAAGGGAAGGGAGAGGAGCTGGAACGTCAGGCAAGACCTAAGTGCACTCTGCTTTTTGGGAAACGTCTTATTCTGATTCATGAGGGTGAAGAAAGCAGCACACTGCAGCTACTCTTTTCCACCCAGTGGAATCCTTGCCCCTCGGGCCGTTGTCACTATTCAAATGACTACTTACCCCAGAAAACCAGTGGCTTTACAGTTAGCAAAGCTGACATTTACTGAGTACTTACTACGTGCCAGGCACTGTGCCAAACCCTTTACATGTATTATTGTTTTGTTTCTTATTTAAGTGTTTATTGCACATGTTATTTATTGCATATGTTATTATGTGAGACACAGTGTAGCGATGAGGAGCTGGAGAGCAGGGAGCTAGGGCTTGGACTGTGGCTAGAATGTGCAGGGAAATGCAGAGCACCCACCAGTCTCTCCACCCTGCTCGCCGTGATGCTACGTTCCCGTAGAAGGAGACTCAATGTGGATCTTGCATTTCTGACACGGTAGTAAACATAATTTCAGTGTTTTTCAACTGAAATCCATATTTAAAAGAAAGTTACTAGTTGATCCAGTTGAATGACATTTTTACGTGTTAGAAGTTAAATTATCAACTGTAAAATCAACTTATCACCTGGTGAGTGAAATTAGAATGTAGAGTGGCTGCTATTCAGTGACGGTGGGTTGCTGTTTAATGGCTCTGTTCTGGAAGGCTCTGTTCATGTCTATTAATCTGCTTTTTCTACTGGACAACCGATAGCCCTTTATGGCTAAAGCCCACCATGGGGTGGGAGAGGCGGGAGCTGCAGTCAGACCCACTATGGGCAGTAATTAGTACAGCATCAGGAAGACACATCAAATGTTTTACTGAAATATATCCTTCCTGCTACCGTTAAAATCAAAGCAAGACCAGACTGGGGGGTAGATGCAAGCGACAGAACAGAGTCCTACATTAAGGTCAGTTGTGGGAGCCGGATCCAGAGGTTCCCGTCTTGTCCATCCCTTTCCAAATGGCCGGGTCCCAGGCTACTAATCAAAGGCCTGTCTTGCACTGGCCTCGGAGAGAAGAAGCAATCTCATGAGAAGGTGACTATCTATAGGGCAGACCTCGCAGAGAGCCAAGAAAATCACTCCCGAAAACGCAAACTCCTGTCTTCCCAGGGTTCCCAAAAACCAAATGACATCATTATAAGCTATGCTGATGTCTGTTACTTTTGCTTACTCACCATTTGCCCTTTTGGAAACAGATGCCTGATTATTCTTTGGGAACCACCCCTCCCCACTTCGAGCCCCTGGGCCACATCTATCAGTGTGCTCCAACCTCCTGGACAGCAGTCTTGACTCCTGAGTGAGCTGAACAGGCCAACAGGATGTGTTCCCCAGGCTTTTGTTGCAGTTACTGGGAAAGAGATACACTTTTTTTCTTCTAGGATCTAAACCGAGGATGTGAGTCCAGGGGTGCCAGTAGGAAAAAAAATCAATACAGAGAAAAACAGAGAAGAGATGGAGGGAGGCCTGGTCTAAAACTTCTTTTGAGCTCCTGGATCTAGCCATACCTGAAGACAAGCCTAATCATCAACTTCTCAATTATGTCAGTGAATGTATTTCCATTGTGTCCAACGCAATGTGAGTTGAATTTCTATCTTTTGCAACTGAATTCAAGTTGCTTATAATTTCATTCCCCATTAAAATAGCATGTAGATGGAGTGTGGAGTGAGGGAGAACAGGCAGGCCCTTGGCCCTGGGCATGAATACCACTGGGCCTGGAGCAGGTTTCCAAGGCTCCACGTTGGTAAAGTTCCAGGTGCCGAGGCCTTGCTTTCCTCATCTGGACCCTCAAGGCCATTTCCAGCCTGACATTCCATGTCTAATGCCTGGACCCACTCTGGATGGCCCATGACTGCGATGGCTGCTGTCACCACGGGAATCCCAAAGACGGGATAGCTTGTCCTGCCTTCTTCCGATGTGGTCTTCTCACACCTTTCGGTACTAACAAACTCATGTATTTTAGCATAGCCTGTGAAAAGAAGGTGGTAAAGGAAAGCAGTTCTAGAAAATTTTGGTTTTGGGGGCCTGGCTGGTTCAGTTGGTGGAGGATGTGACTCTTGATGTCTGGGTTGTAAGTTCAAGCCCCACATTGGGTGCAGAGATTCCTTAAAAATAAAATCTTAAAAAATAAAATAAAGTTTTGGTTTTTATTCATAAATGTGATCGTTTTCACTCTCCCTCTTGGTCCCATTCCTGTCTTTTCTGCCTAATAAGCTGGACTGGGAAAGACGCTATGGGCCATTCAGCTGCTTGCGGCCCGTGCCGAGAAGCTCTGCCCTGGTCTGTGTGTCCCCGACAATGCACTCTCCGTTTCCCCTGCGCCCAGAGGCCGTGCATTTGTTATGTGTTCCCAAACCAGAATAAAACCACTGAATTGGAGTGAGGGGAAATAGAAACCAGGGAAGGGGCACCGGTATTTGTAACCCACGATGCCACCTACTCCAGGCTCGACACATTTTGTTTTGGCTCCCAAGTGTGTCCGGAGCCCCCGATGAAGGAGTGGTTCACCTGTGAGCAGATGGTTCTCAGGTCTCAAAGCAGAGGGGCAGACAGTGCTTGCCGTTGATAGGGCTTCCTGGGGATGTCAGCATCGCTGGTGGAAACAAAATTAGGCAGCCAAGGGGGCTGTCTGTGAAAGGTGAGTTGTCTAACTTATTGGGGGAAGGAAGGCATGTGGCCTAGGATGCAAATGCCCGACCCCTTCTTCACCGTGGCCCCCACCAGGCTAGAAAAGCTGGGCTTCCTCCAGCGCTCCCTGGGCACAGGCCTGAGCTCCAAGTGCGGCAGTGGCCCTGGAGGTCGGGCAGGAAAGCCTGTCCGGGCATCACTGGGGGCCCCAGACCCCGGCACCGCAAAGGACGCCAGAGTGCGATGCGCCAGGGCTGGCTCAGGTGCGGGGTGCAGACTGGCGGCTCACTGTGGCCTGCGCCTTCCTTTCCCCTCTCCTGAGGACCCGACCCCACGGCCGCCTTCCCCACGCTGGGCGCTCCCCGGCCGCCCAGGCAGAAGCTGCCCTTGCCCGCCCCTTTCTTGACTCCGGATTCCGGGCCTCGCCAGCGCCTGCTGAACGGGAACCCCCAGAACCCGCTCCCCGATGCAGGCTGTGCGGCCGGGGCTCGGAGGCTGGGGGTTCCGGGCGCCTGGAGCTATTTTTATAAGATGCGTCAGTTGGCCGGGGAGGAAGAGCCCGGCCCGGGCCCATTGTCTGGGCGCGGCGCGGGAAGGGACGCGGAGGGCGATTTCGAACGCTCGGAAGGCGCGAAAGCGGCGCGCGCGGGCGGGGGGGCATCGGGGGCGGGGCCCGATCGAGGGGCGGGGTCGAGGGGCGGAGCCGGGCGCCCTCCCGCTGCTGCAGGCTGGCGGCGGCGGCGGCGGCGACAGAGTGGGGACTGCGGGGACAGCGAGGCGGCCGCGCCGGCAGCGACGCCCGGGGAAGCCCGCGCCCCGCCTGCGCCTCCGAGGCGCGCCCGGGAGCGGGAGCGGCCCCGCGGCCCGCGAGAGCAGACGCGAGCGCTGGGCGCCGGGAGCCGCGAGCGAGCGGGCGGCAGAGAGCCGGGCAGCGGCCGGAGCGCGGGGGCGCGGCCGGAGGCAGCCGCAGAGCGAGCCGGGGCCGGGGGAGGGCGCCGGGCGCGAGCATCCGGCGCCGCGGCAGCGGAGGCGGCTTCTCGGGAGACAAAAGCCCACCGGAGAGACGCGATGCCCGGCCGGCGCGGGCGCGGGGGCCGCGGCGTCTGAGCGCCCCGAGCCGTGCGCCCCGGGGACGCAGAGGCCGGGCCGGTGCCCGCGGCGGAGTGCGACAGGGGCGGCCCAGGTGCGCCCGGCCGCGTCGGGCCCGTCACTGCTCGGGGGGCGGCGCCCTCCGGTCGCAGCCGCAGTGGCCGGCGCCGCAGCGAGGAGCCATGGGCAACATCTCCTCCAACATCTCGGCCTTCCAGTCCCTGCACATCGTCATGCTGGGCTTGGACTCAGCCGGCAAGACCACGGTGCTCTACCGGCTCAAGTTCAACGAGTTCGTGAACACGGTGCCCACCATCGGCTTCAACACGGAGAAGATCAAGCTGAGCAACGGCACGGCCAAGGGCATCAGCTGCCACTTCTGGGACGTAGGCGGCCAGGAGAAGCTGCGGCCGCTGTGGAAGTCCTACAGCCGCTGCACGGACGGCATCATCTACGTGGTGGACTCGGTGGACGTGGACCGGCTGGAGGAGGCCAAGACGGAGCTGCACAAGGTGACCAAGTTCGCCGAGAACCAGGGCACGCCGCTGCTGGTCATCGCCAACAAGCAGGACCTCCCCAAGTCGCTGCCGGTGGCCGAGATCGAGAAGCAGCTGGCGCTGCACGAGCTCATCCCGGCCACCACCTACCACGTCCAGCCGGCGTGCGCCATCATCGGCGAGGGCCTCACCGAGGGCATGGACAAGCTCTATGAGATGATCCTGAAACGCAGGAAGTCCCTCAAGCAGAAGAAGAAGCGGTAATGCGCCCGGCTGCGGTGGGGAGTGAGCGGGGAATGAGCCGGGAGCGAGGGAGCGAGTCGGGGATGATTGGATGGATGGATGGATGGTTGGATGAACGAGAGTCTGCGCCCGCGAACAAAGACAGAGAACCAAAGCAATGCTTCGAATTTTTAAAACGGAATCCGTGCACCCAGACGCAGGACTAGTGACTTAACCTGGGTGTGTACGCTGACTTACCAGCCTGCCCTCGATCCGTCCCCACCCCCAGCTCAGGGGACCTTTTGTCTGGATGCCAGAGCTACTAATGGGTGGGGGGCGCTGGGGAGTGGACGTGCCTGGCCTGCTATCCTCCCTCCCGGCCCAGGTGGAAGGCTCAGATGTCAGAGACAAAAGCGATTTCTTCCTCCAGCAGGGCCAGAAGTTCAGGCTGCCCCGCCCTCACTGGGGGCTCCCACCTGTGAGTTACCTGAGGTATGCGGTTCCCAGAACGCTGGGAGTACCTGTTTGGGGGCATGCTGGCAGTGGGAGGTGCTGGGGGGACCGCTGCGCCTTGCATTCATGGGCTTTGGAAGCTGGATGATTTTATGTCACAGGGCAGGCCCCTGTTGAAATTTCATTTGTCCTGCTCTGCGCCCAAACGAGGTGGGGGTTTGGGCCCTGAGAGGACTGCCTGGAACAATACAGCAGCCCCAGAGCATGGGGCGCTGCGCTGGCCTGGACTGGGGAATGGCCGCGAAGATGCCCCTTTCCTGGTGCTTTATGGTGGCTACGGAAGACCAGTTCGGTTGCGAACTGCTTTTCAGCCTGGAATCAGACATCTTCCAGATGGTTTGGACCCTGTCCATGTGTAGGTCATTATCACACAAAGAGACCAATAAAAATTAAAAAAAAAAAACAACAACAACAAAACTGTTGGAGGTGGTGGCAAATGATGTATTTACTGTTTGCAGGATAGTTAAAGGTGTTTAAAGGGTAAGGCTCTGGGCGTAAATGCTGGCTGGGGTGTGTGTGTAGAAACAGGGACCTCCCTCTCCACTGTGTAATCGGCATCAATACCTAGACCCATATGTGTGGAATCTTAAAATCTCTTAGCCTACTGATGGGTTTGTGGAAGCACAGCCGCTGCAGATGTGTGCTGAAATGCAGGACGGTTTTGCAAGGGATGCCTCTTGTAACGCTAACGGCCTGATAATGGGTTTTGGTTTTCAGACATGTTTTTAAAAAATTCTACAAATGACTACTCACCTCCGAAGTATTCACCTTAGGGGGAAAAAAAAAGACTGCTCTGGCCTTTTAGATCCCTTTACGCTGCAAGTGGCGACATGTTCAAATTTCTAATTTGGTTCATTGTGGCCTATCTGGTTTAAGTATTTCATTAAAAAATGTCTCGTTAGAGTATTTGATGTCATGCACCAAAAAATAAAACCCCACCTTGTTGCAAAAGCCGACCTCGTTGCATGGATTGAAGAGCGAAGGAAAAGCACAAGGATGAGGTCCTTCCTAATCCATTCTTGTGGGAACTGGCCTGCGGCCTGCTTAGCAAATGCGAACAATGAGTGCTTGAGATAAAAGAAAGCGTGTGACGTCATGATCACCTGTACTCAGGCACTTCACAGTTTACTTGAAAGAGGCTTTGGAAAATAGATAAAGCAAAAGAAGAATAAATAGATATTTTTAATAATGTAATTTAAAAATCCTTTATAATCAGGACTGAGTCTTGGTTTGCAGAAGATGTCATTTACCCTGAAACACAGTATCGAAAGGGAAACTTAACACCTAACTGTTCGATTTTTTTTCCTCTTAAAATTCATGTTTACAGGTAGAATTATGTATATCGCCCCTCCCCCCACCGTGAGAAATTTCTTTACGAAGGAGGCCTGTAGAAAATGGGCATGATCATGCTTGAGAATGTGAGTTAGTCAAATTATAAATCCATGCCTATTGTCCATTGCACTTGGAAAGTTAATTTAAGAACCAGAGGTTGAAGTCCTGGCTTCCTGCTTGAAACCCAATTCTTATATGAAATATTTGAAAAGAGGAAACCTAACCCATCTTCCTTTTATCTTTTGTCGGTGAATTTGGTACCTCTCCAATGCTGGTCTTTTTGTAGGAACTCGGTAGAGGAACGAGAGCTCAAGAAGCGTGAAAGCCTGCAGGATTTCGGTTTACATATCGACGGCATATTTCTAAATGGGCTGGTCCCATCATCTGAAGATTCTGTATAGAGTTATTAAAAAAAAATCCATCTTCCTTTATTTTCTTCACATGTGACAATTTCTTATGCACTTTGACATTTTGGTAGTTCCACACTATTGAGAGAATAATAGATTTATTTTGTGACACTCCGGATGCCAAATACTGTCACCATCTCGTGCGAACCATACTTAGGTTCGAGATCACTGTTCAAATCCCGTCATGCTTTACCAACGAAGCGACATGATTTTGGGTTTTGCATTATCGAGACTTAAGGTGCAGTCAGCTGTTCGTAATTGTGCAGTAAAGTAAAGCCCTGTGGTGTGTCCACTAATAGTTCAGAGTCTCAGTTGATTTCTGTCACATTTGACCTAATAATAGCCCATTTTTGTCTCTGACCAAACAGAGGAAGCGCACATCAAATCACCTTGGAGTGCTCTTGGGGGGGACGTCCCCTCCCACGTGTTGTATCTCCTGGCCTTTGGAGAATGAATGGGTTTCGCACAGAGGAAGCTGGCCTCCCCACGTGAGCTTCTGAAATTGTTTCTCATAGACACAGGGAGGCCGGTTTGGTTTCAAATGGATTCTCTTCACAGATTCTCTGTCATGGTGTTGGGACGGTGTCTCCTGGTTTCGGTTTCCGTTTCTACTGCTGTAATTCTCTGTCCTGAACATTCTTCTGTTCCTGTTCCCTTTTATATGCATATATGATGCTGTGAACAGAAATAAATTATTTATACAATCAAACGTGTGGGGAAGTTGTCTGGGTGGTTTTTTCTAGTTGCCCCTCTTTTTAGACCTTCTTTGCTGAGTGTAGGGATGGCTCACAAGATGGTCTCTGGGGCCCTAATGGGGCTGGACCGGTCTCTGCTTTTCTGGCTGAAGTGTCCAGCTCGGCCCTGAGCCGAGGAGGGACAGGGCTAGGTGCCTGGCCCCCTGATGGGGGGCCTGTCCATGGTCCTCAGAGATCTTTCAGGAAGACGGCCTCGATGCCTCGCCTGGCCTCAGCCTTTCCATTATTAAAAAGGTCCCGATCGGGGCGCCTGGCTGACTCAGTCCATAGAGCACGAGACTCTTGCTCTCCGGGTCATAAGTTCAAGCCCAACACCGGGCGTGGAGCCTACCTTAAAAAATAAAAAGGTCATGATTGTTAATCACTTCAAAAATATTATAAGATTGTGTAAAATTGAAAGTAGCTATGTGCTACTATGACGATAGCAGCAGTAGTCACAGAGCTGCTCACAGTCTGGGCTTTCTCCGCTCCCGGCCGGGCCGAACCATCGGGAATACAAGACGTCAGTCCTCCGACGTAGGTGGTGCCGTAAAACCATCCTGCTTTGTACGTGCTGTTGGGAAAAGACCCACTTTCTGGAGGAAAAGTGAGGGAGGCAGAATCGGGAGCACTCTGACAGGTTCAACTCACACGCGCTCCTGGAGACACCCGGCAGGTCGTAAGCATCGAAACCAGGGGCTGCTCCGGTCTCAGATCTGGAGACAAGGAGATCCAGTTTCACATTCCCACTCCAGTGCTTCCGGCCCCATGATTTCACTCCACAGCCCTTAGCCTCTTGTGCCTCGATTTCCCCATACGTAACACCGGATCGCCACGGTTGCTGGGGAGGATCTGTCACACAATAGTACAGCGAGGCATTCTCGAAGGGCCTGGCAGGGAGCACGGGCTCGGTGGCTTCAGCTTTGACTATGGGCTGCCAGCAAACTGGGAGGCCTAATTCAACCTTCCCACAGGCCTAGACTCAAGGTCCCTGCAATCTCCCTTTTAACCCCACCTCTTGGTGTCCTTACCCTCTGAAACCTAGGCTGCAGACCCCAGGCCCAGGCCAGAGCGGGGTCAAGCCGGCAGCTGCACGGTCTCCCACCATCCCAGGCGTGCGGTCTTCCCTCCCGTGAGCCGGGTGGAACTGAGTGTGGGGCCCAACGGAGCCCCGCAGACGACGGAGTCCGTGGTTCAGACATGACTCCGCTCATCCCTCCAGGCTCTGAGCGGCCCCCTGTGTAAGGCATAGATCTTTGATAGCCTGTGGCCCCAAATCACATGGAGCATAATAGGTGCTCAGTAACTATGGGCCGAACAACTGAGTTCTTGTCAGTTAGTTTCAGTCGTAAATTTCAAAATGGGCGCTTGACAAAATAAACAATGAAATCTCGGGAAGTGTTTTAATCAAGTTGAAAATGGACAAAATGGTAATATCTTCTTCAAGATCTTGTCATGAGATGACTCATTGCTATGACTTTGGAGAAGGACGGTGAGACTCTTACACCTAATAAAACATTCATGAACCTAGTGGTTTTTATTTAAAAATGAGCAAGACTTGAGTTTCATCATGCCCATGGCTGTGGAAGCTAATGTTTAGGAGCCAGATGGCATCAGAATGGGCACAGGTGCCATTTCTAGGTCCTGAAACCTGAAAAATTCTTGAAAAACTATTTGGGGATCCGTGCTGTCCAGAGGACTAAAGAAACTAGCACTCCGAGGAAGCCAAGACTGAAGCCCTTATTTTATGATACAACCTTAATGAACACGTTTCTGAGGAGCCGATTGGCACTCGGTACCTGGACGATGGGGTTCCTTTGATGTTTTCCAGGAAAGTCACCATCACTCTGACCTCTCATGACCGAGGAGGCCAATTTTCCTCCAAAGCAACCGCTGTATTTTCCCCAACCTGACTTCATCCCCAAGGCTTTAGTTCTAGATTTGTAAGTTCTTACGATAGACTGTAAGGCAGGAGTCTTGCCTTACAGTCTTGTGCCTTTACATTTGTCTCCAGGGACTTGAGCCCTTGGAACAATTCTGTTACCAACATCATAGACCATTCCGCTGTCCCATCCGTGCAGTGGCGAGGAGAGGCAATGATGTGCAAAGAGCAGAAATATAAGGTGTGATGGCGTGAAAGAGGGAGGTGAGAACACACCCAGAACTTGACCCGCCCTCCAACTTACCAGCTCTTGGTCTGGGCTCCCCGTTCCCACCTCTGCCTCTGAGTGCTCAACTCATTCCAGCATCCACCCGCCGGGAAACATGCTCGGCTGTGTCAGCTGACGTGAGGGCTTTTCTGTTGTCTCCTCCAATTTATATCCCTCGCCCATGTTCGCTTCTCCTTCCACAGCCTTTCCCGCCAGCTCTCCTGGCTTAGTTGAGACCTTCTAAGAATAGCATTTGCACAAGACATTGGGGCACTTCATACATTTGTTCTGCACACCTTCTGATGGAGAATGGGGCTGCTTCCGTTTAGAGGAGATGGCAGACTAAGGGCTTCTGAGAATGTGGCATGTTGCTTCTTGGCCAAGATTAGAAGATGCGAGAATAAAAGAGCTATGTGGTCTAACAAGCTCGGGTTTCAGAACATGAAGTGGCTTTCTTAGAATGGTCCGACCTCTGCTGCCAGCGGGTGTTAACTTCTCCTAATAAGAACATGACAGCAGGTGCGTTCTCCTTGAAGTGGGACAGCAAGCCATGGAAGACAGAACCAAACCAGATTATTTTTCAGGTTGCATTTATACATAGATTTGAAGGGACAAGCATCTCTTCGGTATTTATCAATTAAAATTACATAGTTACATAATAAAAATAACAGTCATGTGAAGTATTTCTCTCCAGCGCTATATCTATTCCCCGTTAGTCCTGCATCATCATCATCGTGACAACAGCCATAGCCAGCCTTCTCTGAGGGCTAACTGTGTGCTCAGCTCCATCGCCGTGCTAAGGGCTTGATCTGCTTGATCTTTTTTTTTCTCCCAAGAGCCCCAGCAGATCAATTCATTAATCGAATAAATGAATCCCTTGATTGTATCTGCGCTTACAGACGAGGAGACACAGCGGAAGAGATTCGAGAATGCCCTCTGAGCCCTGGGTGGAGCCCCAGGTCCCTGAGACCCAGAGGTTGAGCTCCCGGTGGTCCCCAGTCTGCTGCTCCTGGCGTGGGAAGCCTAGCCATTGAAGGAAGCCGGGAATCTGATTCCCAGGAGCAGAGGATGGAGGCTGGTGTCCTGCCCATATCACCGCTTCCTGCACCCTCGTGCCAGGGAGGGCCCTGTTTCCACGCTGAATGCCCCAGAACTCACGCCCACCACCGCTGACATACCTGACCCCAAGCCCAGAGCCTTGCCTTCCCTCCCTTTAAGCACAGTCTAGGGTCCAGGAAAACACATGCCCTCTGGTATCAAGTTCCATCCTTGAAGAATTTTATTTCCAGTATTTCCTTTCAAGAGACTGTGTTGGGGGGGGGGCAATGCCTGCCCTCTTCACGCAGGGGCATTTACACACCCCAAGGTGGGGGACAGGGGGTGTCAGTGATCTTGCTTTGGAATGCAGTCTTGACATCTCTCTACTGGAGTCCCTCAGTGAGGCTGAGGACGCTGGCCCTGCCCCTCCCTCGGGTGTTTCCAAAGATAAAATGAGATACTAGGTGGGAAAGCACCATGCACACGGCAGATCCAGACACGCACAAGGTTGGCACAACATTCCTGGACTGTGGCCCCTTCTCTCCTGGGCCCGCTCTGGCTTCCAGGGACATTCTGTTCCTCCTGTCATTAAGGACAAGCTCAACTGCCCCCATGTTCCATCTTCATTTTCACTGATGAGAAAACTTCCACCCCCAGAGTAAACCAAAGCAGACTTCCTGGAGGAAAACATCTCTCCTTGTGAGTTTCTGGATGTAGAACCTTGAGTGTGAGTGTCCATTAAGTGACTCTAGAGGAAAATGAACCTCCTTATCCCATGTCTCATAAAAGCTAAAATGATTTCAATGTATAATTTAAAAGTCATCATGGTAAGTAATGACAACTGAAACGGTTGATTTCATAAATATATGTTTGAGTCCACTATTACACAGACGAACTTTTGCACGACTATGTAATTTGCAGGGTGTTGGGATGTCATATTCATCATGTAAAAAGTGCTGTTAAAAAAATATCTGCAAAGAGGGGCATCTGGCTGGCTCAGTCGGTAGAGCCGGAGACTCTTAATCTCAGGGTTGTGAGTTCAAGCCCCATGTTGGGTGTGGAACCTACCTAAAAAGGAAAAAATATATATATGTGTGTGTATATATATATATATACACACACATATATATGTGCAAATAATCGTGACTCTTGTTACACTGGGTGTACTCCACTACGCAGACATGCTAGGCAGCCTTGGAACACTGTTCTTGTCCTCAGGTGGCTGACATTCAAGGTGGTGAATCAAGGTTAAAGTATCAAGTGAGAGGGGTGCCTGGGTGCCTCAGTTGTTAAGTGTCTGCTTTCGGCTCATGTCATGATCCCAGGATCCTGGGATCGAGCCCTGCATTGGGCTCCCTGCTCCGCGGGAAGCCTGCTTCTCCCTCTCCCTCTCCCACTCCCCCTGCTTGTGTTCCCTCTCTCGCTGGCTCTGTCATATAAATAAATAAAATCTTTAAGAAAAAAAAAACACACAGCTATCAAGTGAGGCGCTTGACTCCAGTGCAAAACATCCCTCAGTTTCACCAAAAAGAAAGTCCTTAGTTCAGCCAGGTTCACATTTTCCATGCCATGCTTGCCCCGGAGTAAAACATGTCACTCTTGGTGCGAGCAATCTGAAGCCCCCCCCTCCCCCGCCTGGGTCCTCCCTGGAACTCCTTTTCCAGCTCATTCTGAGATTTCCCTGGGAGGGATGTGCTAATATCACTGGGCTAACAGCCACTGCTCCTCCGCGTTCTCCTTTCCAGTCCTGACCGCTGGTGGAAGTGTCCTTCTGGAAGCTGGGCTCAGCACAGCAGCCACAGCTGCTGGCCCCAGGACGGCTGACCGCACGTGTGGCGCCCAATCCTCCATGCCCATCAGGTATTTCGTGGCACGGCTGGCGTGGCTGCTTAGTGCCTATTCCCATACCGACATCCGGGGCTGGCGATTCTTGGAGGGGCCTATCCTGTGCAGTCTCAGAATCCCCTTCTTACCTCACACTGCTTCTCTCTCCTGGTGGGGACCCCCATGAACCCAAAAGGGTTGTGTAATCTGTCTTGGAATCAGTTTGCTCTGGTAGAGCTAGGAATTGCTTGCAGAAGTTTTAAAGGTGACCACCTCCTCCTCCGGAAATTCACTTTGTGCTTTACCTCTGCTCTTCTGGCCTCTATTTGATTAAGGCTCTGAGATGAGGGACTCAGGGGCTAACGGGGGTAAAATGCTTTGAAGGAGGCACTGTGGGTAACCCGCACAAATTTCCATGTCTCTGTCACCTTTCCTGCTGGCCGAACCCCAGTTTCTCTTGGGACCATCCTCTGCCTCATGGCTACGGACTCAGGGAAAGTGACTCTATACTCAGTTTACGGGGAGATGGGTCTGAGCCATAAAATTAATCCATTCTTGCTGATCGTGATTTGTTTAGGAAGGGTCATGAGACTGAAAGGAAAGGCTTCTTGAAGAGGAGTAAGTAGATGGGATTTGGAAAATCTTCTTTTTTAAAATTGGACACAGGGATCATATAGCTCTCCTTTGCTGCCTCTGAATTTCAGTGAATGAAGATGTGATGCCTGGAGTGGCTGCAGCCATTCTGATGCCATGACAAGAGCCAACTCACACACTGAGGATGGCAGGAGGGAAATAGGAGAGGAACCTGGTTCTCAGATGACATCACTGAACTGCTGGAATAACCAACCCTGGAACAGCCTGACCTCAGGACTTGTGGTTATGTGACAAAATAAAGTGTCCTTTACTTGGGATTTCAGCTACTTGCAGTTAAAAGTTCTCAACTAGTAAGTTCCCTCAGATACCACCACCAACCCTTCATTGTAGAGAACTTTTAGGGCTCCCCACAAGAGTTGCTGTGTGAGAGAAACCGCTCCATGACCTCTGTGCTAACAGATCACAGGCAGGTTGAGACCTGCCTCGATTGGCCCTGGCTGGTGGAAAGGAAGGACTGACAGCTCAGCTCCTGGTTGAACAATTACCACCAGGGAGCTCAGGTCCTTCTGGCTGGGAGGGGAGGCCCACCTCAAGTGTAAGTCCGAGTAAGCAGCTGAGAACACCATTCACTGTGAAGCCCTTTACCAGTGCTCATTTTCTGAGAAGAAATGATTAAGATAATATTAATTGCAGCTATTCCTGGAGTGTTTGTTTTATGCTAGACTATGAATTAAGCACTTTACAGACTCACTTCATGTAATCCTCCTTGAGAGGCCAGGAGGTAGGTCTGTTCATCCAGCCTACACCGATTGCCTGCCTTCAATACAGACAGACAAACAGATGGATAGATAGATGGATAAACACAGTAACAATTACTGAACATGTATGGAGTGCCAAGCGTGAGCCGGTCTGCTGGGTAGATATCCTATGTGTGCCTCATAACGAAGGTTAGGGGAAAGGGACTATTCTATGACTACCCTCATTTTCACAGACTTGGAAACAGTCGGGCGGTCTGACTTCAGAACCATGGGGGGTTCCTTCACAGCCCGGAACCAGGACCTGGCACATGGAGAATGTTCCAGAATATCCGTGAAATCAATGAGCTTGTAATTGGGGGAGCGTCTCCACCACCGCAGCTCAGAAAGATGGCGGGAGAGTGCTCCAAACCAGTGCCTCCCCCGTCTGATGTGGTCACCACCCATCTGGGGCTCCCATTACATCACAGGTCCTGATTTGCTGGGGCTGCGTGTCCTGAGAGTCCGCTTTTCTAGCGAGTTCCCGATGATGCCATGCCGCTGCTCCCTGAGCACAAGCGTCAGAGCCACGCATCCCTGAGGAGCCTCCCAACCTTGGGTCGCGTCGCGCTAGGGCCCCAGCTGGCTCGTGTCTGAGCCACATCACTCAGGTCCCTCCAGAGCACTGGCTCTCTGCTGGGTACAGTTTCGGCTTCCAAAAAACAACGGCAATGTCCTGAGACATCTTCGGTTGTCACAACTGACATGATATACATATGTGTATATATATATATTTTTTTTTCTTCAATTACTTCTTGGCTGGCTATCTCCCCCTAAGTATAAGCCTCCTGTTTCTGCTTTAACAAATGACCACAAACTTAGTGACTTAAAACAACACAGATGTATTATCTGACGGTTCTAAAATCAGGAGTCCTAAAATCAAAGTGTCAGCGAAGGCTGCGTTCCTCCCAGAGGGTCCAGGGGAGAATGTATCCCTTGCCTCGTCCAGCTTCTGAAGGCCACCTGCACTCCTGGACTCATGGCCACTTTCATTGTCAAAGCTGGTAGCACAGCATCTTCAAATCTCCCCCTGACTGTGACCCTCCTGCCTCGCTTGTGAGGACCTTGCAATGACCTTGGGTCCACCCGATCTCAAGATCCTCTACTCACACCCACAAAATCCCATTTGCCATATGGGTTCACGTTTTCACAGGTCTCAGTTCTAAGTCCTGGAGCTGTGAATAGTCCCTGGTATTAGGAATAATAATTGTTGAAGGACGAATGACTCTTGATTTTCAGAAAAAAGTAATAAGAAAATTAGAAGCAACAGAAGACACCCCCCCCAAAAAAATGTAAATAAAGGAATTAGGTTCACCTGTAAGAGTCAGATTGTAAAGTCAATTTATTGTGACTGAAAACCAGGACATGAGAAGTAAGCTTAAGGAGATTGAATAGTGTCTGGGCCAGGGTCTAGGCAAAGCGGTCGATGAAGGGGAAGAACGGTGCCCATCTGAAGGGCCAGATCAGCCACAGAAGCCTGCACACCAGAGCCCTTCTGGAAGACAGTGGCCACATGTACCTGGCACGTTCCACAGCCATTGTGGCTGCTGATGACTGTCATGGACAGGAAACACAAGTTCTCCTGGGCAGGTGTAGCTCTAATTGTAACCTAATCCATTGCTATTTTGGGTTGTCCATTGGTGTGTGGGTTTTGAGGGGGTTACCATAACAAACGACCACAAACAGAGTGGCTTAAACAATAGAAATTTACTCTCACGGTTCTGAAGGCACAAGTTCACGATCAAGGCCAGGGCAGGGCTAGCTCCTCCTGTGGCTGTGAGGCTAGCATCTGTTCTAGGCCTCTGGCTTAGCCACTGCTGGTTTGTGGCCATCTTTAGCATCCTTCAGTTTGTGGCAGTGTGACACCAGTCTTCGTGTGGCTTTCTCTGTGTGTGTGTCTCTCTGCGTCTGAATTTCCCCTTTTTATAAAAACACAGTCACAGTAGATACAGGTCCACTCTAATGACCGCATCTTAACTCAATCATCTGAGAAGACTCTGTTTGCAAATAAAGTCACATTCTTGGGGGGGATACAAGGGAACCCATAACAGGGGCGCCCGGCTGGCTCAGTTTGAGGAGCATGTGACTCTCTAACTCAGGGTTGTGGGTTTGAGACCCACGCTGGGGCACAGATTACTTACAGATAAAATCTTAGGGGAAAAAAAAAGTCAACCCATAATGATCAGTTTCAGAGAATTGAGGTAACATGGACCTGAATTCCTGAGTTTAAATGAGTTTGAGACACCAAGGAAACCATGAACTATGGGAACTCCCCCAAGAAACAGTGGCGTTGGTGGCAGCTGCCTGTGCCCCACATTCTTCATCTGGCCTTGCACCCACTCTGCACTCAGCCTTCTATGCTCACAGGGAGCTCCCATCTTGGCAGTATTACACAGCCTTTTACAGCTGAGTCTTAAGGTGACAAGCAGGGTGGCATAAGTCAGGATAGCACAGCTATCCTGACATTCGGTCCGTGCCCTCCTGGTATTGGCAAATGTGTTTGGATGCAGGAAAATAAGCCTGCTAACCTGGGAGTGAAGCAAGTCACATCTCCTGGCTAGGCCAAACTTGGAGATCTACACGTCAACATCATAGGTGATTTTTCCTTAAAACAAGAAATATGGTGTGAATTAAGGAAAATGCCAGAAGATGGGGTGCCTGGGTGGCTCAGTCAGTTAAGCATCCGACTCTTGATTTCCACTCAGGTCATGATCTCAAGGTTGTGAGATGGAGCCCCATGATGGGTTCTGTGCTCAGCATGGAGTCTGCTTGTGCCTCTCTCTCGGCTCCTCCCCTGCCCACGTGCACACGCATGCTCTCGTGCTCTCTCTCTCTCAAATAAATAAATTTAAAAAAAAAAAAAAGGAAAATGCCAGAAGAGACAGCAGGATGTAACTTCAGAGCAGGGGGAAGTTTTGGAATCAGACACGTAGATTCAAACTGTAGTTAAGACATATTGTGTGATCTGAAGGCTCCGTTTCTTAACTTCTTAGAGCCTCTACCCGTTAGTGAATATCAGTATCATTCCATTTCAGTAACTGATCAGCTCCCTGACAGTAGATTAGTGGCTGGCAGGGGTGGAGAGTGAGGGCACGGGGTGTGACTGCCAATGGGCATGGGGTTTCTTTCTGGATGATGGAAATAGTCTGGAATTGGACAGTGGGGTTAGTCATACGACACTATGAATGTACTAAAAATCATCGGATTGCCCAGTTTAAAACCATGAATTTTATATTATAAGACTTAAATCTCAACTGTTTAATGGAAAAACAACTCCAAATGCAAAGCTTATCTAACAAGTAGCTGGCATCCTCCTCAAGGACCCTTATTACCACATTTATTTTCTATTCAGCTCGATGAAATGATAAATTATATCAGTTTATATTTTTGTGCCCAGCAGAGTGCTATTCTTCGACCACTAAATTTGAACAGTCAAGGAAAATGATGTCCCCAGCGTATTTAGTTAAGCTATTAACGAGGACTCTGTTAGAGCTTCTGTTATCTGCCTTAATTGCCACAGCTGGGCTCTCCAGTGCTACAATCAGATCTGAGGTTTCCTTTGGTAAAACTCGAGGGTTGAGCAGGTCTGGGAGAAAAGAACCAGTCAGATCTATTGACCAAGGGTTTCTAATACCTCTTCCTTCCTTTTTTAGGTCTTAGGTTTACACGCCACCTGGAACACGAATTGATTCCATGTCAGCATCTCAATGTTGCTCTTTACTACCTTGAAACAAGTTAGCATCACAGCAGCTCGGGGCTCTTGTCCTAATTTCAGGGTCTTGGCCCGATGACAGTGTTTGAATACCTGCCCCATGCATGAATACCTGCCCCATGCGTGAATACCTGCCCCATGCGTGAATACCTGCCCCATGCGTGAATATGGGACACTCTCGTACCCCTAGAAGGGACTCACATTATAATTCCATCAAGGACTCAGTGTCTGTAAAAAAGATGCTGACCCTTGGCTTCTGAGTTGTCCTTCTGCTGTGCACATAGGCCTTTGTAGCTCCATCTTCTTAAAGACCCTAACCTGAAGAGTTTAACTCAACTCTTGTCTGCCTGGTACCCCTGTACGATCTGATCCACACCATTCAAGTTAGATATGAATCTACCGTTCTTGTCAATTGGCTCTGGAATGAACAAATTCTATAGATCACTGCTTCTCCTGTGCGCAGGACTCGCCTGGGGGCTCGCTAAAATGCAACCCCACTTGTTAGGTCCAGGCGGGAGCCAAACTTCTGCATCCCAGCCAGCTCCCCGGTGTTCCTGCTGCTGCTGGTCTGCGGACACACTTTGAGCAGCAGGGAATAAAGCCACGGTCTCCACATTGAAGGAGGTAGAAGGTCACGCATGAGATACTGCTCTCCCACTTGTGACTGCTGGATCCAGCAGACAGGGTGAGCAACAGAGGAAAGTGCATGTTCGTGCCAGGAAAGAACCTGAAAAATGCACATGTCTGCATGAAGTGAGTATCGCCGTGGTCTCTGCCACGGTGCCAGAGGGGGCGCAGTGATGCTAGTTGGTTGCTCGGGCGGCCCAGGTGTTCACAAGACATGATGTGTGGCCTGAAGCTCAATCTGTCACATTTCTAGGACACCTATATGTAGCCATGAACTTCCTGGGGTTCAAGAGGTCCTGGATAATTTATAGAAACTTAAGCTAACGGACCAGCCTTTGCATGGCTGCTGGCCACGTGGCTGTGGACCTTGCACCATCTCAAGAGCAGCTGACAGCTCGTGCCTACTCCCCACTGCATACTGGACTCCTGGCTTCTTCCAGTCCCACCGAGGCAGAGTCTCCATGCCCCCTGCACACTTGGATTGGGGCGGGGCCATGGCACTGATGCTGCCAATACAACCTGAGTGAAAACAGGGCAGTTCCAAGAGGATGTCCCTTCCCCACGTCCCCATGTTCCTCTACGGGACTGAAGACAATGAGTCCAAGATAACCGAGGTGCTGGTGGGACCAGCCCAGAGAGCTGAGTCACCTCTTCCAGAAGAGTCCACGTGGCCCACCATTAGCACCTGTGACGTGAGCCCGACATGAAGCGGTCTTACACTGCTAAGATTTCACAGTTCATTTACTGCATAGCCAAGCTTGGCATTATACCCCCAGTGCCACCACCACAAGAACCCACAGCATGCAGCAAGCAGCTGGTTATCGGGAGACTTGGTGACAATGAACCTGCACATGGAAAATGCCCTCTGGTTTTTAGGAGTTCATTCTCAGGGATCGTGTTCAATCACTCCGATTTCGTACTCTTGTAACAGAGTTCATCTGCCTGTTGGCACCGAGGAGCCTCCCAGGTACTCTTAATCTTTTGGCATCAAGAGCAATGCCTCTCAAAGGTCAGCATTAGGTAAACAGTAGGTTTCCCTGGCAGGTCTATATAATTATACCCCAGCCACAAAATTACCATAAGATTAAAGAGAATGCTGGATGTTAGTGGGCAGTAAACACGCGTCTTGGGAGGTGTATTAGCTTTCTTTGGCTGCTGTAACAAATTACAACAACACGGGGAGCTTCACACTACAGCAATAGAGGTTGGAACCCTGAAGTCAAGGTGTTGTCAAGGTTAGTTCCTTCTGGAATATCTGAAGGAGGATCTGTCCCACTCGTCTCTCAGCTTCTGGTGGCTTCCAGCAAACCTTGCATTCCTGGGCTTGTAAATCCATCACCCCAGTCTCTGCCTCTGTTGTTGCCTGGCCTTCTCATCTGTGTGTCTTCAACCCATCTCTTCCCTTATAAGGACACTTGTCACTGCATTTAGGGTCTACCCCAATCAGGATGATCTCATCTCAAAATGATGGATCTTTTGTTCGTTTGAACTTGATTCCTGAATATGGCAGCTTTTCCTGAGTTCTACTTAGAAAATCACCATGACCAGTGGCCTCTGTTACTACAAAATTGGCATCCCTACCTGTCCCCATCTCAGTCATCTGTGGTCACTGAGGTGAAGTTGCACTGTCCTTCAGAGAGGTCAAGCCTCCTTAAGAGAAAGCTTCCTTATGGCTTCTGGTCCCGCCAATGTAAAGAGAACAAAAATGCTATAAGTACCTGGCTGAGGCCCAGGCTCCTGATTACCTAGGAGGTCACAGGTCGCTGGTACCTGGCCAAACTTAGGGCAGTCTTCTTAGGTCTGTGTAATTCCCTGTGTGTGTCAACACATCTACCCCGAGAGATTCCTCCCAACCTATGAGTCTGGCAGCTTGGTAAAGCTCAGACAATCATGGCACTGTGTAGACTACACCAAGTTTCCTCCTCAAAACTACACTCCTGGAAATCCACAGCAATATTGTCATCTCATCCCACACGTAACGATTTCCTTAGGCTAGGTCACTGTGGTGCCCCCAGCAAAGACTTCCCTTGTGGGATGGTTGTGGGAAGGGAGAGGGAGATGTGCCAAGACCCCTAGACCGAACCATGCTATCCTGACACCTGCGTGCTCAGAGTTTGCTTTCTGCTGCTCCAAACAGAAACAAACATCCCAGGAATGGAAGTGTTCGCAAATGGATGGTCATAACTGGGGTATTAGAGAATGATGCGTATATTAGTGTGAAAGCAGGGTGGATTAGCCCAAGGATCCTTCCCACTCTACAATTCCTTGCCTCTGTGAGGCTCCATTATGTCGAACTCTCCAACTTGCGCAAATTGGCCAACACACCACGTTTGATCTTAACTTATGCAGTAACCTGGGTTTTATTCAAGTTTTGAAATAAAATGAGTGTACCCTCTACTGTTGTTACCCGAGTAATTTCTGTCTTAGTGTGTAGCACGGGATTCCTCAAATCTTTAAACCATCAATTACGTGTCCTGATTCCAGGCTAGAACGTAATCAATACTTACTTATTAGGGCAAGTGTCTACCCGCAGCTTGCTGAGCCTAGCAGGTAAAATATTTATGACCTGACAAACCTGTTTTAACTATTCTGTCATTACTACAGCCAACCATTGATGGCTCAAATCTAAAGCTGATTTATTTTGAGTACAACTTGCAGAATCCGTATTCCGATGAGTCTGAAGGTACTTCGAATCTAGGAATCAAAATTCACATGAAAAGATACCTATTCTTTACTAACTGTTCATTTTTAACTGTCTCAGGTAAGTGCCATATTTAATACGAATTTCTTCAACATCTACCTTGGGCCTGGTGATGATGGATGAACAGTGTTCTTCCCTTAAGGAGCCCCTCTTCGGGGAGGATGTAGATAGACCCTCGGTGCCCAGAGTACTGTCCATGCTCCATTAGGGCCCTAGCCACACCTCATAGAGGTTCCTTCTGTCTGTATCTTCCTCCCCCTCCAGCCTGTGGCCCCTTGTGGACAGAATCTCTCTTGTCCTTGTAACGTCCGTACTCAGCTCATGGCTGGGCAAGGAGTAGGCACTCACTCCATTTCATTGCACTCAGAGGAAGTTCAGAATCTTGGAAGGGCATCAGTGGCCCAGCGTCAGCCCCTGGGCCTCCCCAGTCCATGCCCTTCCCAGCAGCATCAATAGCTCCTGCGTGCCCTTGACCCCGCTTCACTGCACCCACAACACAGACCATTATGGGGCCACAGTTGCTTCTGTGCCTGTCTCGCCTGGAGCCGCTAGAGGCCAGGGATTGGAACTCGTTCCTCTGGTGTGTTCGGTGCCCAGAACACACATTTATCTTCTATTGCTACTGGACGGTGTGTTGGTGGTGGAGCAAATCCACCGGGAGGAGGCATGGGGGTGGGATGGGGAGGAACACAAGCAAACTTCCCATCAGGAGGGCCGGATGGAGGGACCAGTGGGGCCGCAGGCAGAGGTAGGGTTCCCCAAGCTCCTGGGATGCAGACAGCAAGCGCGATGGGATCCTATGGGAGGATGCCCCCCTGGCCCTCCAGCCAGGCCCCTCCGCTCCCTGGCGAGGCTCAGGAAATGCGCGCACACTGTTGCTGCTGCCCAGACAGCTCTCCTCCCTTCTTTAGTCCCCATCGATCCCTCCCTCCCTCTGGCACCCTTGCCCTCCTGACCCTCCTGACTGGTCGAGCGTCATGTGCCCTCGTGTCTGGGGTGCTCACAGTCACCTCAGCTGTAGCTCCCTGTCCCTTGTGGGTTCACTCTCTCTCCGGGGAGGCTTGGAAAGACCACGTGCACAGAGACGGTCTGCTTTACTCCCTTAGCCTCTCGACCGCTGGTACCCATGGTAGGGATGAGCAAACTCCCCCAGGTCACGGGTGAGGAAACTGAGTCAGAGCAAAAGATAAAGTGACTTCTCTTGGGCCACACGGGCAGGGAGACAGAAAAATAAACATGACTTACATGCCTGGGTAGTAGGCACTGTTCTAATTTCCACGTATTGTCCCTCTTACCCCTCACACCAACCTGGATGTAGGTACAGTCATGATCGTCCTCCATTTACAGCTGGGGACACTGAGGTGCAGGGAACGTGACAGCTGGTGCCAGTGTCCCCCCACCCCCACCCCCAGTCCTCCTGGCCCATCAGGAGCCACCTGCCGATAGGGGACAGCTCCCTGTGTCTCCCGCCTCAGGGTGTCCTCTGGCCATGAGGGCAGGCTCAGCCTGCACGCCCCCGGGACAGAGCACTGGGGTCCCATCTTGGAGCGTCAGCGTTGAGGAATGACAGGCTTCCTTACCCGTCAGTGGGATGGTCTGGGCAGTGCTTTCCACCCAGTCTTTCTTCTCAGAATGACAACCTGCTCACAGCACATCTCCTTCCAGCTTCCCCCTTGACCAGTGTCCCCACCCCTCACAGCGCTTCCTAGGATCACTTCCAAATCAAGCTACTTGCACCCACACCCGTGGGAACCCAAACTAATACAGAGGGAGGGGAGTGGTCACTTGCCCGAGGTCGTATAATAAGCAAGAGGGGAAGCCAGCATGTGGATCCTCGCACCTGCTTCACCATCGGCCAGACCAGCACCTGCCACACGGCCCCAGGTCCCTATTGGCCGGCAGAGTGGTGGCCCCCAAAGATGTCCCCACCACAGTCCCTGGAGCCTATGAATATGTTACGTTCCATGGAAAAGGGTGGAATTAAAGTTACTCATCAAGGGTTCTAAGAAGGGAGTGGTCTTGGCTCACCCAAGTGACCCGGCGAACCCACACCGGACCTTACCAGGGGAGGAGGGAGAACAGGGGCACCAGGACAGTATGAGCCCGGAAGATAGGCACCGAGAGAGGCAGCGTTGTTGGCCCTGAAGATGGAGGGAGGGGTCATAAACCAAGGAATGCAGGTGGTCCCTAAGAGCTGGAAAAGGCAAGAAAACAGGTTCCCTCCTGGAGCTTCCAGGAAAGAGCACAGCCCTGCCAGCTCCTTCATTCCAGCCCAGGGAGGACGGCTGAGCTACACACTATAAGGTTAATAGACTTGTGTTGTTTAAGCCCCTATAGTAATTTGCTACAGCAGCAATGGGACACGAATACAACCCTTTACAGAAGTCCGCACCCCCTGCCCAACTGTGCTTTATGGGTAAAGCTGGGATTTATTTTTATTAGCATGACTTCTGTATCAATTCTACTGCAAAACATCTTTAAAAAGGTTGCGGCACTGGGTGGCCTGCTGTTGCTCTGAGCTCATACACCTTGCACTGTTCAGCATTTTTGAGCCGGCCTCATAGGGGGTGCGGCCGAGAGCTGTACGTGATCACCCAAGGGCTGAATCCGCCTGAATCCGGTTTGATGAGTTCTGTGTCTCCCTTCCGCCCGCTCTGCACGCTTTCATAGAGACCGCAGAGATAGCGCTGCCCCGATACCATCAGCTCTCGACCTCACGGTGAAGACGCACGTAAATAATCCGCCTCCCGTGGGCAGCACGGCCCCCACCTGTGCCTCTGGCAGACGTTCGGCGTGCAGTCAACGATGAGGAGAAGGGGAAAGACAAAGCAAGACACTACGCATCAAGGAATGGATTGTTAGTGATACTTGAGAAGGATTTTTCCTGGAGGACAGTAGCCGATGGGAGCGTGTGCTTGGCTAATCATCAGGGGACCCAAAAAGTGACACTTTTGAGCAATAAACTTCAGAGAGTCAGTGCAAACGGAGAACACCTCACCTACCCACGGACACGTAAGGAAGCTGGAAACTGGTGCACAGAGGTGAACCCAGGAGAGTCCTCGCAGGGAAACACCTGGGTGCCATATCCAGGCCCATTGGTTTTATGAAGCTGAGAAGAAGGATAATGAATTGAATGCCCCTCTCTGAGCTCCTCCCAGGACCAGGGGAAGTCGGAGCCTGTTAGAGCAAAGTGTCATGTGGGGAATGGGGTGGGAGAGAATCTAGAGGAAGGGAGGGAAGGTTCTCACCTGCCTGGAATGCCTAGAAAAGGACTCTATTCAATCAAATAGAATTGTGATGAGTATCCACTGTTGTCCGGACGTTGTACTGGGTATTTGAGAGAGAAGGAAGAACCAGGGACAGACGCCCATGCCCTAATGGCCCGGAGGAGGCTACAGCCAGAAAAACAGATACATTACAAGACGATGTCCTATGTGAAGCTTCTGGAAATGGACAGAGGGGTGGGTGAGCTCAGAGGACGGGATTGTTAGATTCAGGTATCCTGGAAGGCTTCTCGTAAGAGGTGCTGTTGAAGCTGCTGGCCAGGAGTATACCCGGCTGGCCTTCCCATCTCTTTTCATGCTTCAGTTCTCTCCGTGGCAAGACACACTCTGGCCTTCCTGACAGCCTGTTTTTCATTTCACTGTGGGCAGTCTGCTGCCCTTTCACTCTGTCTGGGCCACTGGGCGAGGGGAGGGTTATCAGTGGTCTGTCGATAAAGGTTCTCGGGCTGCCAGGGTGATGGTGCCCACGCAGGGTCTCGATGGGGCAGAACCGGGCGGTGGTCTCAAGGAGATGCTGAAAGGACCGACTGGAATGGCAACAATGACGAGGTACAAGGCAGAGCAGGGGGAGTGGTGGAAGGAAGCCGGGCGGGCAGCCTGGCCTTGGGGGAAGGGCGGACGAAGTAGGCTCCGAGGCCTGTAGGAAGGACACAGACAGAAGTGAGGATTCCGCCGCGGGGCTGAGGACAAGGGTCTTCTGTGAGGTCACACCCATCTGACTAGTTGACTGGAATGGCAACAATGACGAGGTACAAGGCAGAGCAGGGGGAGTGGTGGAAGGAAGCCGGGCGGGCAGCCTGGCCTTGGGGGAAGGGCGGACGAAGTAGGCTCCGAGGCCTGTAGGAAGGACACAGACAGAAGTGAGGATTCCGCCGCGGGGCTGAGGACAAGGGTCTTCTGTGAGGTCACACCCATCTGACTAGTTCTGCATTGCGGTCTGTCCTGGTCAGCGGCTCCACCAGCACACAAAAATGCATTCCTCAAGGTTCTGGAAGCCGGAAGTCCTACATCAGGGTGCTAGCAAGGCTGGGGGGGGGAGGGGAGGGCCCTCTTCCTGTCTCGCAGATAATCACCTTCTCCCTGTGCCCCCACGTGGTGGGGAGAGAGAGAGAGATTGCAAGCTTTGTGCTGTCTCTACTTCCAAGGACACTGATCCCATCATGAAGGCTCCACCCTCGTGACCCCGTCTGCACCTAATTGCCTCCCGAAGGCCCCCTCCCCAAATACCATCACAGGGGGTTAGGGCTTCCACATAGGAACTTGGCCGGGGCGGGGGGCACAATTCAGTCCACACCGCAGTGCAAAGTGGCTGAGGAGAATGGCTGAAATCACACGTGTTCTGATGACCAGCTCGGGAGAAGAGGTGGGATCGAAGGCTTGTCTGCCAACGGCCCACCTACGAAGAGGCTCGCAGGAGCTCGGGGCTGGTCTGCACGCCCTCCAGGCTCCACGATGCACACATGCTATCTGGAGAAGCTGACTGGCCGCCGCACCGGGCCCACTGCGGTGAATGAACTGGAATCCAGGGTCTGGTCCTTAGCCTTCCCGGCTCCGGAAGTCCGTCTCTCAGGGACCCAGAGCTGATCGAAACCTGGATGCCAATGGACTTGTTTGTAAGAAGAACCACAGCTGTCAAGTGAATTGGAAACTCCCTTCAGCCTGACCCGTGAATTCCCTCGTGTGTTGTTTAGGGAGTGAGGGATCGAACAAGGTGCTTTCCCAGCCACATGCCTCGGAAATGTTAGTCCCTCTTTGAAGGCAGTGCCCTCTTCCTGGCTGGTCTCTCAAGGTGATCGTGTGTCTGCTCTGGTCCGTCAGTGTGGATTTTACTTTTTATTTTATTTTTAAAGATTTTATGTATTTCTCTGACAGATAGAGAGACAGCAAGAGAGGGAACACAAGCAGGGGGAGTGGGAGAGGGAGAAACCGTCCTCCCACTGAGCAGGGAGCCCGATGTGGGGCTCGATCCCAGGACCCTGGGATCATGACCTGAGCTGAAGGCAGACGCTCAATGACTAAGCCACCCAGGCGCCCCATCCTCAGTATGGATTTTAAAACTTAACTCTAAAATAGGACAATTTCGTTTCCAATTTCTAGAGGAGCCCAGGAGGGGAATTCCAGCCTGGACTCAGCTCTAACACGTACACCCTATACTGCAAAGTAGAGGGGCTTACGTTTCTGCTATTTCTATTATAAACTGAAAATCACCATTAAAGATTATGCCCCATAACTAACACCTTTAAATCTATTTATTTTTAAAGAAATAAAAAGCTCAAATTTTAAGTTTTCTTAAAGGTGCATTTTCCTTTAATATCTGATGAGAATTGGGGATTTCTAAACAAGCTGCAAACCTAATTAAAAGCAATGAGAAAGAAAGCTCGTATGTGTGTTGGGGACGGTGGTTCATCTATACAGTGGTTCTGGGCAATATTTGTAAGTGGCAAGTTCATAGCCCTCAGAGCTGGCACTTGTCGTGTTTATAATGACTCACTTAACACTCTGCAGGAATGTAGCCTGACCTCATGAGTGACCTTTCTTGAAACTGAAATTGTAAAGGTTTTTTTTTTTTTTTTTCTTCACATTTTCTAACCAGAGTGTTCCTGGACCATCAGTCCCTTCTGTGAGTTTGTGGCTGGTGGCTCCAGCGAATTCTGCAGATCAAGAAGCCTTGAGTAAGAATGAGGTAGGATCTGAACTTGGAGGTAGCTGCCCTAACCAGTATCTGTGTTCTCTGAGATTCGTCCGCTCTCGGCCAGTTCCTTCTAGAAAGGCCAACCCAGCTATGGACAGGGTCCTACGGCGCGGTCAGGCAGTGGCAGACGGGGCTCACCGATGCAGTCCCGAAGGCGGGATTGATTTATTTCTCATAAAAGCTGGAGTGTCCGTGCCGAGGTGCAGGCTGCTCCGGGCCATGTGCCACTGTGGAACTGGCTGGTCGGGATGCGCTCCCGAGGGACCGAGCCAAGTAAAGGAAAGAAGAAGGTCTAGGGGAATTTAGGATGTACTGAGGCTCACGCCTGTGGATGAACAAGCTAACCAAGTTTCCCATCTTTGATGATCTTTTGCAGAACCTGGAATACTTAGACAAGACAGGAGGAACAGAGGTTTGGGAGGGAGACTCCCCCCCCCCC
>NW_024423343.1:6172114-6181975 GCF_017311325.1 Ursus maritimus
CCCCCCCCCCACCCGGCGCCCCACCTCAGCCCGCCCCTCAGTGGCAGGTGGGTTCAGCAGTGAAGGGGTCTATGTGTGCGGTGATCGGGGCCTTGGCATACTGACCTTCTCATCCTGCCGCGTGGGTTCAGCAGCGTGTTCTGGGGGCGGATTAGTAAATGATGAATGAATGAATGACTCAGGGCTAGCAAACTAGAGTCTTGCGCTGCAAATTCCTGTGATTGTAACGCAAAGAGAGGAAAGTGTCATGTGACTTAAAACTGGTTCTTTATTTTTTTTAAGATTTTATTTATTTATTTGAGAGAGAGAGAGAGAGATTGAGAGAGAGAGCATGAGAGGGGAGAGGGTTAGAGGGAGAAGCAGACTCCCTGTTGAGCGGGGAGCCGGATGCGGGACTGGGTCCTGGGACTCAATCCTGGGACTCCAGGATCATGACCTGAGCCGAAGGCAGTCACTTAACCAACTGACCCACCCAGGCACCCCTTAAAACTGGTTCTTATGTATCCTTGGGGCACCTGGGTGGCTCAGGCAGTTGGGCGTCTGGCTCCTGATTTTGGCTCAGGTCATGATTTCAGGGTCATGGGATCAAGCCCTAAGTAGGGCTCTGTGCTCAACAGGGAATCTGCTTGAGATTCTCTCTCCTTCTCCCCTGCCTCTCCTTTCTCTCCCTCTCTAAAAACAAAACAAAAACAAAAATGGAAACAAAAACAAAAACAAAAACAAAACTGGTTCTAAGGTGTCCTGATACGGCCAGAATGGTTTTTAATGGCAGGTAAAGCAAGACTGAAAAATATCAAGAGTTACTTGTTGCTTCTAGCAACGAACAGTTCGATTGCAGTCTAGACCTCGTAACTTGGGTTTTTGTGCAGAACTTGATTATGGTCTTCCCACGTTAGTCCTTTTATGGGGGTCCCAGTGTTAAGTGATCAGGTGAAGGGAAGAAGTCCTCTCAGTTTTACAAAGGAGGAACTCAGGTGCTTGCCCGTGATTACAAAACTAGAAAATGCTGGAGCCAGTTCCTGACTTCACGCACAGTGGATTGTCCTGGACTCCGAGCTTCCGAGCTTCCGGAGCAGACTCAACCGTGTCAGCTCTGATTCCTGCCAGGCTACTCTCTCTTCAAAACAGTGCAGTGCACCCACAGGTGGTTGTATGAGTTCCTGTGAGTGAGAGAAAGGAGCAAACGACCTACTCTAGAGTTTATTTTCTCTAATCTGGGCTAATATGACTCTGAACTATTGAGGTATCTTTGTTCACACTTACTATGATTTCTGATTTATTTGTATTAATTTCTTTCTTTCTTTCTGTTTGTTTTATTTTTAACTAGGCTTTGCACCCAATGTAGGGCTTGAACGCACGACCCCGAGATCAAGAGTCGCACACTCTACTGACAGCCAGCCAGGCGCCCCCTGGATAATTTTTTTTAATGAGTTTTAATGAAACTAAAAGATGAAAGGAGCATTTAGTCACAGATTAGGGACAGAAGCTTAACTGAATCATTGTTCGCTCTACCCTCCACTCAGACGACCCTTCACATTTCTAGCGTTTCTTTTACCAATCAGCTTCTTGTTTTCAGCACGCATTATCCTTCCGAATATTCCATCCCTTTTGTAAAAGTGCTTTCATAGCTTTGAACATACTAATTTTTTGTGTTTTTCTTTCCAGATAATTCCATTATCTCAAGGTCTTGAATCGCTTATGGAGGTATTATCAATGCAGGATCAATTTATATGTTATAAGCTCAACCTCGGGATTGCTTTTCCACATAGATAATATCAACTTGGTCTTACTTTGCTCCTTTTCAGAGTCCTGGACAGAGCTGCGTTGGTGGGTGGAGTTTTTTGCGTCCTCTTCATGAAGGGGGCTGAGTTTCAGGAATCTCAGCTTTATGCAAAGGTCTGAGTTCTAATTTCTACCCCACATCTCATCTCCTGTCTTCATCAGGTGTGAACAAAGGCTTGGGCAGCAAGCAGGGTGTGTTTCTGGGTGGATCAACTCCCTACCTCCCCCCTCCTCGTGACTACTGCTGCGGATTATGCTGTATTGAGCTCTGGTTCCCTCTTTGCTTCTAGCATCCGAGGGTCTCCCTTTCTTGATTGTTAATTCAATTACACAATTTAAAGAAACCTTGTCATATTTTATCTAACATGTTTTGATATTTGTAACTAGAGGCATTTCACATTAGTTGACTCTGTCAAGTAGCCAATACCGGAAGCCCAGTCTCTGGGGTTTATTAAAATCAAGATAACTAGCTCTCCTGGATGTGAGCTCACTGTCAAAGTTGCATTCGGTGTCAATCATGCAGAAAAGTCCTGCTTAATCATAGTTTATGGACCAGCTTAGTTTCTTCACTTTGCTTACTGGATTCCTCAAAACGTGGTTCCAATATTGAAATAATTGCATGTCAATCTATGTCCACTGTTTTCTCCCCCCAGGGATTGCCAGGAAACCTGAGAGGAATGAATCTCACAGACATTAGACAGATGCTTGGGATATTTGGAATTTGGTTGTTTTAATTCAAAGTCTAAGAAATATGGAGAATCGAAGAGGAGACTGTATTGGAAGCTGGGGCATCAGGTAGCAGACCCACCTCTACCTCCAACCCCATCTCCTCTTCCCATAGGGAGTCAGATTGCAGACCCTACACCTGTCACTAACTGGGTGAACATTCCTCTCTCTCTCTCCAAGTTCCTCGTCTGCAAAATAAGGACATTGGACAAAATGCCTTAAAAGCTCCTGCTAGCTCTTACATAATTTGCAAAGGTTCAGGGCGGTAAGTTGGGGGTAAAGGTCTATGCAACTTGGAAATTATGCAGAGGCTCTGATGGGCTTAAGCTGCCGAGGAGCAAGAGTGCTAGGCTTACTCCTGTTCCTCACACCGTGGTGGAAGCACTATGTCCCCCCTCTGGTCTTGGCCCTCGCCTCCTTCCTTTGTAGCCCTCTTGGGGGCCCATCTACTCTCTGGGTGATTTCTATTTTTTCTGTCATATGAAACATACCTGCTCTCCCTTTTTCTCCATCTTGACTGTCTTCTCTCTATTCTCGTCCTCTGTCTCCTACTGGGCTCTTTCTGGTGACCATCCACCACATTAGCAGAGACACCATGTGTCTACACAGAGTTCCCCACATTGCTGCAGAAGCCCCCTCCAGCCCCCCTACTGCCCTGTCTTTGATGATAGCACCATGCGTGCTGAGAACTTTAATTGATCCAACCTCTTCATTGTCCAAGGCCTTGCTACTTTTCTTATGCAATGTCTCACATGAAAGTTGCACGCATTCAACAAATGTTTTTTGAGTTAAGCCAGGCACTGTACTGGACATGGGGATTAAATAAAGAATAAGGAAGGCAGAAGCCTGAAGTTTGGGGCAGAAAAGAAGCAGGAAAGTGAGATCATCATGGTTTCTGCTAAACGATAAGTGCTCCGGAAGAACATGAGTAGGGAGACGAGGTAGTGAATGGCAGGGTGGATGCTTTGAGGAGTGGGGAGGAGTGTTGAGAGCTGTGCCAGGACTCCAGCAGCAAGTGGGGGGGGCACTGGTGCATCCTCAGGCCTGTGAGCACCCTCCATGTATGTGGGGGCGAGGAAGAGCCTGGGGGAGAGTGGCCACAGTCCGAGCCTGACAGCCCCTCTCCATTCCTCCCCTAAGTCCTCATCAGACTCTGTTCTAGAATCATCCAACTGATGTCTCTAACTCAAACTTTCTCCACTGCACTCCAGCTGCCATTGCACTTTTTTTTTTTTAAGGATTTTATTTATTTATTTGACAGAGAACACAAGCAGAGGGAGCAGCAGCAGAGGGAGAGGGAGAAGCAGGTGCCCCACAGAGCAGAAAGCCTGATGCGGGCCTCGATCCCAGAACCCTGGGTTTCATGACCTGAGTCTAAGGCAGACGCTTAACTGACTAAGCCACCCAGACACCCCTTAAACACTACTTTTTAAGGTTACTTTTCCTCTTCCAGGTCTTTTTCTTTTTTTTTTAGTGAGGTGTAAACGACATATAACATTGCATTAGTTTCAGGCATACACTTTGATATTTGTACATATTGTGAAATGATTTCCAAGAGTCTAGTTGACATCGTCACCCCTCATAGCTACAAAGCTTCTTTCATTGCTCTGTATGTCTTCCTTTTGCCTCTCCAATGCAATGTTAAGGACCTTCAAGTGCCGTGTCTCCGATTTTCTCTGGACTCCCAACCTTTCTATCCCGGTGTCACTTTCTATTCAAAATATGCTTTTCTCAACCAAATGTATTCTGCCCACACAATGGAATACATTCAGCGATAAAAAGGAATGATGCATGCTACAACTTGACCAACCTCAAGAACATAATGGTAAATGAAATAAGAAGACAGAAAGCAACACTGCAGATTATATTTTTCCACTTATAAGAAAAGTCTGGAAAAGACAAACCTCCAGGGACAGAGGCAGACCAGCGGCTGCCCAGGGGAGGGGTGAACGTGGGAACTGACTGGGAGGGGGTAAGCGGAAGCTCTCTGAGGGCTGGAAATGTTCTAGAACAGAATTACGCTGGTGGCTGCACAGGTCCCTAAATCTAAGTGCTGTTACATTGCGTGCTCGCGTATACGCAAAATAGAAAATATGTTATGATATGTAAATGACAGGTCAGTAAAGTGATGCAAACACACACACATGTATTTGCTTATTTAGAAATTGAATAAGCAGCAGTTGACATTGAATCTGAAGGAAAAAAAATTGTAAGCCTTTGCAACCAGCTTTGCCAAAGGACGGAAACATTCTGATTCCAGGTGATGGAACAGACCAGGTTGTAGGTGTAAAAACTCCCTGAAGGAGAATAAAGGCAATTGATCCATTATGGAGAATTAAAATGCCCCTTAGGAAGGGTGAGGACCATGATGCCTCAATTCTGTAATCATCCAACAAGCTTCAACCTGCAATTCAGTGTTAGACTGACATCCAGCAGGGGGGCTGGTTCTTTCCTCAGGCAAATTCCATCAAGCTCGATAGATAAATTCATTTCATCCTGATACAAATAATTTCCTTGTGAATTTGGATTTGAAGAGCTAGTTTTCTTAAGTCTTACACATCCTTGTATTTTGGGTTTGAATTTTAAACAGATTAATTAAATTTCCCATTCTGTCCCTTTGGAACAGATACCGTTGCCCCCAGGCAGATGAAAAACAGCACGAAAGTGACACCATTGAACAGTCTGCTTAGTCTTTAGTGTCCCCCCTCCCCACCCTCACGTCTGTGTACCAGGGAACAGAAACAGAACTCAACAAGAAGCATCCAAAAACCTTTCTTCTGGGCTCCTGGTCTTGGATTCTGAGCCAAGTCCCGGCAATGAATTCAACACCCAAGATACTCAAATCCATGCAAGGAACTCAATGGGGCACAAGAAAAACCAGCATAAGGCAGGGACTCTGCTCTCCAGGAAGTCACCACAACTCAGTGTATTTCAAGAAAATAGCACGAATTCATTCAAGGATTTCAAACCCATCTTCCCTGTAAGCTCTTAGCGGGTTTACCCAACACAGGGACAGCTAGGCTTCCTCCATCTTGCTGTTGACGGTACCATTGTCTCCTCATAAAAGCTGATGCAGCTACCCCATGGCTGGCATCATCTATGGGAAGTGAGCAAGACCCTGGAGCTGGTGCAGCTCAGCCCATCACGAGATCCCTCATTTAGCCATGAATATGAGTCCTGAAATGACACAAAGGGGAAGGAAGCTAGAACCACAGGGCTCAGGCCCTGTGAGACAGCTGGGTCACCCACAGGACTGCCATGTGGGGACACTTGTTGAGGAAAGGGAGGCTGTGAGCTGGAAGGCTATAAGGTGCCCGGGGGTTAGACAATATGAGGCACCAACAATTTTGGCAGGTGGCAGTGCCACGAGGAAAACCAGCCAGCCCGCAGTATCGTGGGAAAGCTGGACATCACGCTGGATGTTTCAACCCACATGGGGAGAAAATACCTTCGTTGTTTTGTTCACAACCCAAAAAGAGCCTATGTAATTAAGAGATGAGTTTATGGGATGTTGCCCCAAAGTCAAAGAGCGTAATAAATCAGATGGGAAGGAACCGTGAGCCCAAATGTCTTTATGCTTGTCAGAGAGGAGCATGCATGGCGATCGGACAGCATCGTGGTCTTTCATCTTTCAATTCTGTTCAGATCTTTGGGAAGCAAAAAGTCAACTAGAGAAAATTTTTAAAAATAGCTGTATATGCATCAGAAAGGCAAAAGTATAAATCCTCTGAAGTATGATTTTTGTCCTCCCTATTCTAACAATTACACTTATTAAATATAAAGCCAAATATAAAACTGTTTTTTGTTTGTTTGTTTTTCTATATACAAGGGAACATCAGGATATGAAGAAAGAATTCCAACACAATGCTTTTCCATTTCTTAACCCAGCAGTGCATACCTCCCTCTTGGCCAAGCACTAGAAAAAAAAGGAGATGAGGACCCTCCCCAAGGCTTATAAATCACCCCTCCTAACCTGGGCTTGAATTTCCACCTGTTCTCCTTAGCAGTGACCCTGTCCACCCCCACCCCCACCCCCAGTTCTGCTTTTGAGAATCAAAAGGCCCCATGACATGCAAGCCCCCAGAGGTTCAGGCCGAAGACTCATTCTGTGACACGGAGATGGGAGATGGTCATCTCTACTTACCCGACCTTCTGATTGTGGTTGAGAAAGACGTCGAGCCAGCAAAATGATTTCGAATGTAAACCTCCTCTTCATTCTTTATTGCTACAATGCTCCTTGCATTGATTTTAAGGTGCTTAAAGGGAAGTGTTGGAGCTCCCACTGGGTTGCACAGGCAAGGACATGCTTGCAAGAAGCACAGGCCAGTGGGGCCCGGACAGGAGGCCCCAGCATGCTCTCACTGTAACCCATCAATCAAACGGAGTTCTTACCTTTGGACTGTGAGTCCTGGGCTTTGCCCCACATTTCCATGGGGTGTTCCTTTGTCCCGTGCAGCTGTTCAAGTCCTTACACACTAGCCCGGCTGGGCCTGCTGCTGATTGCTTGACACGATCACTGCGGTGAGGCCAACGTTTAAAAAGGACGAGCTCGGAGTCCTGCGGGCACACATTTCTGAAATGCCACAGTGACGGAATGACACACGTTCCTACATTGCAAGACTTCGCTCAGGAGCCTTGTATTTGCTCGCCTCTTTTCAAATCCCCAGTGGAACTCTGCCGGGGCTCTTACCAGCTACGCTTGGCCCCGGCCCCTTCTGCTTCGAGTGGGTGTCAGATCTGCATCCTTTGCTGCGCTTTGGGAGGCCTGCTTTCCGGGAGTCTCCAAGTCAGAGAATCCACAAAAAGCTAAGCCAAATGTGTTGTGTGTCAGGCGGCGATCCACTCAAAAATAGTATTTTTTAAAAAGATTTTATGTATTTATTTGACAAAGAGAGAGCACACGCAGGGGGAGTGGGAGAAGCAGGCTCCCCACTGAGCAGGGAGCCCAATGCAGGACTCGAATCCAGGACCCTGGGATCATGACCTGAGCCTAAGGCAGACGCTTAACCGGCTGAGCCATCCGGGCACCCCTCAAAAATATTATTAGACATGTTTTTACTAAGTCTCTGGTATCAACTTTATATTTAGAGAACACCTGGGCTCCCAGCAGCCACATTTCAGATGCTCACTGGTCACCTGCAGCCAGTGGACGGGGTGGGGCCAGATGACGCAGATAAGAAGGCATTCTGGTCTGGACCCTCAGGAGGGAGAGAACACAGAGGGCTTTGTGACCTTTTATTGAAGCACAAAAAGGATTTGGGAGGCTCTGCTCCCCCACCCCCACCCCTTCCCCGCTAACCCTCTTCTACTGCATGGCCTTGGCTGGCTGAGGCTGAAAATGTTTACCTCTACTTGCCTCAAAGGAATTTTGGAAGCAAAAAAAAAAAAAAAAAAGCTTCTGTGGAGCGTTCTCAGCCCATCCGTCCATCGGAGGTGGTCCCACTAAAACCAGAGGCGAGCACTCTCGTTTGCTTCAGCTGGGACAGTAATACCTAAATTGTTTCAGCAGCAGGTGCAAAGTCGGCCTCGCAGACGGGCTGAGAAGGAAAACAAATACAGGAGAGAAAGAAGAGTGTGGAACTTTGAGTCAGGCTTATCTTCAGGACACACTCAATTGTCTGAGGACAGAAGCTCTCCCCCTTTATTTTTAACAAAGGAAATTCAGTTGTTAATCATCTTGTGAAAACCAGTATGGTTTAAACAATGACACTTTTAAATGGGCAAAAAAATAACTTGCATAGACACTACAAGCCAGAAAAAAAAGAAGTAATGCTCTTTTTATCCATCTAAAGAAAAAACACCCTCACCTCATTATCAGCTCTCAATAGAGGATTAACAGGCACTGAGCGGAGAAGCTTCCGGAAGGCTGGCATTCCAGAGAAGCTCATGAGGTTTTTGAAAGGAAGAATTTCAACCCCACTGAATTCCCACCCTCTTGTCTATAAAATGGGAAAAATTACACACACACATCTGACTGCTTGGGTCTGGATTTTCGAAGAGATAAGTTAAAAGGGCCGGAGCTTGGGGGGCCAGGGGGTGGGGTGGGGGTGTGCTGGCCAACAGCTTCAGTTAGTTGTAGGTAAAATCACCTTGTCCAACACTGTTCTTTCCCTTGCAATGCCCGAGCTGTGACTGGGGCCCGTGGTTCTTTCCTGTAGGGTTTTCTGTAACCCCGAACTCAGCAGGTGGGGACTGGGGCACCAACCTTGGAAAAATCAAACATTCAAACTCTCACTTAAATTTTCTGCTGCCGAAGATTTTTCAGCCACCAAATGACTAGAATGAAGGGAAAAGGACCCCCACTGCCCTACAATCCTTGTCACAAAAATGCTGTTCTTACAGACTGGAAAATTCTTGGGCCATCCAATGTGGGTGGGTGACGCTGCCTTCAGCCCTGCGTTACCGACGCTCAGGGATGACAGTCACTGTGCTGGTCCCTTTCTGTGGTTGTGGGCTTTGTTGAGATACTGGGTACAAGAAGAAATCCACCGTGCTGTGGGACACGGGCCGTGCGTCTGATGACCCTGTGTATGAGTTTCCCAGGGCTGCCATGACGAATCACCACAAACAACAGAAATCATTCTCTCACCGTTCTGGAAGCCAGAAATCCCAAATCAAGGTGTGGGCAGGCATGGTTCCTTCCGGAGGCTCCGAGGAAGCGTCTAGTCCTGGCTGCTCCTAGCTTCTGGGGGTCGCCAGCAACCCTTGGCGCGCCTTGGCTTGTAGACCCATCACTGCAATCCCATCTGCGTGGTCACCTGGCGTCCTCACATGGCCTTCTTATAAGGACACCAGGCATTGGGTTTCGGGCCCACCCTAAATCCGGGATGGCCTTCCTTAACGAATTACATCCCCAAGACCCGATTTCCAAGTAAGGTCACATTCTGAGGTTCCCAGGTAGACAGGCATTTTGGAAAGAGCACGATTCAGTCCAGTACATCACGGTTCTCCTACAAGATGGAATTTTCCTAAACTTCTAATTGCTGTTTTTTTTTTTTAATCACTGCAAATATTAACACTTTGACAAGAAAAAGGCTCTGCTAAACGCCTCGTGCATTTAAAAGGTACTGCCCGTGGCTCAGAGGTGAACTTGGGAGTGAGTGGGAAGCTAACCGTTCTGTGCCGTGTCTGCCATACAGCATTGAGCGAGGGCGTCGGAGACCAGTAGCAAAGAGAGAGCCAACTTCTGCTCGTTCTCTGAGGGAGGAAGAGGAGGAGGAGAACAGGCTGGGGCAGTGAGGAGCCAGGTGGGCCTGGGCTCAGAGGTGCTGGGAGGTAGGAGGGGACGGAGACACCAGAAGGCCTCTCAGAGACAGGACCGCAATCACACCACCAGGGAGCCCCCCCCCCCCC
>NW_024423343.1:6181985-6260308 GCF_017311325.1 Ursus maritimus
CCCCCCCCCCCCCGACGGTTAGGACAAGGCCTTCCAAGGAGGATCGGCTCTGCTACGTAGGGCTTCTGTTTTGCTGAGGGCACACAAGTTCAAGCACAGAGAGGAATCTGTCAAGACAGACTACAGACTCCAAGCCACCGAGAGTGTCCCTCCACCTTCCCCCGGGGAAGGCCGAGCTGTTCCCTCATCCCTCGACTTCAGTCTGAAGACTGTCAGATGTTTGCTGGCCCGGACCACCGGTGCACCTTGGTCGGGCTTCGAAGCTTTGTGGAGCCCGCTGGAAGCCCTCGGTAACCGAATACGAGGAGGAAGGGGTGAGAGGTGGAAGAAGGTGGGGGAGCCCGTCTCCCAGCTCCACTCCCTGCAAGGGGGCATTTTCGTACAGAACTCAGAGCAGCAGGCTTCCTGGCAGTGAATTTCTGTCCTCGGCCACATTTGGGAGAACTCTGCGCCTCCGCCCCCACCTTCTGGCCCCGGACCCCCAGCTTTCTGTGGACAGTCCCTCCTTGAGGCCGCCACATCGGAAGTCCCAAAGCAAGGAAGTCGGTCGGGCCCTTCTGCACGTGGTCCGCTGAGGTCTTGCTTCCTTTTGATTCTCTTTCTAGGGCTCAGTTCAAAATGATATCTCCTGTAGAGCAGACTTCTTTTTTTAACCCTCCGGCTAACGTGGAAAGAATTTGTTTAGTTTGCTGTGGTGTGGCGGCATAAGCCATTGGCAGGGTGATTCATAAACCCCGGGCTGCTGACGGGCTCGGGGAGGGACCGCGCTGGGGGAGCTCGCTGTCAGCTTCTAACCGAGAGGAAAGACGTCTGGGGCTGATAACGGCACAACGTTGGCTCTCCGTGCCAGCCCCTCAGTGCGAGGCTGGCGTCTCTCATACGGAGCACGTGCCTTTTGCGAACAGGAGGAGGAGGAGAACCCGAGAGGCACGCGCGCGCAAAGGGCTGGATTACAGGTCAGGCTGGATCAAGACGCACGTCCCTCACCCTCGCGAGGATGTGTTCGGAAATCCTGAGCGCGCAGAAAGGCGTCAGGCCCGTGGAGAGGCCCGAAGGCGTGAGTTACGCACTGTTAAAGCTCCTGAAGCATGAGGTTTCCTTCCAGGTCTGAGGACATCTTAATATGGAGAACTGGGCTCTTAGAAATTCCATTAAATCTTGGCTCTCTGTTCCGCTTGTCTCAGAGCTCACTGTGAAACAGATCTTATTGGCACTTCTCAAAAGGAGCCAGGTTGAGGCAATGGAAAAAGGTCTGATGCGGTAGGAATCCCGGGATTTCTTCAGCCAGTCGCTGTGTCACCTTAGATGAGTGGCTTAGCCAGGCCGTCCCAGGCTTTCAGGAGGACTAAGAGGTACGTAAAGGTCTTCGCGTAGTGCCCGATACACAAATCATGCCTGATAAGGAGAGAACGCGTTACGGGAGCTTTATCGTGCCCGCGTAGACCGCACGCAACACATCAGTGGGAGCTTTTGCCCAGATGCCGGCCTTGCCCCTCTAAACACCGTCGATTCGTAGTGCTCTCCAAGGCCTGGAGCCCCGAGCAGCTTTCCTATGAACGTTATCAGCCAGAGGGACCCAAGAACCCTGTCTGAGACAATCAGTCGCTCTATTTCTTTGCTGTGGCTGCTGGAAGAAATCTCAAAACAATCTCTCGCCGTTCTGAAGTCCAGAATTCCAAAATCAGTTTCACTGGGTCAACATCAAGGTGTCAGCAGAACCACGCGCCCTCCTGGAGCTCAACGGGAGAGTGGATTCCTTGCATCCTTCAGCTTCTGGTGACTGCTGGCACTTCTGGGCCTGTGGCTGCATCACTCCCATCTCTTTCTCTGTGGCCACGTGGCCTTCTCCACGTGGGTGTGTAAGATCTCCCTCTGCCTCTTTCTCGTAAGTCCCCGGTGATTGCCTCTAAGGTCCACCCGGATAACCCACGATAACCCCCCATCTGAAGGTCATTGACTCAATCACATCGGGAAAGACCCTTTTTCCAAATAAAGTCACATTCCCGAGGGATGGGGATTAGGCATTTATGTCTCCAGGGGCCATTCTTCAGACATTATCAGCTGCCATCAAGGACATTTACTTTTTCTATCTCTTTTTGGTGTTTTTTTGATGATGAAGTTTAAGATGTGCGTTGTATCACTCTGGTGAGACCTGCATAGACCAATGGCCGCGGCATCGGGACAGGAGACAAGTCACAAGAGAGCACCAGGAACCTGGAGTTATTGGCATGTGCTTGGCTTTGCCCCACGGTTTGCTATTGGTGGGTTTCTTCCTCATTAAAGCGGTAGCCAGAGATACAGAGCACCTGCTATGCTTTTGATGGGGAAAGCTTTCAGTTCTCACGAGGGGAAACACCCAGTGAATGTGTGGTTTTTCTCCATAGCTAAATTGAGCATAGTATGTGAAGAAATATTGCCCCAAACCTTTCCTATCAAAAGCATTTAAGTTATTCTTAGACAGTTTTGACGGCAGCCTGTCTTTCCTTGGAGTCGTAGCCATGCATTATTTAATGCACATTTCTGCTCAGTTCCATCCCCACCCCCAACCTAGGTGCTGCGAATGTGTTTGGTATTTAAGACACATGCAAGAACATGATCCACAGAGCGTGGGTTCAACCTACTCCCTACAGTGCTGCTAATACCCAAATGTGTGTTTCGGGTTATGAAATAGTTTGTATTTCTTTGAGATGTTATGCAGATTTCTTGTAATAAAACCTTTTACTGTTAACCTTTGTTCAGTAATAGTAACATTTGTTTCTATCTGCTACAACCCTACTCTTTCTGTGAAACATTTATTAAATAAAGATGGAAGGATGTTGGTAATTTGCAAGTCCTCCTGTCTCCCTTAGATATCTGGAAGAGAAGTATATTGTTTCAGTGGAATCTAGAATTTGTTTTTCAAAGAATAAAAACAGAAAATACAAATTGTTTCTCATTTTGTTTGCATTTGAATACCCCCCCCCGCCCCCAATTTGGGACTAACCTGATATTTGAGGGGGGAGGGGAAGGGGGAAGATACCACGCAAATAGCAAAACTGGTATTGGAAGCTCAGGGGAAACCAGAACATTGTAGGTGCAGGGTGGTACATGTCATCGGTGGAAGCCAGACTGGGGTTATATAAATAATGGGACTTTTTAGTCACAAGGTCATTAAACAATCTTTTCCATCAGAGCACGTTCTGTGGGCCCAAGAAATCGGATCAATTCCTTCATTCATTCATTTAGCTGATATTTTGTGAGCAGCCTTATGTGGCAGGTGTTACAGGGAAAATGGTGAGCAGACAGGGTTCCTGCCTTTGCTGGAAGGCATCCTTGTGGAGGAAACACACCGAGAACCTTTGGGGGCACCTGGGGGGCTCAGTCAGTTAAGCGTCTGCCTTCGGTTCAGGTCATGATCTCTGGATCCTGGAATCCAGCCCTGCTCAGCAGGGAGTCTGCCTCTCCATCTGCCCCTCTGCTCCCCCCACTCCTCCCACTAGGTCTTTCTCTCTCTCTCAAATAAATAAATAAATATAATCTTTTAAAAAAAAAAAAGAACTTTTGGATTTTTCTAATTTTACCCTAAGAGCAAATTGGAGTCTCAAAACAATCTTAAAAGGAGAGAAGTAGGAACTGTCATGATTCGATTTGCATTTGAAATAATCCCTTGGCTGGAAACAAGTGTGAGAGTGGGTAGACCTCAGCCAGGGGAAGGGAAGCCTAATGGGGGCCAGGGTGCTAGTTGTGGAGGAAAGGGATGGATCTGCAAGATGTTTATGAGGTAGAGTCCACAGAACCAGGGAATGGGCTCATTCTAATTGGGTGGCCATAAGTCTCTATCTGTTGGGACAGTCTTGGTTTATGCCTATTGGTTCAACATAATCTTGAATGGTCCCTCCTTTTCCTTCCCAAAGTGGCCTTGTTTGGACCACAAACTATGTGGTTATCTTACCTATGAGGCATGAGGGAAAGGGTGGTGGTGTCAAGAATAAATTCTGAGTCTCTGGCTTACGCAGCTGGAAGGATGGCATGCCGTTGCCTGAGATAGTGAATGGGAGAAAATCATGATCGTAGAGATCGTAATGTCACAACCAATTCCATGGGGAAAGAAGTCAAATGTTTCTTCGGGCTTAATAGCATTGGCATTTTCCTGGTCATTCAACTGAGCAATTGTTGCCCGTTAGTACTGGTAAAAACAGGTACCATCCACTCCGTCGTGTGGTCCCACCAGCCCCACTGTGTGATATGGTCACCAAGCTTCCTGGGGACTATGGCCACAGTTCACCCTAACCAACTAATCACGTAGGAAACACATGCTGGTCTCATAGGTATCACACACACCCCACCGCCATTTACTCTTTGGCTCAGGAGGACCACCACACAAATCCCCCCAGCGTCTGCTGGTGATGAAGGGGTTGCTGATGAGGACTGTGTCTGAAAGAGACCGTGTGAGCTCGAAGTGGGCACAGAGCAACAGTAGCTGAGATTTCAAAAAGAAGGCAAACAGGCGAAAGACATAGTTACCGCTGTAGGCAAGGGAACGAGAACATGGGTTTCCATTTCCCTATATTATACACCAGAATGTACATTTGCTTTCTGCTTAATCACGTTCTCCTCCCATAGATGGCTGATCGGTGGGTGACTTGATTGCGGGGAATCTTCCTCTCATGCCACATCTGCTGGCAGAGCAGGGAACTCTGCGCCCTTCTCCCAATCTCTGCTTCCAAGAGCCTTCTCATCATTCAGGGACCCCCATGCCTTCTGGGACCTCCCCAGGGCAGCAAGCCAGACTGACCCCCCCCTCGATTCAACAAGGGTCTGAAGTGTGTCCACGAAGTGGACCTCTTTATAGGAATGGGATGCCTTTTTGTCAAACAACTAAGTCTTCTCCCCTTGACCAAGTGTTCTATTTGCTTATGTCTTTTTCTTATCAGTTTGTGGGATCTCTCTGTAAAATAGGCATATTGACTTTTAGTCTATAGGAAATAAAAATATGTCCCAGTCTATCATCTGTCTTTTGATTATGTGTATGGCATCTTTATATATATGAAAGACATCCATATGGTATTTACATATATATACATTTGCACACACACACATATATATTTGCACATACATCTTTGGCTCTCCAGTGATCTTTCTTTCTTTCTTTCTTTCTTTCTTTCTTTCTTTCTTTCTTTCTTTCTTCTTTTTTAAAGATTTTATTTCTTATTTGAAAATATAAAATATTTTATAATAAATATAGATAATAATCTATATAAATAGATATATAATCTATAATAATAACCTATAATAATAATAATCTATATAAATAATATAGATTATGAAAAATAAAGATTTTATTTACTTATTTGACTTTATTTACTTATTTGACAGAGGAGAGAGACAGCCAGTGAGAGAGGGAACACAAGCAGGGGGAGTGGGAGAGGAAGAAACAGGCTCCCAGTGGAGGAGCCTGATGTGGGGCTCGATCCCAGGACTCTGGGATCACACCCTGAGCTGAAGGCAGAAGCTCAACGACTGGGCCACCCAGGCGCCCCCTCCAGTGATTTCTTATCACTGGTAATAAGGTTTCCCCATAGTCTCCGATTTTCTCTAGTTTGATTAAATTTTCTTTGTATTTAGATCTTGAATTATTCAAACATAGCACCGTTTTTTTACAAGTGCTTCTAAAGACAAATAAAAGCCTAACAGAGCTTAATGTATTTTTTCACAAATCACTCCAAACCAGTTTCTTCTGTGAAAATATTGTGTTATAAGAAAACAAGGGTAGAAATATTGTGTTATAAGAAAACAAGAGCAGAGTCGGGCTTATCTGTTGTCTAAGTGTTTACTGTTGGAAATGCTGTGCTCTGCCACGTGCAGTGCTCTGTGCAGGAGACAAAGCTCGCATTTCCCACGTCAGCGCTGGCCGTGGGCTTTCTCCCCACCGCCCGTTTCAGTGCCAGGTGGCACCTGCCTGAGCTCTGTCCATGTGGACCCCACTTCTGAGCAGGTGACCCCCACTCTGGGAAAATCCCCCTCTTCTGCCCCCATTTCCTCCCCCAGCAGAGCAGCCAGTTCTCCTTCTGTCCCTAAACCAGCCCTAGATGGAAAGACTTGGTCAGACCTCAATTTAGAACCTCCTTTCCTGTGATGATGCTGATGAGGACTATTTTAAAGGCATTACCTTTTCGTGGTAAAAAAACAAAAAACAAAAAACAAAAAACAAACACGCAAAATGGGTTGTGATAAGTAGAAGTCTTCCCCAAGTGAACCCGGGTGGATGTGGCGGCATTCAAGGACCACCTCTCACTCGCGTGTCTGACCGGCCCATCGGCAGAGTGTTGCCCTCCTCTTGGGGGCCGGGTGACCAGCTGGACAAGTGCGGGCATCTTCATCGGGGCTGCCGGGCAGCTGGAGGATGTGGGAGAGGATGCCTGCTTCTGATCCAACTCTCCTCTCCTTTGTCCAGAAATAGGCACACAATGAGGAGGTCGTCTGGTTCCACATGGCACTTGTCCCAGAAAAGCAGGTGCCCTGCATGATGTGGACTTGCACGTGCGTTAATAGAGCGGTTTCCATTCAGAGTGCAGAACTCTGGCTTCAGAAGGAGCCTCGGTTCACCAACGGTGGAGAGAATGAGGAACGGCAGAAACGGTCTTTGTTCTAAAGGAAACCCCAAGGGCCGCAGTCATTTGGACACCTGGTTCTGAAAGGACAGATCATCAAACAGAGGCCCGATTGCCCTCTGTAGGGAAGGTAAGCTCTGAGCGAAGAAAGGCCGTTGTCAGAAAGCAAGTAGAGGGTTTCTTGGTGGGAATGGGGTTTTGGGTCCTAGCTACATCCACACACGAAAAGCCACTGCATATTCATTGACCGTCCGCCAATCCTGTGCAGGGAGCAAAGGCCTGGCCATCAGAGCCTGCAGCCCTGGGGAATGTCCTAAGGGACCAGGCAAACAGGCCAGAAAACCACTGTCCTCTTGGTGGGAGACAGTGACTGGAGATGCTTATGGCCCTGGAAGAGAAGGGTCTGAAGCCGAATAAGGAGAAGAGCCTGGCACCATGCACGGCTCAGTGGCACGTCCCGGGGCCTTTCCCTAGCCTGTGCACAAGGACACGCGAGGAACATTCACTCTCCCCTCCTCTCTCTCTTCCTGAAGCAGCCCTAGGGTTCCCATGGTCACTCATGGTTCCTGCTTCTTGAGCCCTCTTGGGTCTTGCTCCCTTAGATGAAACGTTCTTAGCTCTGCTGCTCAGAGGAGACCTTGATCAGGGCACCATCCATGGGAGCAGAGAGCCAGGCCGAGTCTCACGGCCAAGGGTGACATCCATGGAGCAGCTAGAGGCAGACGGCCACACGTTTGTGGTCCCTGTGACCACGGAGGGATGTGGCGGAGGTCTTTCAGCTTCTCAGGGAGCGGGTGGTGTTACTCAAGGAGACACCAGCTCCTCTCCCTCCCTTCCTTGGCCCCAAATATTTATTGAGCACCTACTATATGCCATGGGTGTTTGTAGGAACTGGGAATATAGTAAGAAACAAAAACAAGCCTTTACCCACGTGGGGCTTATGTTCTGAGGCGGGGAGACAGGCAAACATCAAAGGAACAAACACACCAGTGTTAGAATATCAGATAGTGATCAGGACTGTGAAGAAAAATAAAAACATGAAACCGGCCAAGGGCGGGGGGAGGGAGGGAGGGACCTGTCATGGGGCCGTCTCCCTACAGAGTGACACTGGGGAAACTGGTCTGTCTTACTCAGTGTCCATCTGTGGGTCTTGGCCCAGGACAGCTAACTCCCCGAGGACACTCAGAGGGACTCCAGGGCTCTCTCCCCGCTTTGGGGCAGCCCGAAGTGAATGCCGCAGCTTGGACTGACATTCAGGCCTCCCCTCTGCAAATGGAGGAGGAGGACAGATTGGTTTGGAGTGGCAGGACGTGTTCTGGGGTGATGTTGCAGGAAAATCTGCTCTGTCCAAGCCTCCCTGCCTTTGGGGAGCCACTCCTGCAAGCTTGACACCCCTCAGTGCTCCTGTAGCCCTGACAACCTCTCCCAGCAGCATCTCAGCACCAAGCTGAGTCCCACCCCCAGCTGTCCCTGCTCACAGTCTCCTTTCTGGGCAAGCCCCCGGGGCTTCTCGGCAGTGGCTCCACGGACCCCAAATCTGGGTGCACGAATGTCCTCTAGCCCCAGCATTTAGCAGGAAATCACAGGAGACAGGCAGCTCACCAAACGACCAGAACACAGAGTTTAAAAATAGCCCCTCGGCAGTGCCTGATTTCTACAAAGGCAATTCCACTGGATCTCGTCACGTTTTTACGTTCTGGAAGCACTAGATACGGGTTTTCACAATGCGCTTTAAAGCCATCCATATGACATGTCGCCAAAGACAGGCACAGTTACAGCAACCCAAAAGGATTTTTTTAATGAATAAAGAGTGAAGCCTGGAAGCCCCGGAAAGCGATAGTTGGGAAGAAGTGGATTTTTGCAGTCTGGGTGTGAATCAGATGGGCGGGGAGCCCCGGAATGGGTCAGGAAGCGGAAGTGGGCTGCTGGGAATAGAAATGAGAGGAACTCAGAAATCTGGAGAGGTATCCTCCAGCTGCCTGGGCCATTGACATGCAGGGACAAGCAGAACCAGAGTGCACAGTCCCCTCCCCACAGCGCTCCCCCCAGGAAGCAGCCACAGACCCCCCTTAAAATTAGCATAGGAAATCCTGAGGTCTTAGCCTCCTGCCTGGCCAGCTGCAGGACTCTATCCTCTCTGCCAGCAATCTCTCCTGGTCTCCGCTGGCAATCACCTGTTAAAATCCAACAGGTGAGAGAGAGAGAGGAGAGGAAGAAAGAAAGAAAACTGGATGATTTTTGTTCAATAAATATTTATTGAGTGCCTCTTACATTCAGTGCTATTGTAGACCTCACAGCAGGTGCAATGACAAGAACAATGTCCTCCTCTCTTGGTGTTTGCACTCTGGGCTGGGGCGGTGGGAAACAAAGCCACAAACCTGTAATCAGTTAGTCAGGTGGTACAGGGGGCTATGAGGAAAAACAGGGTCAGGGGAGAGGAAGGAGGGGAGAGCCTGGGGAGAGATGGAAATCAGACAGGAGGGTCTGTGAGACCAGATGGAAATCAGAACAGGAAGGTTCCAGCTCATCAGACATTTCATTTCATTGAACAATTTGGGATCTTCCCCTAAATGCCTGGGCCTGATGCTGAAAAGAACACCAATGGAACCCGACTGTCACTTGCCATCATATAAAAGAGTATTTTGGAAGGAAATTACACATGGGACCCGTGAGCTCCTGAGTCACGTCCAGAATCACCACGTACCTTCTGGCACAAGGCTGACACACCTATTGGAGTCCTGGCCAGGACGGTTTTTCCTTTTCACCCTAATATAGCCTTGGCTATTTGGATGACATTGTAAGGCAGTGGGCAGAGTTGAACATACAGGCCCAATTCATCACCTCGAACCAGAAGGAGGCCTTCACTCCAGGCCACTCCTCCTTTAGGGAAGGCCCCTTTTGCTCTGCTGGCTCAGGGCCTGGGAGAGATGCAAAGGTGGACGAGCCTCTCAGCCTTCTAGAACCTGCGTCCGCAACACAACAGCAGGGCAGGGAAGTGTGGACCCCAGAGTAGTCCGGTAACAGAGCCACGTTGTGCTCTGTGCACCCCCAATGCCACGTGGGGTCCCCTGGAAACACAGCACCGTGCTAATGGTTTCCAGTATGAGCGATGGTCCCCATTTCACAAGAATCCACAGCAAGCTCTGGCCACCTCCCCCTGTCCCTATGAGCTCCTTTCCCATCATCAAAGTCCTTATTCCATATTTCATCCTGAAGTCTTCCAGCCCTCCCACACCCCCACTCCCACCTTTGCAGATAACCCAGAATCTCGAAGAGAGAAAATAGGCTCGTGCTTTGACATGAACGGTCACCCACACACCTCTCCTCTCTTTGTCATCAATCTCTGGGGAAGAAACACACTTCCTCCTGCATGTGGCTTGGCTCCTGCCTCCACGGGGACCTTCGATCCCGTTTCTCCTGTCCTACATGACCTACCTCCACCACCGCCTCCCATCCTACTGATTTTTCAACCTCTTCCTACCTAGCAGAGTCTTGCTCGTCCCCCAAAAGCATGTTCCTGTTTCTATCATCCCAAAAGCATATACTATTTTTGAAAAATTTGAAAGTAGAGAGAAATAGGAAGGAGAAGGAGAAGATGTGCCCACCTCCAGCACTGTTTCGGGGCCCCGCACCCATGGGCATGAGACGCTCACGCACAGCCCAGCATTTCCACATTGTTTCATGCATTTGTTCAGACTTGAAATCCCATCACACATAGTCTGGTATCCTATTATACTTAAAATTATATCCTAAGCATTTTTCCCATTTTACAAAAATTCTCCATATAAAAATTAAAATGGTAAAAAAAAAAAGTCCTCTCGTGGATGTGTCACACTTAAACATTCCCTTTGAAGGCTCTTCAGTTTGGTTGCCACGTGTCTTCATGCTAAATAACCCGGAGATCAACAACTTGGGTGCAGAACTCTCTGTCCTCATCTTAGGATGTGTCTCCAGAGTGGGATCATTGGGTCAGAAGGTATGAACCTGTCTAATGGTCGGGTTACTGATGGTTGGACTCCTTTCCAGAAACACCCACCAGTTCACACCCACATCAGCAGCTTCCGATTCTGAGAAACCTTGCCAACATGGCTGCCGATGCCCTTTGCCCACTGACTTAACAGTATTGCTCTTCCTCTCCAGTCTATATTGATTCTTCATTAATTTGGGATATCAACCTCTCGTCTTTTCACATTTGTTACCAGTGTTTCCTTATTATTGTTTCCTAAGACAGAGAAATGTTTTGTTGTACCTATAATCAAATATGTTGATTTTTAATTTGAGCTAGAATTTTTTTTCTAGTTTTCCAAGTTAAAATGTATTTAGGATTTTTTTTCTGTGGTATGAGGTGAGGATCTCATTTTGCCCCAAACTAGTCCGTTATCACATCCTGTTTATGGGATAATCTATTCTTTTCCCATTGGTTGGTGATGATTTTTTTAAAGGGTATAATAGGTCCTTACATGTACTCTGCCTATTTCTGGGTGATGTTTTTAATTCTGTTGATCTGACTTTACTTGTGAGAGAAACATGATTTTCTTTCTTTCTTACTAAGTTTTAGAACTAGTAGCATTTATTACTTTGTTCTAAAAAAAGATATTTGTACTCATTTATTTTTTTCAAGAAAACTAATGCTTTTTGGTTTTGTTTTAATTTAAATTTTAGTTAGTTAATATGCAGTACAATATTGGTTTTTGGAGTAGGATTCATTGATTTCATCACTTACAAACATCACATCACAAGTGCCCTCCTTAATCCCCATCCCCCACCTAGTCCATCCCCCTCCCACCTCCCTCCATCAACCCTCAGTTTGTTCTCTATCGTTAAGAGTCTCTTACGGTTTGTTTCCCTCTCTCCTTGTTTGTAATGGTTTTGCTAAGATAAAAGTATTCCTTTGAGATTTTATTTGGGTTGTGTTAAACTCATAAATTCACTTGAGAAGAATTTATTTCTTTATAGTTTTTGACATTCCATCAGGCATGTGCTATGTTGGTCCATTGATTTAAGTTTTATTCTTTATATCTCATTACAATTTCTAATTTTTAATTTTTCCCTGTGTGTATCTTATTAATTTTATCTCAAAGTACACATATTAGTCCTATTGAGAAATGGCATTCCTGGGGCGCCTGGGTGGCTCAGTTGGTTGTGAGATTGAGTCCTGCATCAGGCTCCATGCTGGGTGTGGTATTTGCTTAAGATTCTCTCTCTCTCCCTCTGTCCCCATTCTCTCTCTAAAGAAAAGAAAGAAAGAAAGAAAGAAAGAAAGAAAGAAAGAAAGAAAGAAAGAAAGAAAAAAGGAAAGAAAGAAAAAGGGAGAAGAGGAGAAGAGAAGAAGAGAAGAGAAGAGAAGAGAAGAGAAGAGAAGAGAAGAGAAGAGAAGAGAAGAGAAGAGAAGAGAAGAAGAGAAGAGAGGAGGAGAAAAAAAAGAAAAGAGAATGGTATTCCTTCTTCACACACATTCTATCTTCCGGTTAGTTTTGCTAGTAAGATGGAAAGCTAGCATGCTTTCCATGTTTATTTCATATTGCTGACCTCTTTATTAATTCATTAAGTCTAAAACACTTTTGGTTGATTCTCTGAAGTTTCGTGGGCACAGTATTATATATATATAAGCAACGGTTATTTTGCATTTAAAAAAATTTTTTTTGAGATTTATTTATTTATTTGAGAGAGAGAGTATGTGTGTGCGTGCAGAGGGCTAGGGGTAGAGGAAGGAGAGAATTTCAAGCGGATTCTTCTCCACACGGAGTGTAAGCAGTATGCTGGCCTCAATCCCAGGACCCTGAGATCACAATCTGAGCCAAAATCAAGTGTCGGACACTCAACAGACTGAGCCGCCCAGGCGCCCCTATTTTGCATTTTAAATTCTAACAGTAATTATTTATTGTCTTCTATGTGCTTAGAGAGCTTCCAGGATGATTTTAAAGGGGTGCTGAGTTTTACGCAACTCTTTCTCCAGCATTCATTCATGCATGTGATTTTGGTTTTTCCTATGAAAGTTCCCATGCTACATATTTACGTTTCCTGATATTAAATTATTCTTGCTCCTCTGACATATGTTTAATGCGAATGTTACCTTTTAAAATTAATTTTTTAAAAATGTTATTTAATACATTTATACATTTGCTGGCATATTTTAATTCATTTTTTATTTATTTATTTTTAAGATTTTATTTATTTATTTGACAGAGAGAGAGCAACAGCCAGCGAGAGAGGGAACACAAGCAGGGGGAGTGGGAGAGGAAGAAGCAGGCTCTCAGCGGAGGAGCCTGATGTGGGGCTCGATCCCAGAACACCAGGATCACGCCCTGAGCTGAAGGCAGACGCTTAACGACTGAGCCACCCAGGCGCCCCAACTGCTGGCATTTTTTTAAAGCTGTAAGTGAAATCGTCTATAATTTCCTTGTTTTATTCCAGCTTCATCAAGTTTGAATCTTCTATCAAGCAAGTTACATCCAATAAGTTAAAACTAACTTTTAGTCAATCTCCATCTTCTGGGTGAGTTTATGTAGCTGGAGAATGTCTTTGAAAGCGTAAGACATTCACCGAGAGAGGTTTTTAGGCCTGAAGATTTGAGAGAGAGAAATCTTTTGTAACCTTTTGCATTTCTTCCATGATTATGGCCTTTTGAAGTTTTCTACTTTTTCTTGGCAATTTTGTTAACATTTTTAGAAAAAACATCTTTCATTTCATTACAAGTCAAAAAGTCTCGATACCACATCCTACACGTTTGTTTCTATACATCTTTCTCATTTCCAATTTTCTTTGCTTTTTCTTCTTTTTCTGATTCGATTTGCCAAAGATTGACTCATTAATTGCATGTTTGTTTAGAAAATCAAGTTAAACATTTCCAATGCTTGCAATTACAGAGCCCTCTGTCAAAAGAAAAGCAGGCGGTAACCATGAATTAGGAGCAAAGGCGGCCCGAAAGCACAGCCTGTTTGTGGCGAACTGAGTGTCGGGTGCTTGGGTGTGGGTCACGGTTTGCCATCCATCGCTGTCTTTGGGGTTTTGTTCATTTATGGGTTCGTTCATCTCAGTATGAACTAGTGTCAAAGTGAGATTTGAGCTGCACTTTTGTGAAAGCAGAAGAGAGAAATGCTGCATGAGGAAGCAATTAATTTTCATCTCAAGAAACACTATTTGTTGGGACCGAGAGAGCCAGGAGTGCTGTAATTAGGAAGCACACTGTAAATTTCAGATTCACTTTTACTCTGGATCTTGACAATGAGGAAGACCAGTGGTCTAGTTATTATGTCCACAACACAAATCACCCCCAAAACTCAGCGATAAAAAGCAACAATTTAACACACTTTTGAAATCTGTGGGTCGGCAATTGGGACAGGTCACAACAGGAAGTTTGTCTCTATTCCGTGATACGGGGTCTCAGGTGGAAATCCAGAGTCCCAGGGCTGGAATCTCCCAGCACGGATTTCCTCGAGGTGGTTGGTCCATGCTGACCGTGGGCTGAGGGCCTCCGTCTCTCTCTGTGGCCCTCCCGCGGACCCGTGTTCCTCGAGGTGGTTGGTCCATGCTGACCGTGGGCTGAGGGCCTCCGTCTCTCTCTGTGGCCCTCCCACGGACCAGCGTGAGCTTCCCCCCAGCATGTGGCTGTGTTCCAGGGAGGATCATCCCAGGAAGGTGGACTTGGACACAGAAATCACACAGCTTCACCCCTACCGTACTCTTGTTTGAAGCAGTCACAGGGCCCCTAAGATCCAGGGGAGGGGAGATAGACTCTACCTCTTGATGGGAGGACTAGGGTTTGAAAGAATATATGTGGGATCAGAAATGGCACAAGGGCCGTTTTTGTAAAATGCCATCTGTCACAACCAGGAAGTTTCTGGAACAATGACAAAAGATGTCCCTTTTTCCCTCTGGATGGATGTATACAGATAAAGCAAAATAAAACAAAATTAAAGAGCACTTAAAAATTCAAGTTGAGGTAGGAAATAATCAATATAATAAGGATGATAGATTTCTTTTTTTTTTTTTCAAGGATTTGTTTTATTTATTTGAGAGAAAGAGGGAGTGAGTGGGTGGAGGGGCAGAGGGAGAGAATCTTTAAGGAGACTCCAGCTGAGCACAGAGCCCAACAGGGCTTGATCTCAGCACCCATGAGATCCCGACCTGAGCCGAAACCAAGAGTCAGGCACTTAACTGACTGCACCACCCAGACATCCCTCTCTTTCTTTCTTTTTTTTTTTTTTAAGATTTATTTATGTATTTATTTTAAGAGCAGGGAGGTGCAGAGGGAGCGTGAGAGAGAGTCTTAAGCAGACTCCCTGCTGAGTGTGGAGCCGGACATGGGGCTTGATCTCCCTACCCTGAGATCATGACCCTGAGACCACAGCCTGAGCAGAAACCAAGAGTCAGACGCTCGACCGACTGTGCCACCCAGGCGTCCCAGGATGATAGATTTCTTATATCCATCACTACATTTGAAATTATACCTTCTTTCCCCAATTCATTTTTAGAAAAGTTGTCATAGGACCATCACCACACAGGCCCCAAAGATAGACGGTTCAGGGAGATTCACAAGTGTGTGGAAAACAGGGCAGTGTGATCGAGAGTGGCGTAGATGTCTGTGCATGTAAGGTGTGCCAGCATCACCTGACCACAGCCCGTGCTCGCCCGAGTAACGGGTTCCGGTTATACGATCCTACTGTCCACGTTCTGTGGTTCGGTCTAGAAAAACATGGTGACTCTAACTGGCTACTCAGTGAGGAAGTGCACTTCCCTGGGGAGGTAGGAAATGGGGTTGGGTAGGGCCCAGAGTGCTGCCACGTCGAACAATGCAGACACATGCTACAGGCAGTAGGGGGAGGGGACACTGGGGACTGTCCAGTGTAAGAAAAAGGCAACTGTGCTTTAGAAAAAGCCCCCTGGGAGGAGTGTGGAGGGTGGGTTGGTGGAGCCAATAAGAGGCTCTTCCTATAACATCCCTGGGAGCATTCAGAAGACCACATGGAGCAGGGGGTGCCATGACATAGCGCGCTGCCCGCCCTGCGTGGACCGAGTCCACCTTCTCTCTTGCAGCCGGTGGGATAAAACAGAGAAGACAGAGAGGAAACAGGGGAGGACCCAGGGCAGGGGTTCTTGGGAACCTGTGGAGGGATAAGAATAATCACACTAATCACATGAATATTACGTATCGAGAACTTACGGGACATCACACTAAGCCCTTCACCCACCTTACCACTTAGCCACTCCAGGAGGTGGGCCTCCTTACCTCTAGTTTAGAGAGAAGACTCCTGAGGCTCAAAGAGGCTGAGTCAGGTCCCCAGGGTCCCACAGGTGTAAGTGGCAGACCCAAGACTGAATGACAACCTGCCTAGACCCAGAGGCCATGGCAGTCAGCATATGCAAAGGCCATCCAAAGGAGAACCCAAGCTTTGCATTTACACCTGGACCAGCGCAACTCACCAGGCTCGAAGGCCAATGAGGTCTTCTCTGTCATGAATTAGGCTGCCCTCCATCCACCAGTAGAGGTCCCTGGGAAACAGAGTGAAGGAACAGGAAGCAGCCAGGTCTAGTGGGCTTTGGGAATGGAGCCTCTGTTCTTCAGAATTCAAGACCAGTGTGAACCTATAGCCTGTTGATGTGGGGAGAAAGGGAGGGGAGGAAGCAAGGGTAATTTAGAGGCTGCAGCCAACTGACTTGTTTAGTGATAACTTTCTCTACTACGGGTACAGATGGGAGGTCCCATGATGTGGGGGATGATAGGGTTGCATTTTTGTTCTGTTGCCCTCGAGGCAGGTCAACCAGATAGATTTGTCTAGGGGGGCACTTGGGCAGATTCAGGAATCAGGATGCAGGGAGTTCAAAAGGAGGAATGCAGGTCCCTGGGTGGCTCAGTTGGTTAAGGGTCTGACTTCAGCTCAGGTCATGATCTCGAGGTCCTGGGATTGAGCCCCACATCGGGCTTTGCACTCAGTGGGGCGTCAGCTTGTCCCTCTGCCCCTCCCCCTTCTCCCGCTCTCTCTCTCTCTCTTTCAAATGAATACATAAAATCTTTTTTAAAAATTAAAAAAAAATTTTAAATAAAAAAAATAATTAAAAAAAGGAAGAATGACATTTCTGCTGGCCCCTTTTCTGTCCTCTCTACTTCCAACAGCTCAGCCTCTGAGGGCATAGCTTCCTGAGAGTAATTTCTGAACAGACCCTGGCCCACTCTTTCTTGGTCCTTACCATCAGGAGTGTGGGACCTTCTGTGTCAGGGAGTAAGAAGGAAACAAGAAACAAGGGCAGAGTTGTCCTCTGTGGCTCCAGGAACCCAGCTGCAGAGTGGAAGGCTCTTGTTTCTGGATTGGGCAGTTTATAACAAAGTTGGCTCTCACCTCCCATGCTCCTGATGTGTATGGCACAGCTCGAAGTGCACTGGTTAATATTTAACCTCTTGACTGTCTCCCCTCCGGATGTCATGCCTTCACAAACATCAGAGACTTGCTGGGGGAATAATTTACTTGCTGGTTCAGTTGACTGGCTTTCCTGAACACCTGACACATGCGGTGTGAGCTGTGAAATGTGCTGCATGGGTGAATGGGCGGGCAAATGAACAGCATGAGCCTGTGAGAGGGTCTTCATGGCCATCTTCCGGGCAACTAGTCACATTCCTCTTCCAATATTTGCTTTTACAGCATCAACTTAGCTGTCGCCAAAGAGACTGCCAGGAAATCTGTGGGCATTTTCTAAGGCACGGAGAAGAGGACGGCAGGTTGAGCCATGCAAAGTGGTTAAAAAGACAGTTCCAGGAGCTGGACCGTTCCGGGTGACCCTGGGCTTGCCTCTGGACAAGTCTGGGACCGTGGATGACTCTCTCTACCCTTCTGTACCTCAGTTTCCTTCTCTGCAGTGGGGAGAGTCAGAACACTTACTCCAGTTACAAAGTGGTAGGACAATCTCTGTAAAACACCAACTCTACAAAACACGGTTCTTGGCTCTAAATGCTCAAAAAAATTTAATATTATTGTTGTAAATTATGCCTCCTTCTGAGTTCCTTGTTATGGTTTCAGGTATTAAAAACCAAACAACAGGGACGCCTGGGTGGCTCAGTCAGTTAAGTGTCTGCCTTGGGCTCAGGTCATGATCTCAGGGTCCTGGGTTGGGGCACGTGTAGGGTTCCCCACTCAGCGGGGAGTCTGCTTCTCTCTCTCCCTCTGCCCCTCCCCCTGCTCATGCTCTCACGCTCTCTAGCTCTCTCTCAAATAAATAAATAAATAAAATCTTAAAAAAAAAAACACAATAAGACAACAGGTCCCAAATGGAGTCCCTTATGCTAAGCCCCACATCACCAAATCAAGACTTGACTTAATTACGGTTTCAGCTCTCCCCAAAATGGAATCTTATACCAGTCAGTCAGGACTCGCCGGATCAGCACTGGTTGGGTCATCCGCCCGACGGACCCCTGCCATCTCCTAAGAGAAGGTGACCTTGGGTAACCAGCCATGTTTTTCAGTATAAAGGCTCTCACCTTGTACAGCAACTTGGACGGAGCTCCTTTCTATCTGCTGGATTGGATGCTGCCTGATTTAAATTGATTTTTGCTCAAAGAAACTCTTAAAATTTCTAACACATCTCAGTTCATCTTTTAACACACAGGTATCTGTCATGTCTTTATTACCTGGTAAAGGTCTAGTCTCCTTCTGCTGCCATTTCCAAAGGATGTTGAAAAGGAGGAACTATAATTTGGGGTGTTCTGTATATGTATCTCTGTTTTCTAAAGTCCCACAGAACCACCACTAGGTTGAATCCTACATGTCCAACAGTAGGGAATTTATTAAATAAATGTCCTTTGCATACAAAGGAAACAGCTATTTAAAAATTAATGGATTTTTTTTCAGGAATTTTCAATGAGTTAAAAACTTATTAAGGAAAAACATCCCGAAATAGCATTTGAACTGCAGTGTGACCTCAAGTCTGTGAAATACATAGGTCAAGAAAAAAGGCTGGAAGGTCATGTACAGGTGCTTTTGCAGAGGGGTGAGCCTTGGGGGAGGTACTGTGTTCTTTGGGTACATCATGGTGCGACATTGCCCAGTGGTGCGGTAAAAACTGCCAGTTCCTGTGGATGAAGCTTCCTGCCTCCAGGAAAGTTCTGGAATAACTGTGGATTAGACGACGACTACATTTCTCAGGTTCCTCTGAGCAGCACATTTCTTTCTCCCTGTCAAAGTGTTGAGTAAGTGATGTTGAGCTGGTCCACCAGCAGCCATTGGTCATCTTAGTTAAGGCTTGGGAGGGAAGCGAAGAGGTGACATGGGTGAAGGCGGACTCCTAAAGATACCGGACACACAACCGGAACTGGAAAGTAGAGAGATGACCAGGTGAGGGGAGGGGGGAAGTGAGGGGAGGAGAAGGGAGGTAAGGAGAGGGGAGGGCAGGGAAGGGAGGGGAGGGCGAGAGGCAGAGGAGGAGGAGGCAAGCTTCCCCTCCCGCAAATATTTAAGAAACATTCAGAAATGGGGGGAGGGTGGCTCCATCCTGATTTGAGATAAAGGAGCATGACCCAGCCGGAGTGAGCCTCAGTGAGCCTGGGCTCTGAAACCTCACCCCTGCATCAGCAGGGTGGTCCCACCGTCCGCAGCCGGGGAGGGTTAGGAACGCAAGCCCCACCCTCTAAGGCAGCGGAACCTGCATCTTAGCACGGTTTGTGGGGTGCTTTGTGTTCACCAGAGTCAAGAGGCACCTGGCTGAGGGAGGGGAGCTGGGGGGCTGGCCGCCCCTGGGTGGGAGGAAAGGACAGCCCAGGGGCAGCCTGCAAGGTTGGGGGGGATGGCCAGATAGCCTGGCCCGCGTGGGCAGCGGCTCCCGGCACAGGCCAGACAGCCCTACAGAGAGTGGGGTCAATGGTTGGCATCGGCTCCAAGGTGAACCAACTCAGACATTTTAAACCTTAAGTCTTAAATGATTGAAAGGTACTTCATGATAGCTCTGGCTCCTGCGGTACCTGCTAAATGCCGACGCTTGGCGTAATCAGGAATCATTGCCATCCTGCTGCAGAGGGCGAGTCTTCACTGCGGGATGTGTTGCAGCTGTCCGGGAGTGGCCTTCACCGAGCTCGATTTCCCGGGGGGCAGTGGGGAGGGGGCTTTCCTGGCCTCTGAGGCTTTTCCTCTGCCTTCTCTTTTGAAATCTGCCACAGGCAACCACATGGCCACGGCTTCCTAGAGAAATGGCAGGAAAATCCTTGCCAGGTTTGGAGGGTGAGAGAGGCCGGCCCTCCCCCATCTCTTACCACTTCTGGAAACTTCTGGGGAATTCCAGGGACAGGGTGAAAAAGCCTGTGTGCAAGGTGAAGAGCTGCTTCCAAAAGAGATATCACGCTCCCCTGGCCCCAGGTCGCCAAAGGGCAGGTGATTTCCTGGGTCCAGAGGCCTTTCTTAGATTCTGTATCCCCATCTCTTAGGGAATAGAAGAGAATCTTCCATTTCCACAGTGACATTCCGCCCTGAGCTCCGTCGCAGCGGCCGTGACGGAACAGATAACTCAGCAGTCCCAAGGGAAGCGGGGCTCTGATAGCACAGAAAAACAAAGTGCTTCCTCTCCCCTCTTACTTGTGTGACTTTTTTTTTTTTAATAAACAAGGAGGCCCTCCTAGGGGCAAGAGAGATGTGCGATGTATTAATCATGTATCACTTCAACTTTGAAATCTTTACCATTTTCATTTCTTTCAGCTCTGTCAGGACCACCTGAGAAAAGCAGGTTTCTGACTGGTCAAGAGAAGCTGCACAGGGATGAGGATGTGTCCCTGCTCCCTCTCTCACCTTGGTCCCTCAGCTCCCGTCCCCACCCCACACCCATCAGTGAGGGCAGCCAGGCTCCCCGTGAGCACCTCCCGAGGAAGTGGGTTCTGCTGGGACTTCTAAGTCCCAGAAAGGTGAGAGGTAAGTTGTTCCCACACACAGAGGAGGGGGCACAGAAACCCAGGGGAGGACACCGAATGTCTGTCCCTGCCCTCGGCATCCCAGTCCCACCTCGTGTGCTCGCTCTGATATCTTCCCTTTGTAAGACACACACTCTCTGCGAAGTCAGCTGTCCTGCTCGATGCAAATAGATCCAAAGAACCTGACTCTCCTTCCCTGGCAACAAGCAGGTGACCCAAGCTGCATCTTTCTACGGGGTGGAAATGCTGAACGCCAGGGGAAAGCCTGGGAAGATTCCAGAAGAAGAGCAGCGTTCTCGAAACTCACCCCCAGGGAGTCATGGCCCAAGGGTGGAGGGTCCTCAGCCCTAACCGGGACCCCTGATTTACAGGGAGGCGGTGGATCAGCTCTCCACCACACTTCCCCTACACTGCACCCCAGGCGGGGAGCCAAGGTCCCAGTGCCCCAAACTCCCCACCCCCCACCCCTCGAAGTTCCTGTTCCTGCAACACCCAGCTGCCCAGCAAACCCTCTGTGGGCTGCACTCCACAGGCTGTTCCCGCCAGAATCCCTGTGCTCTCACCTGGAATCTCCTGGGGCCTGGCCTGCCCTCCATCCACCACCGGGAGACTTGGGCCAAGCGTGACCCGGCGCTCCTTTCTCCAGCCATGCTCCTGCCAGAGGGATTGCCCTGTTCCTGCTACAGCAGGGCCTGTGGCCATCATGCCAGGGCACCTGCACACTGACCGGGGCGGGGAGGAGGGGGGAGGGAGCTCGGCTCTCAGCACTTCGGCACCCTGGCCTCGGGAATGTTCGGTAACTTGGGTTGCTCACATCCACGTTAAGAGTGGGTTCTGCTTCCTCATTTTGAAGGGTCCCAGGCTCTACCGTGCAGTACAGTCTGAACGTTTGTCACCACTGATCAAAGCTTCGAGGCCTCGTCTTCAATGACCACGTCCCTCCTCTCCCCGGTCCCATAGCTCTTGGCTCTCATTGGGAACCTCTGCGAACGTCACCAATAGAAATGTATTTGTTCCTCTACAGTCTACTTGCTTTCTTCCCTCACGATTCGTTAGCTTTTTGCCGTGGCGTCTCAATGTTCCTGCAGTTTCTGAAATTCTTGCCACTGTTCAGCCATTTTTATACTTCTTGGAACTTGAATTTTGAATAAGCAGATAAGGATTCATATTTGCATAAAACCCTTTACATGGGCAAACAGAGACAATTACAAGTCTTAAAAATATTTTTAGGCACTATGGTAAATTCAAAATCGGTGACAGTGACATGCTTAAGTTACATGTTACAGAATTAGGAAGTGCTTTAGTTGTTTTATGAACTCACATACCACTTCCCAATAGTCCCAGGGTGTCTCAGGCCTTCCGCTTTGCAGGGGACTCCAGCTGAAGGGGATACTCTGAAGTTCCATTTTCATCAACACAGACCCTGACCTTTTCCCAGGAGAGAAAAAAAAAAGACCTCTCTAGAAATCACCTCCTCATACCTTCTCTATCACAGGCAGGCTGAGGTCATGTTTGGTTTGTAGTTAATAATGAGCAGTTTAACGGGGGGGCCGTAGCCATGGAGTTCAGAGGTTAACAGCAAGGTAGCTGCAGCCACTGCTGGACCTTCCTTCCAGCCCACAGCTCCTGCTTTGTGGTTTGGGAGCCAATCTTCTGGGGGCCCACCCCATCAGATGTGGTCAAGCATTTCTATCTGTGCTGGTTAATTATATGTGTCAACATGGCTAGTCTACTGTGTCCAGGTGTTCGGTCAAACACTGGCCTAGATCTGGCTGTGAAGGTATTTATTTAGATGAGGTTAACATTCAAATCAGCAGACTTTGATTAAAGCAGATTACTCTCCATTCTGTGGGTGGGCCTCATCCAATCAGTTGAAGGCTTTAAGAGACCAAGACTGAGGTGCCCCAAGGAAAAAGGGATTCTGCCTCCAGACTCCAACTGCAGCATTAACTATTCCCTTACTCTCCAGCCTGCCGGCCCAGCCTGCAGATTTCAGACTTGCCAGCCCTCACAATCACATGGGCCAATTCTTTAAAATAAATCTGACTACACACCCCCCCCACCCCCCCACACACACGCACACACTCTACTGATTGTTTCTCTTCAGAATTCTAATGCACTATCCAGTGACATTTTCCTTCTGAAATTATATTTAGCCCTCATTAACCATGAGAATAACATCAGACAAGCCCCAGCTGAAGGACATTCTACAAAATGCTTGATTAGTACTAAAAATTGCCAAGGTCATCACATCAAGGAAAGTCTGAGAAACTGTCAAGTCCAGAGGAGCCTAAGGAGACATGACAACTGAATGCAGGGTGGGGACCTGGACGGGATCCTGGGACGGAGAAAGGACATTACCTAAAACCTAAGGATATAAGAGTTAAAGTATGGCCTATAGTTAATAATAGTGTATCGATACTCGTTCATTTGTTGCAATAAATAAATCCTAGTAACAAACTGTTCATAAGAAGGAGGGGCTGTGGATGATATGGGAATTCTCTGCTTTTTTGCAACTTTTCTGTAAATCTGAAACAATTTTAAAATAAAAAGCATATCTTAAAAATACATTTATTGCTGGGCCGCCTGGGTGGCTCAGTCGGATGGTTGAACGTCTCATTCTTGATTTCAGCTCAGGTCATGATTTCAGGGTCCTGGGGTCAAGCCCTGTGTTGGGCTCTAAGCTGAGCCTGGAGCCTGCTTGGGATTCTCTCTCTCCTTCTCCCTCTGCCCCTCCTCCTGCTCTCTCTCTCTTTCCCACTCTCTCTCTCACACAAAAAATAACCTATTTATCAGTTTGGTTTCCATACATGAATTCATTTAAAAATATGCATTGAATAATAAAAAATATATTTTAAAATATAGGTTTTATTTAAATTTTTTCATACATATGATATGTTCAGAAAACGTGTCCTGAACACTGGCCATCTACCAGACAAGACGTCACAGGCTGACTATAGTGACAAACATGAGGGGGAGGGGGTGGCAGTGACAGCCGGCTGGAGACAATGAACACGGGAGCACATGGGTAAACACGTGAAAACACGTGAGAGGGGGTTAAAGGCAAAGAACAGGTGATCTTCTACAGTAGGTGGTCCAGAAGTTTCCTGGAAGGAGTTTAAGGATAAGAGGACATTGAGCAGCCAAAAGTGTTGGAGGGAGGCATGGGGGGAGGTGCAGGGATGGCAGTCCAGGCAGAGGGAACAGCATGTATGTGGCCTCTTTGCTGGACAGAGCTGGCTTCTTGGTGAAACGGAACGGAGGCCTGTGTGCCGGTGGGGAAGGGCAGTGGTCAGAGATGAAGAGAAAGCAGACAGGGATGGGGCTTGCACTTGACCTTTCTGAGTTTGGAATGTTTTTTCACCTGCACCAGGAAGCCATCTCGGGGTGACGTAATCCGATTTACCTTGTGAAATACAGAAAAGGATAAAGAAGAAACATTTGTAGTCCCTCTCTTTTAAAATAACATTTGTTAACCTGTTGGTATATTTCCTGCCATCTTTTTACTCTGTTGTTTTCTTGGTCTTTTTTTTTTTTTTTTTAAGTGTATATAGGGGCGCCTGGGTGGCTCAGTCGGTTAAGCGTCTGACTCTTTTTTTTTTTTTAAGATTTTATTTATTTATTTGACAGAGAGAGACAGCCAGCAAGAGAGGGAACACAAGCAGGGGGAGTGGGAGAGGAAGGAACCGGCTCCTAGCGGAGGAGCCTGATGCGGGGCTCGATCCCAGGACCCCAGGATCACGCTCTGAGCTGAAGGCAGATGCTTAACGACTGTGCCACCCAGGCGCCCCAAGCGTCTGACTCTTGATTTCAGCTCAGGTCATGATCTTGGGGTTGTGAGATCCATCCCCACATTGAGCCCCAAGTGGCACTCTGTGCTGGGCATGGAGCTGCTTGGAATTCTCTCTCTCCCTCTCCCCCCTCCCCCACTTAACACCTTCTCTCTAAAATAATTAATTAATTTAAAAAATTTAAAAGTGCATATTATTATACAATGAGGGATTTCCCCAAAACCTAAAATACTCTACAAAATCATCTGTCTGCCTAATGTTGCGATACATACCTGTGCTCTAATTGATCTAGCCATTCTCATGCTTTGTCTTGGTTTTTTGCCACTACAAATGGCATTACGATGGACCTTCTTGTGGTCAAAGCTGTTCTATCTATAGTAGCTGTGTTGTGCTCCCCGTTAGCTCCTTTTGAGAAAATTCTGGAAACGTGTATTTCAATGTGTCATGAAATGTGCTGTTAACGAGCTCCCACCGACCAGAATGGCTTCTGGTTTAGGCCCCAGGTCTCACCTCACAAGGCCACGGACACAGGGCCGTGGCAAAGCTCCCGTCAGCCTTTCACACGTGACCAGTGCACGATTACTTCGTGGGAAGCAGTAACCATGGCAAATATAGTTTCTAATGCTTGCAAAGCCATTACCATTCTCCACAGAAGAAAGTTTACTTATACTGTCTTCACTTCTGTTATCCTTCTTCTCTGTGACGCCATGACTCTGCTCAGTCCATTACTTGGTTTATGAAGAAGCAATTTTGTTATTTGGGTACCTCCAACATCAAGAAATGAACTCAAATACTCCCCCAACGGGATTCATTTTTCTGTGGACGCTGTGGGCCGGATGACGGTGGGTGGGGACTAGACAGGGCAGGTGGAGGAACACAAAGGTTAATGGCTTTGTCAACCCGTGAGGGATGTCAACAGCGCTACTGTGATTGTCCACTTGGCATTAAGATCATGGACGGTGCTGTGCTTGCTGTGCAAACCCGAGAAGTCCCCCCCACTGAGCTTGCCAGTCGTGCAAAAGCTAGAGCAGGTCAGACTGGTAAGGAAAACACCTCCCGACAGGACCATCAGCGGTGCGGGCACGGTGGACCCCCCTCGAGGCACCAAGTGGCCAGTGGAGGCATGGCGGTCTGTGGGGGACACTCCTGTGGTCGCCCCCGCCGTCTACTGGCCATTTTACTCGAGGGGTGGGTGGTGTTCACACAGGGGACCCGGGAACATGTTCTCATGGGTCTGCTCAGTATTTTCGTAACAGCCGTTCCATATTTTCATGTCTATAAACCCTGCCGTGTAGATGGTCTCAAGATATGAAGTACATTATAAACAGAAGAGTAATTATGACGTCTATTTTAAGGATGCATGTGTGTTAATAATGGGGGCGTATAATTTGGCTTTTTCAACTTTTAAAGATTTTATTTATCCATTTGAGAGAGAGAGAGCATGAGAGGAGGGAGGAGCAGAGGGAGAGGGAGAAGCAGACTCCCCACTGAGTAGAAAGCCTGACGCGGGCCTCGATCCTAGGACCCTGGGATCATGACCTGAGCCGAAGGCAGACGCTTAACTCACTAAGCCACCAGTTGCCCCGCTTTCCAACTTCTTAAAATGAACTTTTAAAAAAAGTATTTTTCCTAATATTTCCTGTTTTACCAAATACGCACGGGGTAGGTGACATGAATAAAGGCAACAGGTCTACGCTCTTTCGAAGATGAAGAGAATCTCAACCCCAGGTTATGGTGAGAACACAGAACATAGGCGTGACTGGTCTGGTTTTATCAGACGAGCGGTGACACTGCACCTGTCCCGTACCACGGGCTGGGCTTCTCGGCCGCATGCCTCACACATCACTGCACTACTGTCTTGTCTTGGTTTCTTCCCCATCGCGCTGCCCGGGTCCCCTCTTCCCGTGCTGGCCGTTCCCTCTGAATGGTCCCAATCCAGAATTCGGTCCTGGACTTCGTCCTCTCCTCTCTGTACATGCAGGTCTGGGGCCATCCTGTCTCGTGCCAGGACTCTGAAACCAGTCACTGCAGCCACTGGCAGTGACCTCCAAATGTCTTATCTTTGGCTCTGACACCACCCCCACAACCCCAGAGCCATGTCCCCCACGGATGGCCCGTTGTGATCGCAAACTCAGGACAGCCAAATACAGCTGCTGACTCCACCCCACTAATGCTCTCCCGCTCTGTATGTGACCTCCCCTCTTTTCTCGCCAGTAAGGCCTACCAGCTTTGCCTTCAAAACATACCCAGACTCGCCACTTCTGCCCTCATGTCCTCCATCCTGGTCCAAGGCACAACCCATTCATAAGTGGCCTCCTCGATCCTGTTCCTGCCTCCCACGGCCCACTAAAATGTGGTCTCCCCATTTGAGCGAGGTACAAAAACATGGGAATTAGAGCATGACAGTCCTCTGCTTACATCCTGCCGATGGGCCCACACAACACACGAAATCCAAACTCCCACCCAGCCTTCAAAGCCCTGACCCAACCTGGCCACTCCGGCCTCTCTGTGCCTGCCTCATTTTCCCCTCCAGGCACGCTCCATGCTCTGGTCTCTCTGGCCTTCCATGGCTCTTCCTCCCTGGCACGCTCTCTCCCTCCAAGGGACCTTTGTGTTAGGTCCTCCCTCTGCCTGGAATGTTCTTCCCAGCATCTCTCCCCAGTTGCCGATGTTCTTGGGGTTCGGCCCCATGCTGTCTGCTCAGACGGTCCCTTCACCACCGTGACGCCCTCCTCACTCCCTGGTACCTTCACTGTTTGCTTGGGTGCTCATTTACTGGCAGTCTTAGGGCCAGCAGTTCACCTGGAGCAGGGTCTTTCTAGAACCCGAAGTCCATGCTCAAAGGGTCATGGGGAAATAAATAAAGATATGCAGGATGTGGTTTCACGGCTACAGAAATGTTCGTGACGGGGCTGCACTCTTCAGCCCTTGCCCCCTCCCGCATTAGAAGACGAATCCAGGGTGAGACCAAGAAGAGAAGCCATAGTTGTTGCTTCTCGTGGACTCAAACATGGAGGAGATGGATGCGGGGTCTGGTGGGACATCTCAGCCCCGGGGCGCTAGCTGCGGTTCTTAAGTGCAGATCTCCTCCGACTTAGGAACGTTCATGATTACAGCACTTCTCATTGAACTTGGTGTGAGTGGGTGCTTTCCGTACACCACCATTTGGTCCGTTCCTCTAGGTTTGAAGAGCCTCTTCTCCACTGTTACTATATATATTGGGTTTTCTTTGACATCGCGCTCTAGAGGGATGCAGAAAATCCACATGACTTGTTCAGTTCCATCAGAAGGGAGCGAAATCTTTCAAAGCCGTTCTTGAACCGATACATTTCCACTTAGCTAGATCATGAATAAAAGTATAATGTTCTTTACGGAATGTAAGAAATTCAAGTGACACGTCCACCCCATCATTGTGCTCTGGGAGTCTAGGCTGCTTTTTAAAAATGCTTTTGTCCTGTTCGCTTGTGTTGAGTTTTACCTTTTTAATAGTACAGGCCACAAGCAACCTTGCCAAAGACTCTTTTCATTACATTTGTTATCAAAATAAAACGATTATAAGTATTAATTTGCTATCAATGTACCCTGTCAGTCTTTTTAAACGATACTTTTGCAATCTTTCATTTTGTATTTTTAAATATTTTTTAAATATTTTCAATATTTTTCATTTTTGACTCATCTTTGATCATTCACTCAGAAGCTTATTCAGAGGTTCATTACTTAATCCTTGCATACCTGACACTGTCCGACCAACAGAGGACAGCTTGGTTGTGTGTACAATTTTTTAATTGGTTTGCAAAAACCACTTATCTTGTGACTTTGAATTCATCATTCTTGTAAAGCCCAGAGCTCTGTGATTCTTTCACTGGGTTTTTTTTTTTTTTCTCTTTTATTCTGACCCTAAATCAATCATTCCAGAGCTAAGTGGACGGGGACAGAACAAGCTGGCCGCTCATGGCCACGTTAGCTCGCTTGGTGTGCCGTTTAAATCCTTTATCACATTAGCTACAACACATGGTTGTGGCAATTCGGCAGCCTTCCATTTGACTGGGGTCCAATGTTCAGCACTAATTAATCCATAGATGGTGCTGACCATTTCCCATCTGTCTCTTTTGCTGGCACTATTTCTTTGAGACCGAAGACCCTGCCAAAGGGTTAGGGTCTACCATCCTCCAGCTAATTTCATTCCTAGACTCTTTGACCTGTGGCTTTGGATAGACCTCCGGCGGCCTGTGGACAAAGCGGGGTAGCCCTCTACAGTTCACTGTTACCCACTGCGGCTCCATCACACGTTTCTGTCTACAGACGGATCGCACCTGCACGTGATGAGAGACTGTGTAGGAGGTCGGCCTTGGAGTTGGCGTAACAGCCAACTACATGACAAGAAGCTGGCAATTCAGACAGAATCCATTTGCAGTGACTTCCGGGGCCAGTACCCAGAGTCCGGAGCACACCTCCCCTCCGGGGTAAGAACCTCTTCCATCGGATTCTCATAAACCAGGTCTCTTCCTACAGTTTCTTGCAACATGTCCCACCTCCACCCACCTCCTTCATTAGAGAACAGAAGCTTTTAGAATTAGTATTTTTATATAGTACTGTTTCTTCTCTGCCTTTCCTTCTTATTGTGAAAATATTAGGCATTGAATCCATTCCCTCCCTCCCTCCCCCTAAAAGGCGGTGACAATTGAAAAATCTCTCACCGGCTTTGTTCAGGGATCATCACAAGAAAGGAACCCACAGAGGGCTGCAGGCACCTCCCCCAGACGGAGCCCATTCCATCCTAGTAGAGAAAGAACGGCACATTGTCTCGATGTAACAGATTTATCCTTGGCTTTGTTTATGTCCGTCCAACCGTTTCCAATCAAAATGGGTTCAGGGTTTAGTGGCCAGGTGGTCTGCTGCAGAATGAATGGTATCCCGAACCTCTGCCTCCAAAGTCCCAGAAGACCAACGGCACCTGGGAATGCCAAGCAAACCCAGAGACCCAAATTCAGTAGGTTATCGTCGGGTCCAGAAAGCTGTCTTTTTCGGGAAGCTTCCAGGGTGTGTCGATCATCGGTCAAGTGAGGGGGTCCGGAGAATTTCTGCACCCTACATCTAAATATAATTGCCTTAGGGATTAACTCGTTCAAGTCTCTGAAGGGAAACTGAGGCCCGAGACCACAAAGCAAATGACTTTGCTAAAACATGGAAAGAGGCATTCAGTATGTCCGGCACCCTCACTGAAGAAAGACAGGAACCCTTCTGTCACATCCTAGGAAACTCTGCATCCACGTGGCTTAAATTTTCTAGAAACTGCTCTTGAGAAGGCAAACCCTTTCACACTATGAAAATGCCACCACACCATCCAGAGATGACTTCCCGGGTTTCCCTGAGAAGTAAATGAGATGTTTAAGTCAGTTACTCGCTGCCCCAAGAAATCACAACACAATTATTTGCATTTTTACTTTGGTCCCCGAGCTTCCGTTTGAAAACCTGATTTGGCGGTGGACACCGGACAGTGAAGTCTATTTGAAACACGACACCATGTCTTAGAAAAAAGCCTTGCTAAACATAGTCCTGCCGAGAGTGTCAGCTCACTGGACACCTGCTGAATGTTTTAGGCCGCCTGGAAAGTCACTTCAATGTGAAAGTATGATCTCTCTTTTGTTTCAGTTCTGTTGGGTATCGGACAGGTTTATTGTGGTGACGATCATTTCTAGAAGGCATTTTGAATTTTTTTTTTTAAAGATTTTATTTATTTATTTGACAGAGATAGAGACAGCCAGCGAGAGAGGGAGCACAAGCAGGGGGAGTGGGAGAGGAAGAAGCGGGCTCATAGCGGAGGAGCCTGATGTGGGGCTCGATCCCAGAACGCCAGGATCACGCCCTGAGCCGAAGGCAGACGCTTAACCACTGTGCCACCGAGGCGCCCCTGGCATTTTGAATTTTTGAGAAAGCAATTTTAACTGTGGTTTGCAATGTGTGGACTTCTTCTGTTGTTAAATTAGATTCTTCCCTCTTCCAAGGGTCAGCATGAGCTTCAAGACCTAGATACAAGAATTAAAGCAGCTACGACAAAGACAGAAAGCAAACAGTTAATGTCTAGAACCCATCTGACAATGTGTGGGTTGAATTCTCGCATTTCTCCATCAACCATAGCAACAAAGTGATACAGGGTCAAAATTTTTTTAAATGCAGTTTGCTGGGCACTCTCATGAGACCGAGTCTCCGGAGGTGGCGATTATATTCCTTTCTAGAATAGGCGCTCAGAGCTGGAATGCCAGCTATGCAGGGAAGCCGGAGAGGAATGTGTTCACCTCTTAGCCCCGACCTGTGGGTCAGAAGGAGACATCCCTGGAAGCAGAGCCTTGAAAGCAGAAGATAAACGTGATGGATATCAGGGGACTTAAGAGGGAACAGAGGCAGCTGGCCCCCCGGGGGTGCATGGGCTCACATTACTCAGCGCCTTCCCTCAGCCCCCAGGTTGTGGGCGCTTTGCACGCATTTGCTCAGACTTTCACAACTGTGGACGAGGACACTTGGAAGGCAAGTGTCTCCCCAGGGCTGGTGACTTCGTCTGGGGGCTGAGCAGGAGCCCCAGCCTGGTCCGTCTGACTTTCTCACTCCACCACTCAAATGGCCTAGAAGAGTCAAACGTTTAATCCCGAAGTCCAAAGGCGACTGAAAGGTGCCTGGATTTGCCTCAAGTGTCTCCTGTGGGACTAAATTAGGCCCAGGAGGTAAACTGGGGCAGGGGAGACGGTTGTTGAGGCCAGGCGGATGGGACCCCGCAGCGGTCACTGCCGCCCCCACTCACGCTACTGGGGACCCGTTGGGAAAAGCTGCAGCTGCCATTGCTGTCACCCCAGATCCCGGGCAGAAGGGATCTTTGACGACTCCTCATACTGCCATTCTGGGCTCTTCATGCTGCGGCTTCTGCTGCTTCTCTTAAAATTCCCTGCGCATCCCAGAGAGCCAGACTCCGGTCGGGCTCCCCCCGGGTCCCTCTGCGTGCTTTCCTGACTCTGACACTCGGCCAGAGCCCACGCCTCCTTCCGACCCTCCTGAGGAATTCTACCCCGTCCTGCAGAGCCCAACTCCTTCACCTTTCTGAGCCCCTATTCTCAGAGCCCCAAGGGCATGCTGCCCCATCTCTTTGCACTCTCTGCCTTTTTTGGTTCCTCCACGCAATCAATCCCACTAAAAATATCTGTTTACTCCACAATCATTATGTAACAATACATCCTCTAGGGAGCAATTCGCTTTGGGGGCAGCATTAAAAATCCATTGGTTTGAAGTACATTTGGTGAGAGTTAATCTGTGACTGTCATTGTCATCAGCACGGGGGTGGCTGCATCTCAGACAGGTGGGGGCCTCCCTGGTTCTCCCCTAGAGACTCACCTCCGGCCTTTGATAACTCCTTGCTCTTTGGCATGGTGTTCCAGACTCGCTCACCTGCTGCGTCCCTGGCTCAGCCATTGCTGCAAGCATCTCTGCTTTCCTTTGCTATCAGACCCATCTGGAGACCGTAAAATGGACCTCGTGGGGGCCACACTCTGTACTTCCTTGACACTCTGCAGTATTGTCACGGTTCCCTGCATTTATTCCCCAGTTATGCTTTCTCCTTCGTGATGCCTGGCCATGATTTTCTCCAATTTACACATGTGTGTGTGTGTCTGTACACATATGTGTGTATACATGTGTGTATATATATCCATACATATGCACACACATGTACCCACAATGCATATGTATCCATACGGATCGCTCACAGACTCATGGTTCATTATTTATTCTGCAGAGTAATCATGTGACAGTTGTATGTTTCACAAATATCTTCCCCTCCTTTACAGTTTATCTTATCACTTTATTATGGTTCCCCTCATGGGACAGAACATTTTCATTTTACGTGGGCAAATTAAAAACGCTTCTTGTTAAATGAAACACATTTAGAGGAAAACACACAGAAGTGTAAGGCTCCATGAATTCCTGCAGGGGGAACACTCTTGGAGCCACCACGGACATTGGGCGAAAGACCACCAGTTGTTCCCCGAAGGGAACTGCTATTCTGACTTTTAAGGCAACGCACCCTTACCGTTCATAGCTATTTCTCTAGACGTTTGTCTCTGAGCTCCGTGGCTCTGTGCTATCCTGTCTCGGGGGCCGCTATATAAACAGAGCTACACAAGATGATTTTTTGGGGGGGGGTTCTTTCACTTAAATTTTAGGTAACCGACAAGGTGATTCTAAAATCTGTATGGAGATTGAAGGGTCAAGAATAACTGAGTCGTTCCTGGATAGTGAGAGTTCTCATAACAATGCAGCGATGAAGACAACGCTTCCAGTCTCCCACCACGTGGACACGCCACCGTATGCCAACTTGTTCGTCCACTGTGTGGGTGGCAGACCCCTGTGTTGTTCTCAGCGAATGGCTATCATTAACGAGGCTGATATGACATGTGTCTTTCTAATATATGTGCACGCGTTTCTTTGGGGTATGTGCCGAAAAGTGAAATTGCAGGCAGGTACCTAGAGTGACCATAAAGTCCCTTTTGATCCAGATAGCTCATGTTTATGCCTGCAATTATGTCTTTGCTTAATATGTTGCCTTTGACGAATATCCGATAGTCCTGGAATAATTTATTGCCAACGATTACCTGTTTCTCACGGCTCTAGACTGTCATCTTTCTCGTAAATTGTGTTCACATATGGTATTTCTCCTGCTGTCTCCCCCAGAAACCTGCTCATTCATCATCTTCCAACTTCAATCATCACCCCTCCCACCCCTTTCTGGAAATGTTTATTCTCTCCCTTCTAGGTGTCCTCATGCAAGGGGCACACCCCTCTCTCCGTTGTGACCCAGGAAAGTGACCGCGGTTTTGCTGGGTGGTAAGGTCCTTGAGCTGTGGCCAGCCCCCCAACCTGCCCCTCTCCAAATTACTGAGTGAAAGGGTGTGTAATCAGCAGCCTTCACCATAGCCGTGGGGACGCTCGCCAAGCCTGACACAGTCCTTACAAGTGGAAATCGGCACTTCTGGCGTCCTGTCCTGCCAGTGAAGAAGGAAGCTCCGTGTCCAGGTAGGGAGCTGGGAAGTGGTTGAGCCAGGACTGAAGGCTGTCCGTCTGGCTCCATACCAGCGCCTGCTGGGATGCAAGTCGCCCATTCCCTTCACCAAGGTGGTTTTCGTAGAGCGCACTCCAGAAGCCCTCCGTTCCTACTCCTCCTTGTTTAGCCCTCCTTGCACGATAGCAGAGCACAAGCACTGTCTGGACCGACCTTGCCTGCAGATGGTTCCACTGCCCAACCCGCTTAGAGGCGCGCAGGTGCCGTGTCCCCAGATCCCCCTCGGCCTGCTGCAGGCGGCACAGACTTCCCCTACTGTGGGGGTAGATCCAGAGAACCTACTTTTCTCGGCTCTGTGTCCACACAGCGCAGCTCCCTGCTTCCTCTCCTTGGAACTCCATTTCATTTCTCATTGTGTCCAGACTTCCTGCTTTTGTGCAGGGATTCCCCTATTTCCGGGCAAGCCCTTCGTTTTTCCTTAGCTCCCTTGCTGCTCAGCCACCCCGTGAGTGTATCAGGAGAGCTCCCCGCCCCCAGGGCCGCTAAGCCTGAAGCCTCAGAAGTTCCCCTCAAGGACAGAGAAGTGCAGCTGAGGGCCTTCCCTGGCTGGCAGCTGCATCGCCATCCTGATGGCACCTTCTGGAATCTACCCTAGCATTCCGGGACGGTCGCCTCAACCAGGCCTCAATCTTGATGGAAAGGATGGACAGGACTTCAGAGAATAAATTTAATTTGAATTCCTCACACAGCCAAGCGTTCGGAAGGTTCATTTGCTAATTGGTTTTCTGGAAATGAGAGGGCTCTTTTTCAGTTGAAACTGTGTCGCAGGGATGGTGAGGTCCACAGACACTTGTCTAATACAGCCTCAAAGAAAGGACCGTTTCAATGAAAAAAATGTGGTCAACAACACAGTGTGGTCACTCGCAATTATGCAAATTTAAGCACCCCAGTGAAATTCCGTACAGAACCATGCCGGCTGTGGAAGGCAGTGAAAATGAACCTAGACGTTTACGGGGATATTAAGTGGGAATGCTCAACATTTTAAAGAACTTTGTAGAAATGTAATATTATACTGGTTTCGCTTAGAGCAGGCTTCACTTGGTCTTGAGCACGTGAGCCAATAAGCCCTTCACTGTATCCGCCAAAGATCAACCATGATATCATCAGGTCTTAGCTTCGAAGTTTAGTAAATATATTCCATTACCCACCGGCGAGTTTGAAAGACCAGATCCAAGTGCTTCTAGTATCTTAATTCCATTTAGTACTCATAATAACCCCACAAATTAGATGTTTCTGTTATCATCTCCATTTTGCATGTGGGGAAATTGAGGCACAGGGCAGTTAAACTCCTTGTCCAAAGCCACATGGCAAGCGAGCGGGGAGGCTGGGCTGTGCACGGAGCCAGTAAGCTCACCACCCCTCAAGCTGCACAGCCCCACGTGGATGGCTTCAGACAGTGAGGGCCACTGAGAGACAAAGGATAGGACAAGACAGGGTCCTGGGATCACTGGGGAGTAGGACCGCTTCAGAGGCTAGAATGAAGAGAGGGCACAGCAGCTGATGGCCCCAGGGGACGGGCTTCTCTGGGATGGACTGCCAGGGCCAACGGTGCCCCCCGGGGAGCCGAGCCCCCCACCTCCACCTCCGAGGAAACTCAGCCTTTCCCTTCTCCCTCGGCCTGTCGCACGCGGGAGCCCAGGCAGAAGGCTGTGACAGCATTTGTACATTTGGGGACTTGCCAAGATCTCGGGCAACACCCCAGCCAAGAGCCCGGGAGATGGGAAAAGCAGATAGAGGTTTGGGCAGAAGGGATGCGAAGCTTCTGTATTTGTCAGAGTTCCTCAGACAAACAGAACCAGGAGGAGAAAGAGGATAGACAGACAGACAGAAGAGAGCAGGAAAGCAGGCGGGTACAACTCAGTCCAAGTCCGAAGGCCCGAGAACCCGGAATGCCAACACCCAAGGGCAGGAGAAGGTGGGCACCCGGGCTGGGGCTGAGAGCACATTCCCTCTTCCTCCACCTCTTTGTGCCAGTCGGGCCCTCCTGGGATTGGATGACACCCACCCATGCTGATGAAGGGCATCCTCTTCCCTCGACCTGAAGCTTCAAGTGCCGATCTCTTCCCCCCGGGGACACCCTCAGGTACACGCAGCTCTCCTGGCAGCTCTTAGGCCCGTGGAATCAACAAGTAAAATCAGCCATCACAGGTTACTAAGCCCCGGAGAAGCTTGGCGAAGTTTAGGGACTGAGAGACCAGTGGAACTGTGGACACGAAGGAGACGGAGAAAGAGAGAGAGAGACAGAGAGAGAGACAGAGAGAGGGAGAGAGAGAAACAGAGACAGAAGACGGAGACAGAGGACAGAGAGACACAGAGAAAGAAACAGAGAGACAGATGACAGAGAGACAGAGGCAGGGGCCAGATCATGCAATTATTTCTCATTTCCATGGAGTGTCACTGGCTGATTGACACAGGGGAGTAACAGGAGCTTGCCCTGAGTAACGGTATAGAAAGACCCCCTGGGAGGGGAGGAAAGCCCCTCAGGCTGCCTGTGTCGTCCCTGCACTTGGGACAGGTGCTCTCCCTGCCGAGCCCTTTAGCTCAGGGAGTAAGAGGTGAAGTCAGCACCACGGGTCCTCTCGCTATGTGTAAATTTAACTCGAGCAGTGTCCATGTGGACGCTCTGGGATGATTTTACGACCTGCGCTCCATATCACTCTTTTAAAAGAGCATATTTGACCCTGTGCCGTATTGGTAACGTGGAAAAACAGCTACTTCTATATTAGTTTCCCAACACATTCCAGTGCATTCGATGGGATTTGGTTTCCACAGGTGGAAGCTAAATGGTGATTTCCATGTGTTCTTTCCAGTCTTAGAAGGAAACAATGAACGTTAGGTACAAGATGAGAGGACAATTAACCCTGGCAGGAAACGGAGGCCATTCTTGATGTAGTCTCCATATGCTGTCTTGATTTTAACTCCATAAATGTTCGATTCCGTCATTCTGAAACCAATCACCAAGGTGTATTTCAGAGCAATGAGGTGGCCCCCACATGTGTGCCTTCCGGTTGCAATTGCTCTGCATGCAAAGCCCACCCACGTGTTAACATACTTTCCAAGTGGACGGTCATTAACCATCACAACGAAGGAGGGAAATCACAAGTCACTGAGTTCCCGATCTTCTCATGACAGTCTTGCTGATGGCTCCATTTCCCATGCTCTCCTGGGCTCGTAGCATCCGCGGTTGTAATCACGTTTACACAGTGGCGATCTTGGCTCGGCTATCAGACTGCCCACGTTGGTCTTCAGTTCTAAGAGTGCGGAGAGCCTGAGGACCTGGGTGAGGTCGTGCTGTGGATATCTGTAGCTTCCATTGGGAGGGTGTCCTTCACGAACACCCAGGAAATGACGTCATGCAGTCTCCTGTGTCCGGCCCCTGCTAACTCTGCCTCCGGAAACAAAGGCAGGACTCAAGAGCACTATTTTTTTTTTAAGATTTTATTTATTTATGTGACAGAGAGACAGCCAGCGAGAGAGGGAACACAAGCAGGGGGAGTGGGAGAGGAAGAAGCAGGCTCCCAGCGGAGGAGCCTGATGCGGGACTCGATCCCAGGACTCCGGGATCACGCCCTGAGCTGAAGGCAGACGCTTAACAACTGAGCCACCCAGGTGGCCCTCAAGAGCACTTTCTGACCCGCTGGGCGCTAGGCTGTGATCAACTCATTTAACAATCACTGACAGTGTATTTATTTATTTATTTATTTATTAAAGATTTTATTTATCTATGTTTTAGAGAGAGAGAGTGATCAGGGGGAGGGGCAGAGGGAGAGGGACAAGCAGACTCCTCACTGAGCAGGGACACTCACTCGGGGCTCCACCCCACGGCCCTGAGATCGTGACCTGAGCCAAAACCAAGAGTCGGTTGCTCAACCGGCCGAGCCACCCCGCGCCCCACGGATGGTGTTGGAAGCACCACCCCTCACCCCTCTGGCAATTGTACAGATGAGGAGAGGATGGGGAAGAGCATCAGAGCCAGCCTAAGGCCGCACAGCTATTGTACAGAAGACTCGGGATTTGAACCCAGCTAAACTGACTTCAGAGACTGGACACACAGCCCCTATTTACTCTGTGTCTCGTAACTCCCTCCCAAAGGAAGCGTGATTTCTCCAAGACAGCCATCCATTCACAGCTCTGAGCCGGCCCTGAGGAGTCCCTTCTCTTGGGCAGAATTGCCTGCTGGGGAACCCAGGGCCCTAATTTCCTCCCCTGTGTGGCATCTGTAAGCCCCACCTAACTGGTTTGGATATGGCTTCACTCCTTGCTGTTCCCCGAGGCCATGTAAACACAGGACAGGGACAGAAACAAGCCATCCAGGGGCCAGTTCCCAGACCCAAGACAGAGTTTGAGAGGACATGCACTTTTCCCAACGGGTTCTAGATTTTCGGGGCGCTCAGACCCAATGCGGCCGGAAGAGCTGTTATAGGGATTTTCATTGTTTGGATTTGTGTTTGTTTAGGGCCAATGAGAAATCGAGGACTGTGAATGTCTCTGTGTCTTTTGTCAACTTTGTGACTTGAGTCCTCACAAGGCACAGTGTGATCACCTCAAACGGCCTGTGCCCAGAGAGCCAGGGAGGCAGCAAGACAGCCTGAGAGCAGCTTGGGGGGGGGGAACCCCTGCGTTCCTGGCCCAGCCCACTCCCCTCTAGGAGTGTGAGGCCCTGGGCTAGGACACCCCTGTGCTGAGAGTGTTGCTGACCCCGAGCCTCAGCCTCCTCGTCTGTAAAATGGGCACGATGGCAAAAGCAGCCGCTGCCCTGGGCCCGGCTCACAGACGGACTCCCCGTACGTCAGGAAGTCACTTGTTTCTGCACAAGCGACAACGGAGGAAGGAAATGCGGGAAACACGCTCGCCCGCTATCCTTTTGTGAGCTGGCACTTGGCTGTCCTAAGCAGCGTCTGCTGGCTCGGGAACAGCTACGGAGCTGCAGGGCTTTGAAGAGAGGCTGCTTTGGGCAGGAGAACACTGGTGGTTGTCCCCGGCCCCCTTTCACTGATCGAAGGCTGTTTAGTGCGACCTTGAGCCACTGAGGGCGTCAGGGTCTTCATCTGCAAACCCAGGGTAAGGGTAAGAAAGCTGGGAGGATGGAGTGGGATAAAGGACGCAGCACTCGTGGCCCAACTCTTCGCAAACACTCAACAACTCAATGTATTACCCTAATTTTTATGAATCTCGTCTGCAGGTAGATTTGGGGAGACATTTTGCTTCAACCATGAGAAAGGGGAGGGCCAGCTAACGGTCGCTTATGTGTCAATGCCTGGTAGGCTGTGCGAGTCCCAGAGGGGACCCGTCTGGCCTCCCTCTCCGACCTCGGGCCCCTCCCTACTGCCCCGATGAGACCCCAGGACGCCGACCGGCATCGCTGCACCCTTTCTTTTTTCTTTTTCTTTTAAAGATTTTATTTATTTATTTGACAGAGATAGAGACAGCCAGAGAGAGAGGGAACACAAGCAGGGGGAGTGGGAGAGGAAGAAGCAGGCTCATAGCGGAGGAGCCTGATGTGGGGCTCGATCCCAGGACTCCAGGATCACGCCCTGAGCCGAAGGCAGACGCTTAACCGCTGTGCCACCCAGGCGCCCCCGCTGCACCCTTTCTATGCCAGGCAGACGTGAAGAACGAGTTTTCGTTTTTCCATCTTCGGTTTGGATCTAGGAACGTGGTCTGTACTGTGGCTGTCACGTGCTAGTGCTGATCAGAGCCCCTTAGAGAGACTTGTAGGAATACAGATCCCTGGGGCTTACTGCAGAGATCCCAACCGAGCGGGTCTGGGGTGGAGCCCAGAGCTTGCATTTAAACCAGCACACCAGTAATTCTGAGACCGCGTGGAACGCATGGGCCTCAGGCTGGAAACCGCATGGCATCCTTGGCCTGGCCATGGGCAAACAGGAATCCGGAGGCACGTCAGCTGGCATTCCTGGGAACTTCCAGGGCTCCAGCTCTGTGCCAAGTGGGGCTTTATACACAGCCTGTCATTTAATCCCCAGGACAAACCACGACAGGGCTTCCCATGCTGGGTGACATGAGAACACAGGCCTCACATTCAGAGCTGGCACCACCCACTGCTGCACCCCTGCCCCCACCCCCCTGGCACCACCCATCACTGCACCCGTGCCCCCTCCAGCCTGCCGGCCTCTTACCCATCTCCACGGTTTTCGGGTTCACCTCCTTCCCCAATCTGTCCCCTGGCTGTCCCAGCAGATGCGCTCCCAGAACGACTTGGCCAACGCACCTTTCCAATCAAGCCTCAGCTATGTTGTGACAAGCTCCTCGAGCACGGATACAGCATGTTGCTGTCAGGGGGTCACTGGACTCGTCCCCAAGTGTGCTGTGGCACCCATGAGATTTTAGGGGCTGCAGACACTTTGCAGGGGAAGTGGCGTTAGACACCACGTGCTGGAGCTGGGCTGGAGGGCTCAGGTTGGTGGCTTTGGTCGAACCCTGGTGTCTGAAGCACACGCCAATGTCCTGGTAGCTCTGACGCAGAGGAAATTATACCCCCGCCTGCTTACGGCAGTGAGGACACGGAGCAGGGTTTCTATCCCTTTTCCACAGCAGAAGCGCCTACTAATTATACTCAAGGTTGGGACTAACAAGGATGCGGGATGGGTCCCTCCAGACCTTCGATGGCGAGGCCAAGCTGTGATTAGAGAGCTGGCTGGTCTCACGGCCTGGGGGAGGGCAGGGCGGCCACAGACCACCAGGGGCTGACCCAGAGAGTCAGCTGGGCGGCTTCTCCCTGGCTGGAGCCACCCTGCATCTCAAGGGGGATAAATAAGGCCTTGAGTGAAAGAACAGAGAGAAAACTCCAGGCAAATAACACATTAGGGATGAGATGAGACCCACTTGGCTATGGATTCCAAAAAGGAGCAGCCAAAGGGATCGAAGAAAAATTCAGAAATGAGTGGTAAGCCAATGTACCTCATATTTCTTGGGAATGGTTGGGTTTCAAATATTATGCTTCTCTTCCCTTAAACCACTGAAATTCTCAGACATTGTGAATCTTTGGGCTGCAAACTCTCTTTGCCAGAGCCAACTTTGACATTGGAAATGGCATCAAAGCCTTTGTCATTTAACATAAAAAAATTATGTTCCCTTGGGAAATCTAGTTCGAGAACTGTGTGTTTAATGTTGTCACTGTCCTGAAGGCGTCAATGTCTGTCTTAGGACAGCGGTCAGAGCTGTCAAGTTTGGGGGCGGGGGCTGGTTGGAGCAAGCACCCTGAGGGGAACTAGCCTTGGGTTTCCAATAGTTTCTAAGGCAAACGGGCCTCAGGCCTGCACAGCTGTGGCCGCCAAGGTGTCTGGAATGTCCTGCTCAGCCACAGCCAAGAGCTGTTCTCATGGGAGTCAGGACAGAGAGCAGAGGAGGACCCTGCCACCTCTAGCCTGTCAAGTTCAGCGTGGTCTGGGGGTCCAGCTGGGCTCCATGCAGCCTTCTCTTGCCCGGGCATGTCCCATGGGCGCTCACGCCCGGCGGTGTGCCCCCACGCCCGGCGGTGTGCCCCAGCCCCTTCGAACCTCCAACGGCAAGCAGACGCTCCACCCCCACAGCCGGGCCTGGCGCTGCTTGGTTCTTGCTAACCCGTCTCCCCACCACGAGGCTGCTCCGGTGACCCTGGCTGGGGGCCGGCTGGGAATCCCAAACACTCCCGCGTGCCTGGCGTGGTGTCCAGCCACCTCCTGAACCCCCTGCCACCTGATTAGGTCTCCTTTGGTGGTGCGGTGGGAGGGGGCAGAGTCAGCTCTCTCTCCCCAGTGTGGCCACAAATGCTGCTTCCTTTCTCCTGGAGCTGAGAGAGCGGCCCTCTCCATCCTCTGAGCCGGGCTAACTTTCCTCTAAATCCCAAACACAAGCAAAATTTATTGTGTCTCATAGAGGAAGCGCCGCACCTTGATTCCAGAAATCAGCACTCCAAAGGCTGGAACTAGTCTATTTAGGGAAGGCTCAGCCTATGGAAAGTCAGTGTCATTTTCAAATAAATCAAAGGATGGTGCCAACCCAAGTAAAGGCCGAATGGACCCAACTCGAGGACGATCTATGACGGCTTCTAGGCTGCCCCCTCGCCCCAGCAGCAAGCCCAGTGGGTCCAGTTCTTCATATTTCAAGAATCTCTCTGGGACACCTGGGTGGTTCAGTCGGTTAAGCATCTGCCTTTGGCTCAGGTCATGATCTTGGGGTCCTGGGATCCAGCCCCGCACTGGGCTCCCTGCTCAGCGGGGAGTCTGCTTGTCCCTCTCCCTCCCCGTCCACCCCCGCTTGTGCTCTCTTTCACTCTCTCTCTAAAATAAAATAAAATAAAATAAAATAAAATAAAATAAAATAAAGAATCTCTCTGGAGACCTTGTAGGGGGCAGGTGGGGGTGCACACTGTGGTCTCAGCTAGAGTAGCCAAACATCTTTTCATGACGGATGATCCCCAAACTGGAAAGGTTAACCCTTCCAGAGTGTTGGGAGGGGCAGCGGAAGGAGAAGGAAGAAGGAAGCTTACGTGAATGGCTCAGTGGGAACCCTGACCTAACTCCATCCCCCCTGTCCCCTCTGCCACAGCTAAGCTGTGTGAGAAGGCCCGGGCTCTCCTAACTGACTTCGGCTTCTAATAAACACTGGACACATTTGTTCCATGAAAGAAACTGTGCCCCACTGTCCAGGGGTCCACATGGGACCCCAAATCTCAACCCTTCTGCTCACTGCGTGCTAAATGGCTTCTACCTGCGTCCGTGCTCCCCACAGTCTGAGCACAAAATGTGAGATGCATTTATTCATAGGCAGATGTTGAGCCAGCCCGGGACCCAGCAGCAGGGTGCGTGGGTTCCGACAGGGACCCGCCACAGAAATGTGCCCTTCGTGCTCAGTGTTTCGTGAACTGCATCCTGCTAAGACGGGATTTAAGAGCCAGCTCGTCCTGAGCAAGGCCAGAAGCAAATTCCATCTTCCATCCCCTTTCCTCAGAGGCCTGTGAAATTAAAGAGAAGCAAAAAGGAAACTTCAGTGATACCATGTTGTGATGGTTAAACACACCAGAAATGTGATAAAATAATTGTGTGAGAGGGGTGCCTGGGTGGTGCAGTCAGTTAGGTATTGGACTCTTGATTTCAGCGCAAGTTGTGATCTCCAGGTCATGAGATCGAGCCCCGTGTCAGGCTCCCCACTCAGCAGGGAGTCTGCTTGAAGATTCTCTTTTTATTTTTTATTTTTTTTTTAAAGATTTTATTTATTTATTCGACAGAGAGAGACAGCCAGCGAGAGAGGGAACACAAGCAGGGGGAGTGGGAGAGGAAGAAGCAGGCTCACAGCGGAAGAGCCTGACGTGGGACTCGATCCTGGAACGCCGGGATCACGCCCTGAGCCGAAGGCAGACGATTAACCGCTGTGCCACCCAGGCGCCCCCGTTCGAGATTTTAAATGTACAAATATTACTGTTAATTTTTTAAGGTAAGATAAATGTTTGCATCTTTTTAAAATAAAGCATTTGGTTGAAAAATACCACATTGTTTGACTTTAAAATATTGCAGCAAAAATAAAAGTTTTTTTTTTTTAATGTCAAAATGTCAGCAATGGTTAAACCAGGATTTATAAGAGATAATTACATTATTTTCTCCATATAAGAAAAATGCACCAAAAGAAGTGGTATTTTTTTAAAGCAGTTTTTGTTTCTTTTAAGAACAGATTGGGGGGGGCAGCTTTGGTCTCTTTTTATCCTTCACCTGATTATGAAATTATACAGTTTATTATAGAATTTTTAGCCTATACTGAAAACCCACGAGGAAGAGGATTGAAGTCAATTTCTTTCTATGATATTACAAACCATTAACTATCACACTGCATAAGGGTGAATCCACGTGAACCCGCCAGTATTTGGCCATGCTAACTGACAAAACAGAAATTCGTATCGCGTGACCGAATACGTCCAAGATAAGGAAAACTGAACAGCCACATGCCAAAGAATGAAACTGGACCCCTCTCTTTTGCCACACACAAAAATCAGCTGGAAATGGATCAAAGACTTCCACAAAAGGCCTGAAACCATAAAACTCTTAGAAGAAAACAGAGTGGATAAGCCCCTTGACATCCCTCTTGGGAATTTTTTAGATTTTTTTTTTTTTATTTGACACCAAAAGCAAAAGCAGCAAAAGCAAAAATAAACAAGTGGGACAAGGTCAAACTAAAAAGTTACTGCGCTGTGAAGGAAACCAGCCACAAAATGAAAAGACAAACTACGGAATGGGAGAACGATATTTGCAAGTCATATTTCTGATAAGGGGTTAACACCTGAAATATATAAAGAACTCAATAGCAAAAAACAAAAATTTTTTTTGTATTTAAAAAAAACAGGTAACCATGTGAGGTGCCAGATGTGTTAATTAATCTAATTGTGGTACGCATTTCACGATGCATACATATGCCAACTCAGCACACTTCACACTTTCAATATATGCTCTTTTATTTGTGAGTTAGACCTCAGTGCATCTGGGGAAAGCGGTGCAGGGTAGGAGGAACGAGGGTCTGCCTGGTCAGCCTCTTCCATTGACTCTTCCCGAAGAATTTTTATATCTTATTTAAAACTTAAAAAGAACCCATGGAGAGTGCGAATGTGGTCATATTGAAATGATAACATTCTTGGGGCACCTGGCTGGCTCAGTCTGGGGAGCAAGCACTCTTGATCTGGGATTGTGAGTTTGAGCCCCATGCTGGGTGTAGAGCCTGCTTAAAAATAAAATCTTTAAAGAAAAATAGGAGGCTCGTGGGTGGCTCAGTCGGTTAAGCGTCCAACTCTTGATTTCGGCTCAGGTCATGATCTCAGGGTCATGAGATTGAGTCTTGTGTCGGGGTCTGGGCTGGAGGTGGAGGTTGCCTAAGATTCTCTCCCCCCCCCGCCCCTTTCCAGCCCAGTGCATGTGCATATGTGCTCTCTCTCTCTCAAAATAAAATAAAGTATAATAATATAAAATGATAGCATTCTTTATATCATTACTCAAGTCTTCTTTTTGTGTCCCTTAGCAAAGTTTGATGTCCTTCTTATATGACCTAGTAGGATCTGATTTCAGCCATAGTGTAGGTAGTTACAATTTTTTTTAAGATGGTATTCTTTACATTATGTTTAAGGTGGTCCTTTTCTCACACATAGGAGAACTGTGTGCACACACACAGACATAAGTACAAACACACACATATACACATACACATTTATCTTTTATTTTTAACTTCCACGTACCATAATCCTGTTACCCTTATTATTCTAACAGCTTTTCCATTGCATCACAACTATGATTAATGATAAATTTGGCTTCTTTCCAGTAGTTATATCTTACTTATGAAATTGGCTAGAACTTTCAGAAGAGTGTTGAATAATAGCAATGCCTTTTGTAGAGCAAAAGAGGGAAAAAGGAAAAGAATGAAAGGGAAAATGGTAATTCATCTCTAGATTTCCATGTGTCAGGATCATAGGCCTCCATTCAAGTGACACGGAAATATAATATTTAATGCAATGGGAACTTAGCCATCACAGACTTTTCAATGAGAAAATTTAGTTCCAAAGTTTATAAAATGACTTCATGATCTTTTAGAAAGGAAAAGTAGAGAAACATAGATATAACTGGGTCCCAGCTGAGCTTCAACCTGGATTTGCTCATGAGCAGATCTCGCTCAGAGGACAGAACTTGGTTCTCGCATTACAAGAGTAGCCATGGGACGCCTGGGTGGCTCAGTCAGTTAAGCGTCTGCCTTCAGCTCAAGTCATGATCCCAGAGTCCTGGGATCGAGCCCCACATCTGGCTCCCTGCTTCTCCCTCTCCCTCTGCCTGCCACTACCCCTGCTTGTGCTCTCTCTCTCTTTCTCTAGGTCTCAAATTAATTAATTAATTAATTAATTAAAAGAGTAGCCAACAAATCATATCTTTTCAATAAAGTGAAATATTCTAGATCTGTGAATCCTTTGCAAATGTGTTTCATCATCAACTACTCTCCGAGTGCATCAGATAAGAAGACTTCTCTATTTTACTTTTATAATAAGAAACTGGTCTGCCCTTGACCGCTATGAAAAATACACCCCTGCGCCAGGACACCCTCTTCATTAGGCTCCCGGCAGACGGAGGCAGATGGGGCTCTGCTGGGTAAGCTGGGTGGTGCCGCATTCAGCAGAAAAGGCTGATGTTCCAGAGCATCCGCTGGTCAGAAGCTGCTTGGCTTTCAGTCTCAAAAATTCCTGCCAAGAAAATAAAGTTGATTTCTCAGGTTCACACATCCTCGGGAGCTGTTATTTGGGAATGCTGGCCTCAGGAGTGAAATTAGAATGGGATGTTGTGAAATTCTGGTGTGGTGGGAGGGACAGGATATGCAGTGCTAGGAAAGGCACTGAAAAGGTGTGCATGCTCACTTATCAGGAACTTGGCCTAGCACACCTTGCCCCAGAAGCTTCTCTTCTGTCCCTAGCAGAGAAGTTAAAAAAGCTGGTCACATTTGTCACCCTGGCTGGTGGCCTGGGAGGACTGCTTTTCCAGGCAGTGCCGCCCCAGGGTCCCTCCGGAGAGATTGAACAGCCTGTGCTTGGTTATCATTCTTGATGATGTTGTCGAAATATCTGTGCTGTTGGGCACTGCCTGCATTAAAAGCCTAGTAGAGGTTAGGGTTTCTGCACGCGTGGAGTTGACAGTGGTAGCATCCATGAAACACACGCATTCAAAAACATGGGGTGACCATCCTAAAAAGCCCTATGACACACAATTTTCGGACACACCTTCCCACCCCCTCGTCTACGTATCCGTTGTCACTTCTTTTTAGAGTGGAAAACCCACCAGCACCCCAGCATGGGGACCGCCCATCCCCTCGAGTGCCCCGTGCTGTTCAAGAATTCACTGATCAAAGGGGAAAATAGCTCTTGATAATCCTAACAGGCTTCTCCATTGCCAATGGAAGTTGGAAAAAAAATTTAACAGTTACAGAGCAAGCTGGGTCCATCAACTACATGTGAGCTGCAAAATTTGTCCATGAAAAGTTTTTTAAATGGATAAAATCGAAATCATACTTTATGCATTTTGCTCAGCAAATTTCCTGAGTAGAAAAGTGACACGAAATATAAAACTTAGCAATAATACCTGGGCACAAATTCGATATTTATATACGTATTTTTTTCATTCCAGTGTTATTGAGGCTGAGACACCGGCAAGTACTGGATTGTCTACACCGCCCACTGTCTTGGGCTCCTTGGGGAGGGGCATCAGGGCGCTTTTCAAGTGTTCATTTTTATAAGATAAGTACTTCAGGGCTGATTACTATTTCAACTTGCACCCATCACTAGGATATTAGGATAAATCTGGCCATCAGATCTGCTGGAGAGGGGGCCTCGCGCAATGCAGAAAAGCAGGAGCAGAGAGAGAAGAGGGGCATTTTTGCCTCCAGTCACTTCTTACTTGGGAGCCTTCAGACCAAAATCTCCTTCCTTCTCTTCCTTCCTTCTTTTTTTCCTATTTGCTCTCTTTCTTTCTATTTCCCGCCTCGCATTTACGTTTATTAACGTCCCTTCCATTTTCCTTGGTTGCTCTCGAGTGTATTGCTCTAAAGGGCAGAGGGCTTGAGGCCCCTTGCTGTCCCTAGCAGGGGACACGCCCTGTCCTCTCTGGGCAGAAGCCGCATGGGCTCTTGGTGCTTCCCCACTGAAAATTTACTGATTTGTATCCTCAGAAAATCTGGGCAAAATAGAAAATCAAGCTAGACATAAATGTAGAATAAAGGGAAGAAAGGGGATGTTTGGGCAGAAAGCCAGAGTTTCATCATTTGAGCAATTTCAGAAGGAAAGTAGGAGCCAACTCCCCACCCCCCCAACTGCCCTCGGCCTCCTGCCCCATCTTCCCTCTGCTGGAGTCTTCACAGGAAGAACCTTACCCAGCAAGACGGGATATCTGCCCCAGGGTCTCATGGAACTCTCAGAGCTCAGAGAAGCCAGGTAGGGCCTCAGGAAACTTCCAGAAACTCCAGGAATTTTGCCTTGTGTGGGTAGTACTTCTCTCCTCCTCCCCTCCTCTTCCTCCCCTCCCTTCCTTCCCCCTCTCCTTCCTTCCCTTCCAGGCACCTTCTCCTTCCTTCTCCTTCCTCCCCTCCAGGGACCTTCCCCATTACCTAGACTCAGTGAAAACAGATTCTCTATGACTCTATGCAATTTCTTTCACCACAAATCCCAGTACCTGAAAGCTAGTAAATAACATACGGGTCACCTTGACCAACCTTCCTCTTTTTATACCCTGCACCCCACACTCCCTGCATAAAGGAAAAAAATAAAAAAACAAATGACAGACTATTTAGGGCTGAATCTAAGTCCGCTAACACAATCCCGTACTGTAGGCACAAGTGGCTGAACCAGTACTTGGCTAAATGTGGAGACAATTAGCATTCGTCACTTGTTTTAATGAGCCAGGCGGATAATTGTTTCTGGCCAGAGCCACTGGGGACAAGACCAATTGTCTGCGTTCCTAATTTCTGGGTTAAATCTATAGCGCTCCTATAAGAGGCAAGCCTGGAATTGATAAGATGTCCTATCCGCCATCCAAATCTTCCAGGGACACCAGACCTGAGATCCACAGTCATCCCCACCCCCCCCTTCCATTGCATGGTGACCAGGTGCTCCTGCAGCTCCCGGTTCCCAGGAGGAGGGGACAGGCCCACCTGTGCCTGTGCCGCAGGTGCCTGGAGAGAGCAGTTCACCCTGGCCCAGCCCAGCCCAGCTCCCCTTGAGCTGTCTTCACGCCAGGCTTGCTCCCACCAACACCTTACTAGGCGAGAGGTCCAAGTCACTGAGCTCCTCAGCATTTGGATTAAGACTTGTTCAATCGCATTTTCTTTTAGTCTCCCGAGTTGTCTGACACCCCCAGGATAGACTGAATTCTGGGTTCTGGGGGGTTTCTCCCCACACAAATGAGGCGGTGAGCCCCACAGCAATCCTAGGGAAGTCCTTGTTGCGAGCACGCTGATATTTCTGGGTAAAGTTCGGTAAAGGTTATACATTTTGTGTTGTTTCGTGTTGAAAAATGTGAAGGGTTCAGAACATGCCTCCCCAAAATAGGACACTTTGGCATATGGGTTAGTTGAGGCAAATTTTGAGGGTGAACCAGCAGGCACAGGAAAAGCTCTTTACCTCCCCCGTGACTCCCTAAAAGAAAGTGTGTACTTCCCCTCTTGCAGAGGAAATTTACATTTATAAAGGAAATTTCCATTAGTAAATATTCCAGGAAGAGAGCTACCAGAGGTGGTCTTTCACCAGAGAAGCCCTTATCTGCACAACGAGGCCCCTGGGATTCACTGGATGTGCCTGTTTTCACTTCGCTCCCTCACCCAGCCCAGAATATGCCTCCTTCCACCCTGAAGCCCCAACACCGCTCCCTCTCCTTGGTTAAGACCGTGTGTAAATCTCCGTCATCCGGGAATCACCTTGGGTCTCATATTTTTGTGAGCCCCCGTGGGTACATACATAATTAAAGTTGCGGTTTTCCTCCTATTAATCCGTCTTATGACAACTTTATTCTTAATCCAGCCACAGAACCTAGAAGGGTAGAAGGAAGAGTTTTCCTCCCCTACAGTTTCCAGGAAGCCAAAAATACCAAGTCCTTCTTTATTCAGTAGTTGGATTACTCAATTATGCCAAAAGTTGAGAAAAGATTTGCTATGAATAATTTCAAACTCTTGAACTCTTTTTAGAAAGTTGGCTGGAGGATGGATGAATCAGGTGCGTGCGTGCGTGCCCGGAAATGAGGGGCAGGTGTCACCAGCTGCCTCACATGCCCCTGTAGCGAAACCTGTTCTTCCGACTTCATGTGTTCTCCTTTCCTTCTCATCTGCAGCCTGAAAGCGACGGGGAAACGAGGCGTTGCTCACTGCAGTGTTCGTGTGTGATTAGTTGTCAACCCAATGAACTCTTCTAACATGTCCACCTCCTAGAAAGAGTGAAACGGAAAGAAATAGAGGTAAAATTTTGGAAACACCTACTATGCGCTGGGCACATCATTGCAGTGTCTTATTTAACTCTCAAGGACACCTTGGATACAGATGTTAATGTTCTCTTTTTAGAGATGTGGAATCTGAGGATCAGAAAGGTTAAGCGATGGGTCTAAGATCGCACAGCTCATAGGTAGCTGATACAGGATTTGAATCCGTGCAGTTAGATACCTTTATATGCAAAGCTCTGTCTACTCTAAAACCAGGACCCGGTGGTCCGGGGGACCTCCCGGTCGTCCACCATTCCTGCAAGCTCCCAGGGGCTCCCCTCCCAATGTCTCTGCTGCCGTCTAAGTGCCTGTGAGTCTGAGTGAGCTGCTTCTGCTCCATCCCTCAGACACACTGATGCAATGCAGCCGCTTCTGTTGGGTAAGATATCCACTCACACCAAGTATCTTGTGGGTTTAGCAACTTGACTGATAGTCAGGTTTGGGGGTGTGATCACAAGCCCACAAGCCGCAGCTCTTTCCTCCTTCCCCGCCCCTCCCAATCTTGCCCCTTGCCGCTCATCCAACCGGCTCGGGATCCAGGCACTCTGTCCACGTTGGAGATGAGAACGTGCCAAGGAATACAGGGTAGCCTTCCCTTGCTGGGTTCCCAAACAGACTCAAAAGAATGAAAACCGTCCTGTCCTTGAGAAAAGCAACTAATGGGCTATTTGTCCAAACTGCCAAGGGTGTTCTCACCCATACCCTACAGCATAAGGTCCTGACAAACTTTTCCTTTCCAGAGACTGGCTGTTCTACCTGGAATCAGGGATTGCCTCGCTTGGTGGAGAAAGTGGGATGCAATATTGAGACACTTATATTAACAATTTTTTGTTGTATATCTGAAAATCAAATTCAGCTGGATATCCTGTATCTTATCCAGCAGTCCTAAGACAGAGGCCTAAGAAGGGTAGGTTAACTTCATGGAGGTATTTTGCATGGAGGGTGGACTTCGAAACTCAGAATTTGATAGGATTCGATTGTGCCATGTTACATAACCATTGGGAGGGAAAGAGTTTCTTAAATCGTTTGAATTCATATTCTGTGAATTCACCATTTTAAAAGTAATAAAATTATGGCACTAATTGGAAACACAGCTATCATAATATCCGAGTACATTTTTAAGTAAGCTGGGAACATGTCATTTCAAAATGCTGTACACATCAATCAAAATGAGAAAAGAACTCGACATCCAGGAAGTGCCCTGCAAAGGCAAAGAGAAGAAAAAGGTGAAAAAACCCAAATAGGGCAGATTCTTCTGCCTTAGAGCTCGCCTCAGCTTTTGGCACCCTACAAAGCCGACTTTCCATTCTCTGGTGCCAGCCTGCCTCACCTGCGGGACACGGGGCAGCCCTATCGGCTACTGAAGTGAAAATGGAAGCAGAGCTGCCCTGGGAATATGCTCAGTACCTACCTGTTGACTGTGGCTGCACGAACCACATCAAGAAGGCTCACGCTTCGCAGACAGAAGAGCCAGCGTCTAATGCATGGCAGTGATCAGCAAACTAGTAAATGGTACAAGCTTTGTGTTTCTGTTTCCAATTTCCTGATGCGGGGCTGGACCTACGCAGCATGACCCTCACTTGCGTTTCCTTTTTGGTTTCCAAAGCGAATGGTTTTTCCCATTAGGTTTATAAAAGTAATGCACGCTCATTATGAAAATATAGAATGTTCAAAAAACATGGGGCGCCTGGCGGGCTCACTGGGTGGAGTGTGTGACTCTTGGTCTCGGGATTGTGAGTTTGAGCCCCATGTTGGGTGCAGAGATAACTTAAAATAAAACCTTTCTTTCTTTTTTTTTTTTTTAAAGATTTTATTTATTTATTCAACAGAGAGAGAGACAGCCAGCGAGAGAGGGAACACAAGCAGGGGGAGTGGGAGAGGAAGAAGCAGGCTCATAGCGGAAGAGCCTGATGTGGGGCTCGATCCCATAATGCCGGGATCATGCCCTGAGCCGAAGGCAGACGCTCAACCGCTGTGCCACCCAGGCGCCCCAAAACCTTTCTTTCTAAAAAGGAATGTTCAAAAAAAAAAATTCACAAGATCTAGCTTGGTAAATTCCCACTTCTCAAGCCACTTTTAACCTCAGATGCATTTCTTTCCAATCTTTTTATTTTAATTAATTAATTTATTTATTTATTTATGATGTGTTAGTCACCATACTCCCAATCTTTTTAAAATGCTCTTTTGTATAGTATGTACACATCGTGTTCTGCTTTTCTTTTCTTTTCTTTTCTTTTTGCGCACTGTTTAGAACTCTTTTTAAACATCTCAAATGGCCACAGCATATTGGGAGTTAATGGTGAGATTAACAAAGAAATGTATAACGAATTGTTGAAAACAAGATAACAGGCTCAAAATGGAGTCACTTAAGCTAAGCCCCGCAACATGAAGCTGAAACTTAACTTAAGCCTCACATCACTAAACTGAGACTTTTAATTATGGTTTTGACTCTCCCAGAAATAGAATCTTAAGCCAGTCCATCAGGAATCGCCTGATCCACACCAGCCAGATAATCCGCCATCCTCTAAATGAAAGTGACCTTGGGATAGCCAACCCGATTCTGTGTCCAGCCTCATTTCCTTGCTCCGACTCGCTTCTGCCCACGAGTCTTTCGTTTTGTGCAGCTCCTTGGAGCTCCGTTCTGTCTGCTAGATTGGATGCGGCCTGATTCATGGAACCTTGAATAGAGCCAATAAGACCTTTAAAATTTCCTCAGTTGAATTTTGTTTTTTAACAGTCCTCTTACGGAGGATCCACTTTTCCCACAAATAAGTGTGCATTCATATGAAAGACACTTCATCCAACTTTTATTCTGATAACATCTCCTGTTGTAGGCGGCAGACATTGTCATAAGCTCTTGAAGGGGTTGCCTTTCCTATAGATTCCAAAACACACAAGAAAATGAACACTCTTCCTTAGGCTTCTGGAAATAGGCAATATCATTTTTTTTTAAAGGTAAGAGTTTACCATTCCTTTTTTTTTAAAATGATTTTATTTATTTATTTGACAGAGAGAGACAGCCAGCGAGAGAGGGAACACAAGCAGGGGGAGTGGGAGAGGAAGAAGCAGGCTCCTAGCGGAGGAGCCTGATGTGGGGCTCGATCCCATAACGCCGGGATCACGCCCTGAGCCCAAGGTAGACGCTTAAGGACTGCGCCACCCAGGTGCCCCAGGCACTATCATTTTTATGTCCCCACTCTTGGGATGGGAATCTAGCTTCATTGCCTAAAAAAATAAGATAGCCACAAGTTCCTATTTATGCACAAATATAAATGTATAAATATGTTCATAATAGTGTTCTTTATAATTTCGAAAGTATAAAATAAAACTCACCTAAATGTTCAGCATTAAGGGGGTTGGCTACGTAAATCACAAAACATGTAAACAATCCTCTCAGTAACAGAGAATTACTCAGCCACCAAAAGCAAAAGTTATGAAGAACCTGTATCGATGTTAATTTTTGATTTTTAGGGGAGCTCTACGCCCAGCATGGGACATGAACCTGCCACTCTGACATCAGGAGCTGCATGGCTGCTCTAGGGAGCCAGCGAGGGGCCCGTCCTGATGGTAATTTTTTAAAAACCTGAATACCTAAGTTTCTGTAAGCAAGCATTTAGATTTTATATGCACATGAAAAGGGACTGGAGCCTAATTTAAGAATTACAGTAGCCAAGTGATGAGGTGGTAGGTGCCTTTCGTCTTTGAGTTTCTTAGATTCTGGGTTGTCTCAATTGCCTTTCTTGGGGCGCCTGGGTGGCTCAGTCGGTTAAGCATCTGACTTTGGCTTGGGTCATGATCCCAGGGTCCTGGGATCAAGTCCCACATTGGGATCCCTGCTCAGAGGAGAGTCTGCTTCTCCCTCTGCCTCTGTCCACCTCTGACTTGTGCGCGTTCGCGCACTCTCTCTCTCTCAAATAAATAAAATCTTTAAAATAATAATAATAATAAATTGCCTTTTTTATTTGTAGTAATCCTGCTTTTGCTTGTTTTCTCTGCTTGCCTTCTGGTTGTTGGGTCAAAGCATTAAGCGGCCAGACCCCTGGGTAAGCACCCCAGCCTTCTCACTGTCACCCACATTAAGTACATTCAAGCTTCAACCCCCCCCCCCGGGGGGGGGGGCGCTTTGCCAATTGCAGAGCGCTGTTTGCTCTCGCGCAAACTATTTAGTCCGGTTATCATTAGAAAATGTATTTGCACAGACCTGGCTGTTGCAGGTCCTAAGATTGACTCTTGCTAATATGACATGGAAAAGGAAGGAGCACGGACATTGAAGAGTTGGAGATGAGCCCTGGCCTCTGCAGGTTCATCGCGGATGGAGGAGGGCGGCCGCTCTGCCAGCACATACCCTTTGATTTAGGACTCTGGGGAGATCCCCATCGTAAGGGAGATCTGCTCTCTTTTCTTTCCTATGCTTGCCACGGGGCTGCAAAGTATGTAGGCAACTCACAATGGGGTGATGGAGAATTGGAAGCAGCCGGGAAGAGCGAAGATCCCCATGGAGAGACCAAATGTACTGGAGATCCAGGGAAGATGGGTCAACAACCCAAATTAATATATCCCGAAAGAAAGCCGAGCTTGGGCTGGACATACGTCAGTGTTTTTACACCACTGGGTTATTCCCGTCTTTGAGGCCCAGTCCGGAAGTCATGTTTTGCAGTTGGGAAGCCTGGTGGTCCGAAGTGGCCCTTCACAACATGGAACAGAAATGCAGACAGAGACTAAGAAGAAAAGGCCCAGTTCTGGAATCAGAGCTCCATCAGATGGGCCAAAATCCTGTGTAGGGTTTGGAGAGGGAATGTGGTATAGTAAAAAAAAAAAAACAAAGCAGTGGAGCCTGAGAGGTGGGCCTTTGAATTCCAGCCCCCCCACCCCCGGCCCCATGGCAGCCTGCATCATTGCTCCCCTGCCCCGTCTGAAGCTTACACGGGGGCACCAGCCGCCCTGGCTGCAGGCCCTTGGCTGGGTCTCTGGCTTCCCAAGCCCCTGACCTTGCTCGGAGGGCGGGACCAGCTTTGCTCAATGAGAAGTGAGCAAAAGTGATACAGCCTGCCACTCTCCGGCTGAAACTCTAAGAGAAAGCTGTCTTGCTCTTTCCTCTTGGCCACGAGAACACCTCCGCCCAGATCAGCTATCCCCCCAGCCTCTGGTTGTGGACCACATGGAGCCACACCCAATTCTGCCGAGGCGTAGCGGGGGTGAGAAACGGAACTTTGTGGTTCTAAGGGACCGATCTTGGTGTGATTTTGTTGCCAAAGACCTATCTTAAAAATGCCAGCCCCTTAAGCCCGTTTCTTCATCTCTGACAAAGCCCTTAACAGGCCTGTTTCATGTGGCTCTTTTGAGAAGCGAATGGAGTGATGGTGGGAGCACATTTGACCAAAAACCATGGAGAAATAAAGGGTGATACCATCCCCCGGACGCGGTGTTCTGGCGATTGAAAGAGAGGGCCAGTGGCCGGAGTTCAAATGGTTTCTGTTTTGTTTTCTCCTGAATTGTAATTTCTCTGTCTCCTTGGAAAATATTGATCTAGAAACGAAACACTGAAAACCCATGTGTTTTTTTGATGTGTTGGAGAAATGCAATCTTCCTGAGGGAAAAGGCGGTCACTGTGGTTGCAATGGCCCTCTCTTTGCTAGCCTGAGCCTGACCTCTCTCCAGTGAGAAATTGCACAAGACTTGCAGGCCTTCCACCCAGATTTATTTTTCACAAACAGCCCAGCTAGGAAAACCTGCTTACGTTGCACAGCACTGCTTCTGCAAAGGGCAGCTGAGGCTCCCTTGCTTACGGGAGGCGAGAGGCTGTGCCCCGAAGACCCGACACGTGTGCCTGCACGGTGTTGGCGGCTGGCGCCTCCCTGTCTGGCCCCTTGGCTTTAACATAGTTTTGTCTTCCTTACCTCTAGGACTGGGCTCTCCCCGGAGAGACATAGCTGCTAGATTCTTCTTCTTCTTCTTCTTTTTTTTTTTTTTTAAAGATTTTATTTATTTATTTGGCAGATAGAGACAGCCAGTGAGAGAGGGAACACAAGCAGGGGGAGTGGGAGAGGAAGAAGCAGGCTCATAGCCTCATAGCAGAGGAGCCTGATGTGGGGCTCCATCCCATAGCGCCGGGATCACGCCCTGAGCCGAAGGCAGACACTTAACCGCTGTGCCACCCAGGCGCCCTGCTGCTAGATTCTTCTTCCTAAACCCCAGTCCAATCAGAGTCATAGGACCAAAATCTTTGCTCACTCCCCATTGTCCATCAACGTCTCCACCTCCTCCCCTGAGTCTTGGGGATTCTCTGACACTCTTTTCTCTGACAGTCTTTTCTAATCTCCCATCATATGTGATTTCTCAACCGTGAAATCTATTTAGCCCTCAAACTTCCTTTTAATAAATTTTATAATTATGGTCAAAAATTTGGAAATTAAAGAAAATTTTGGAGGAAACAGGAAAACAGAAACGTGACCGCACCTCAGGAGAGAATCACTAAGGTGTAGTGCACTCTTCCCCTGCCATAGATAAGGACTGAACAGAATGATAATCCTCAGGGTTGGCAGAAAAGCAAGAAGTAAAAACAATCAGGGAGAGTGGTAACTTGGAAGACAACAGGGAAGTAAAAGATTGTAAGCCATCAAAATTGAGAATTGTCCATATTCCTTGGGGCGATGATTCCACTTCTCAGAATTTATTCCATGGAAATAATAGCAGAAATATGCAAAAGTATCGCTTTGAGAAACCTCACTGCACCATTGTTTTTAATTGCATTAAAAAAAAATTGGAAACAACCTAACGGTCCATCAGCTGGGAATTCGTTTCATCAATTATGAAACATCCATCCAATGAAATACTATGAAGTCATTAACAAGAAGATAAGTACAGTTTGGATATGTAGTATGATCCAGACTGCGGTACCGAAATCTTTTAAAAACGTGTATTATTTTTCCTTACCTAAAGCCAATTTTAAGGTCCCTTGCCTTGATTATTGTCACAAACAGAAAAGATTACATATGCATAGAAAAATTTTTTGGCATGAGGCATAGCAATGATTGATGGTGGTTATCTCCCAGGGATGAAATTGAGAGATATTCTTTTTCTAATCTGTACGCTCCTGTATTTTGTAATAATAAATAAAACACGAGAGTCCCATGCTAGAATAACAATAACAAAAATCCTTGCCTGGGACTGTTTGAGTGGGATAATTTATAGGTTTTTCAGAGGCCTTCCATAAAAAAATAAAAGCCTCTTCGTAAACAAAACTGCAGACTTAAAACCGCATCTAGAAATGAGGGTTCACTGGATAAGTTAAAACCAGTGAAATCCACAACTACGCTCCAATGAAAAAATAGAATAAATAAAAACAATGAAGTCCTAAGCAAACTAAAATTAAAAAAAAAATTAAAAGACAATGAAATCCTAAGTGGACCCCGTAAAGTATGTGTAAATGCTTCTGGGAACTCTGTGAATCTGAGTTGTTACGAGTCTGGTGGCCTGTGAAGGGGGCAGGGCTAAATGCCTGCTCTCACTGCCCCTTCCCTGCCCCCAACCCCCCTACTCCGGGCTCTCCCTTCCAGGCACAGGTTCTACTTGCCTAAAGCATTAACCCCGTTCTGGTCAATCCCCCTCAATCATTGCACACGTGGACAAGAATTTGCATCAGATGGGGCGCCTGGGTGGCACAGCGGTTAAGCGTCTGCCTTCGGCTCAGGGCGTGATCCCGGCATTGTGGGATCGAGCCCCACATCAGGCTCCTCTGCTATGAGCCTGTTTCTTCCTCTCCCACTCCCCCTGCTTGTGTTCCCTCTCTCGCTGGCTGTCTCTATCTCTGTCAAATAAATAAATAAAAAAATCTTTAAAAAAAAAAAAAAAAAAGAATTTGCATCAGATGCTTGGAAGGTAAACAGCTTTGCCGCAGCTCCCCGCACCCCTGCGAAACCAGGCAGGCGGGGAGTGGTGTGGCCTTTCTCAAGAGGCCTTATCACTAATGGCAGGGCCTTCTCACTGCAGGCCGTGGTCATCTGCGATTGCTCAAACGTCCAACATCAGAGTGCCAGCCACAGAGACTTCAAAACACAGGGCCATCGGGAACAGCAACCTCACGCAGGGCGCCCTGCTCTGAGCCTCGCATCTGTCAACCTCTCACCCAGGTTCCAGAGTTCAAACACGAAGCTTCCCGTGTGCTCCCGAGTCCGGACAAGAGATGTAATGTTCACCCCCAACTCTGCGAGAGCTCAGACTATTATTTTCTACAGTGATGATCTTTTCTCAGTTGTCCCCCACCCCTCAGGCCCCGGGTCCCTCCCTCAACGAAGCATTGGCTCAAAGGACAAAACGCAGCACTCACGGCAGCCACTTTTGCAGATGCTGTGGACTGAAGGGGCGGTGGGCTCCGTTTCCAGCGCTCGCTAAAAACCGAAGAAAGAGCAGAGATGAGCCGCAAACCGACTTTCCGAGGCTTGTCTGGCGTGACCAGAAGCTGCAAAATTAATGAATGGCATTTTCTCAAGGGAGCTGCTGAGAAGCCCTTTCAAGTTCCTGGTTGTTTGGCTTTCACAGATGCCAAGCAGGGCTCAGCCCCGGCCCTCGGAGGTTTCCTTCCCACAAACTGGAAGGGCAGCGTGATTTAGGACGGTCGGCAGGGGGGAGTGGTAAGCCCGACCTGCCCCTTAAACAAATAAACAAAACCAGCCCACAGCTTGGGTGCCCGGGGCCTTTGGCACCTGGTAGATCCAAGGTGGGGGGCGGTCCCAAGGGGCAGAAAGGGAGTCTTCGCTAGCACATGCTGAGATGACAAGACGTTTGTTTTTGTTTAAAGTTGCTCTGAAAGGAAAGAGGTTTTGTTTGTTTGTTTTTGTGTTTTTTGGTTTTGTTTTGTTTTTGCTTTTGTTTTTGTTTTGTAGGGCTCTTGGAAGGTACTGGGGGTAGGATCTCAACCCACATCAACAGTCAGCTATTTCTCTTCGCACTCACTTCCTTCCGTGAGCACAGACCACAGATCCTTAATCAAAAACTCCTTCATCCGCCTGTTGCTCTTCTCATTGCAGCGCAGAAGGCCCCCATGCAGAGGCCGACGTTTATCACCTCTCTGTTTGTTTGGAGTCCCCACGAATTCCTCAGAGCAACGCCCTTTGCAGAGGCAGAGTCGGGGTGAAAACTGCCCCAGGATATTTCTGACACTGGAGTCACTGCCTGGATGTCATGGGCTAAGTCCTAGAGGTGGGGTCTCGCGGGGAGGAAGGCTGAGTACAGATTCGGAGACTACTGCCACCAAGGGGTTGGCTTCGGTGTCTTGGGTAAATACCTCTGTTGTAGTATTTTTCAACGGGGTGACTGAGAGACTCTATACACACCCCCGTGGGGGTAAGGCTTTGTGTCTTGTGATTGACTCCTCACCGCAAAAGCTCTGAGAAGACCTGCAGAAAGGAAACCTGAGCCGCTCACTGGCTCCCCTGGTGTGTCCCAGGTACACTGGGTCGTACCCGGTTCAGCACAACCTGTACAGTTTCAATGAAGCACACTGAGCAAATGGTTGCTAGTGGAGTCCAGTGGCCTGCCTTCTTGGGCTTGCATTTTGCTTTCAGACATTAGGGGCTATATCATTGTTCTGCACCGGAGGGCCGCTGGCCCCTCATCTTCTACCGTGTGCTCCCAGTCCAGCCACTCGTGCCTGTGTGTGGGGCGGGGGGCAGTGCCTCTGTGTGTGTGTGGAGGGAGCCCCCACAACTTGGATAGAAAGAACCAACATTCACAGACTGGAGGTCACATAGACTTGCACCCCATTTCTTTGGTAAAAGTCCCCACGGAGCCTCCCCACCACTATAGGGAGCGTGTAGTGAACCTCGGTGAGCACTTTTTCTGCCTGCGTCTTCTTTCTGCGGCCGAGCTGGTCTAGCTCAGCAGGATGCGTGGTGGTCGCACCCGGGTGGTGAGCGATGTAAACTGGGGACTCACGGCTTTGCGGGCGCCCACCGGAGGTCGCAGTCCTGTCTGTCCTCTTGGTGAAAAGAGATCTCCCGCCGCCTGCCTTCAGAGACCAGAACCAGAACCTAGACTCGGGATCAGGGAATCAGGATCGAGAGTACCCATTGCCGAGCAGCACGCGGTGGCACTTAAAGTCATTGTCACTGCGCGTCCTCTCTGAAACGAGAAACAAACATCTAAAAATCGGCTTGGATTTTAGAGAAGAGTCGCTCCAACTTCACGTTCAAAGACCTGGACAGAGACAGGCAAACCTGCTCAGGGCACCTGCCTGTACACCTGGGAGTGAATCTCTGGGTCCTTCTCTCTAGGTCTGGTCCCTGCGTGACTGCCACTGTTTCCCGGTGGACAAAAGCCACACCATGTCTCTGCAGCCCTTGTGGACAGGAATATGGCCCCACTGGGCCCAGGAGCAGACTCAAGTCGGGTTACCGAGGAGCACCAGCTCTGCAGCGCCAGAATGTGGTATAAACACTCCTGTTTCCCCCTTCTAGGACCACGGAATATCTTGGTTATGAAAACAGGTACTAGCTAGGAAGATGGTAAAAAATAATGTATGATAAATGGGATTAAAGGAATGGAGTCAAGACTTAGACAGACCTGCCTTTTATTTCCAAGTTCAGAGGCTTATAAATCTGGAACCGTAAAACACCCCAAGCCTCAATTTTCTCAACTGTAAAATGGGTAATCTTTTATACGCGTTTCTCCTCTGGCTGCTGTAAGGCGTGAGATAAACATGTAAGCTCTCACCCAGGGCCTGTCACATGGTCCGTGTTTAATAAACGTAAACCACCGTACATGTGTTGCTCAGATACACACACAGTGGGTGTCGACACGTGCTTCTTTCTTTCTTTTTTTTTTTTTTTTAAGATTTTATTTATTTATGTGACAGAGAGACAGCCAGCGAGAGAGGGAACACAAGCAGGGGGAGTGGGAGAGGAAGAAGCAGGCTTCCAGCAGAGGAGCCCAATGTGGGACTCGATCCCCAAACGCCGGGATCACACCCTGAGCCGAAGGCAGACACTTAACGACTGCGCCACCCAGGCGCCCCGACACGTGCTTATTTCTATGCGTTTATAAGTAAGATCACGCTCACAGAAAGAGCCAAGTCCTCCCTGCAGCCGTCTTACTAAGAAGTTTACACATAAAAGAGTCTTGATTGTCTGTTTTTCTGGAGATATTTTTGCATTTATAATTCACGAATGGATGAAATGATCGTGTCTGCATTTTCCCTTGGGAAGCCAGAATTTAACTGGATGCTACGCTTCTTGACTCTGTTCGAATGACCCCCTGACTACGGTAGGATTGCCTCACAAGGAGACCAGCCGGGGTCAGCCCAGCAGAGCCCCAGCGAATCAGTGGCTCAGGTGACCTCGCCGGCCGCTAGCTGGAAGCAAGAGGGTGGCTCTGTTTGGCAAAGGCTTTCAGAGGCCGGGAGAGGAAGCCCGTGGCTTCTCTTCAGTTTGGGGATGTTGTTTGGAGCCGGTTGGAGGACACAGGGAGAGCTAATGGCCCAAGGAAGGCTTAGGCATCCCTTTGTTCCGGTTTATTTTAAGCCCCTTGAAGAGGCCCTTTATTGTTCCCCTTGCTCCCAGTACTTCAAAGCTGGAGGGTTTTTCCTGGGGACAGAGAGGAGGTTGCCCGGGTCCTAAGCCCCTGGAGGGAGGATGGAGTTGGTGAGGAACAGGGCTCAGGGATTGCTCGCTGAGAAGCAGTTAAAGGAGGGAGGAAGGAAGAAAAAAGAAGCAATTTGATCTTGTGCTTGGAGTTAAGAGATATTATCTGATACTTGAGTTCAAACACTTGGTAAAGAAAAAGGTGGTTTGTAATTCTGGAAACAAACCACCTAACACTTTCACGTGCAAAACAATCACGGCGGGGGGCGGGGGGCTTGGTTCAAAGGGCGTTCCCAGGACCCCCCACTGAGGGGGAATGCGGTTTCGCTAGGTCTTTGGAATCTGCATTTTAATGTGAGCACCCCGGGAAGGTGATGCAGGGGACCCTTGACAAGCCTCCCCTGATACAATGAGAGAAATTTGGGGTCCTGGGGCACCACCGTTGCCTGGCCAAAGGCAGCTGCTGATTTTCGAGACTACCTTGCTCTGGATTCCTAACCCCCTGTGGCTCCTGGAAAATGCTCTCTGCGGTTAAAGGGAGATTGAACAAAGGAGGATAAAGGAGGAGTCAGACCCTTTCATCCCTCTTGGAAAAATAGCTCCAAGCACTCTGGCCGATTGACTAGCTGAAGTCAGGCCTGCAGTGTTAGCCCCGGGAAGGAGAAAACGGAGTTGGTCCCCAAAGGTCAACCACTCAGGGCACTGGCCCCAGCATCACTGAGAGCGCATCACCCCTGCGAGCCTGCAGTGCCCCCAGATGGAAATGGGCCTCCCCAGAGCAGCCCTCCCGCAGGAATAGCTGCTCCACGGGTCCAGGACCTTGCCTGAAGAGCCAGGTAGATGCATAGAGCCCAGGTGTCCATAAACAGCAAGACCTCGAAATTTCAAGGAGAACTGCAAAGATTCAGGGTTTATGAAAACAAAAGCAGAGACGGGCTGCTCTCACGCTGAGGAAAGAGCTGCGTCTCCATAGATAGTATGAGGTTATATTTACATACGGATTGTACGAACTGAGTCACAGTTATAGACACCTTCAACGGACCCCCATGAGGCTTTGACAGAATTTTCACGGCACTACTCACTAGGGAAATGGCGAGACTCTTCTGGGACAAGCGGGTAGGGGCAATGTGTTTTCCAAGTGCTTTGCTGACCTGCTATGGTGTTTGGGAAGGAAAGGATTATGTGAGAAAATGCCTGGAAAATGTCTGGATTAAACTAAATGAAATGCAGTTCTCTGTTGCACAACTTCTCTTACAAATCTGTGGATTTGGCCACAAGACCCTTTGGCAAAGACCCCAGTTCAAAATTAGCGTCTCCTGAATACGTCCTGGGAAGGCTGGACCCCATGATTCTAAGCGTCCCCTTTGGCTCTTACAACCCACAGGCTGGCATAGAAGCGAGAAGGTGAGAAAACAGAAAATGGCCCTGCTTGTGCGGCAGGATGACAGATGGATACCTGAGAACTCCACCTATCGACATAATAAAACAATAAACGCTCCCAAAAATCCATACACACCATTCACAAAATAATTGCCTCTCCAGAGAACACAACAGAGAAAAGAAAATTGGCTTTACGTGTCCTCAAGAATCAAAATAAAAATCAGCCTGACTCATACTCATAGTCTACAAACTACAAGAAGAAATTGTGCTACCGTGTGAGAGAGAGACAAAAAAAAAGACAATAAATGGCAAGTCTCGCTGAAGGAGAAAATAAGCCTGGTGATCTTCTGTGACTTCTGTGTACCGAGCCTCAGGAACTCATACATGGTAACACCGGCAGAGATCGACCCCCGCGAATGAGGGGGCCACTCCTCGGAAGAGGGCAAATAACACCATTTCTCCTGCAGGAGCAGGACCTTGGGGGTTCCAGTGAAGCCAGAGAAGGGAGCCGAGATCAGGCATGAATGAGAATAACCTTCTTTCCTCCCCCCCCCTTTTTCTTTTCCATTTTTCTTTTTCTCTTTATAGGCAATGATTTGGAAAACTCAGAATCCCTGTCAATAAAAAGGTGATAAATAGGGATCATTACATGTCAAATTTAGTAAAAATAAAATTGAGAGAAGACAGCCTTAATGAAGCTAGAATTACTGCAGGGTTAATTTAAATTTAGAGAAAAAAAGAAAAATGCAGCCCTCATTTTGCCAGGGAGATGAAAATATTAGTTCTAGCCTGAAAATAGGCAAAGAACCTGTGATCTCTTCTTTACGTTATAATGTTAGCACATAGCAGAAATTTGACAACTGTTACGCCTTAAAAATGAAATCATATTTTACTGCAAGGGAGAAAAGCTATTTTCCTCAAAGAACACTTAATATCAATCTCAAAGCAGTAATCAGCATCATACTTAAAGCTGAGCTCTCAAGGAACACCCGTGAAAGATAAGACCAGGAGAAGATGCCCGTTACTATGGCCCGTCTCCAACGTGGTCTTAGACATTGAAGCCAAGGCAGTGAGACATGTGAGAGAAACAACTTGCAAGAGAAATTGCTTATTGTTGAGAGACTGTAGCTATCAGAAATCCCAAGATAACCAACTGAAATTAGAAATAAAACAAAGAAAAGAACATCTGATAAAGGACTGGTATCCAACATATACAAAGAACTCTTAAAACTCAACAATAAGAAAGCAAACAATCTTATGAAAAAAATGCACTGAAGACCTTAACAGACACCTCACCAGAAAAGATAGACAGATGGCAAATAAGCATATAAAAATATGCTCCCCGTCGCAAGTCAAATACTACTCCACGCCTATTAGAATAGCCCAAATCCAGGACACTGACAACTCCGAAAGTGGGCAAAGATGTGGAGCAACGGTGCTCTCATTCATTGCTGGTAGGGATGCAAAACGGTGCAGATGCTTTGGAAGACGGTCTGACAGTTTCTTACAAACTAAACATATTCTTACCATATAATCCAGCAGCTGTGCTCTTTCAGATTTGTCTGAAGGAGTTGAATACTTAAAGTCCATGCAAAAATGTGCACACAGATGTTTCCAGAGGCCTTATTCATAATTGCCCAAACTTGGAAGCAACCAGTAAGTCCTTTCGTAGGTGAATGGACATATCACTTGTGGTGCCTCCAGACAACGGAATGTTATTCAGTCCTAAAAAGAATGAGGTATCAAACCATGAAAAGACATGGAGGAAAGTTAAATTTGTATTGATAAGTGAAGGGAGACAATCTGAAAAGATTACATACTGTATGATTCCAACTATATCACATTCTGGAAAAGGCAAGAAAGCAGACAGCACAAAAGTCAGTGATTGTCAGGGATTGGGGGAGGGAGACACGAAGAGGGAGTGAACACAAGGGCAGGGAAATTATTCTATGTGTACTATCCCAGCAGATCCGTGTCACTGTCGCTAGGTTCAAACCCTGACAATGGACAACACCAAGAATGAACTCACATGTAAACTACGGACTTTGGGTGATACTAACGTATCAGTGTGGGAGGCGGATAGTGGGGGAAGGGAGGCATGTGTTGGGGCCGGGGTAGACGAGAACTCTCTGTACTTTCTGCTCAGTACTGCCGTAACCCTAGAACAGCTCTGAAACAGAATGTCCTTTTTTTAAAACAACTTGTGAGGGGCGCCTGAGTGCCACAGCGGTTAAGCGTCTGCCTTCAGCTCAGGGCGTGATCCCGGCGTTATGGGATCGAGCCCCACATCAGGCTCCTCCACTAGGAGCCTGCTTCTTCCTCTTCCGCTCCCCCTGCTTGTGTTCCCTCTCTCGCTGGCTGTCTCTATCTCTGTCGAAAAAATAAATAAAATCTTAAAAAAAAAACACAACAACTTGTGAGATGTAATTAATGAATGTGAACAAATTATCAACCTCCTTATTCTTTTTAAGTTTTGTTTATTTATTTTAAGTAATTTCTACATCCAATGTGGGGCTCAAACTCATAACCTCGAGACCAAGAGTCATATGCTCTTCTGACTGAGCCAGCCAGGCACCCCTCCTAACCTCTTTATTAATGGCAATACTTAGAAGGAGAAAGATCCACTGTATGTATGTTATCTATGTGTGTATTATATACAACTGAGTATATTATATATACTCATACAAATACATAGAGCATATATCCGGGAATAAGCTTAGAAAAAAAAAAAAAAGGAAGAATCCATTCAAGAAAAACAAAAGCAAACTATAAAAGACACCTAAAGATAAAAAACTGGAGAGGTTTGGAGAAAGTGGCCATGTTCCTGGAGGAAAAACTTATCAGAGTTGTAAATATGACATTTTTATCCCAAATTAACTGCAGGTCCAATGAAAGTCCACTAACTTTCTATTGGATTTTTTAAAAAATATTGGAAGGTGATTTCAAAAATACTCCGAATTCAAAAATAATAGGTAGAAGAGGTAATCATTCTTTTAAAGATGAGTGATGAGGAAACCCTTAACACATATTATAAACCTAGAGTAATTGAAATAGAAACATATCTAAATAAAGGAGATGGCTCAGCCAGACAGGAGACACAGATCTGACATAAAAACACACCTCATAAATTAGTGGGGAAAGAATTATTTGATAAATAATGCTGAGAACAGGGGGAGCCACCTAAAATTTTTTTAAAAAGTGAAATTCAGTCCTTATCTGATGCAATGTAAAATAAACTTTTAAGTAATAAGTTGAAAAGCTTTCAAAATAAAAATTGAAAACTGTCATATATTTTCTTTATCTCCAGTTAGGAGAAGCTATCTTGGAACAAATGTGTGCAAGGATTTACAAATGTAAAGATTGAGACTTTCAGAATCAGAAAAAGTTAAATGCATTAAAAAAGAGAACTCTGCAAATGAACATAGATGACAGTCAGGATCCGATTTATAGCCTAAAATTATTTTAACATCTACTACAAAAAATTAGAACAAAGACACAAAGCATTCAGGAAAGAATGTTAGAGCCAAATTCAGGAACAAATAGGAGAAAATAGGAGAAAGGAAATCATGACGGCAAATGCACATATTAATAATTTAAGGGGGGGAAGTTTGACAAACACATCTTTCTCTGAGAAACAGTTAACAACGCAGAGAACACTAGACCATATTCGTACCGCGAGTGTAGGAATGTTGTCCATTTTTTTGCCCATTGCATCCTCAACACCTGAGAAAACGCCCAGAATTTAGTAGGTCCTTAATAAGTAATTTTTGAAGGAATGAAAATAGATAAACCCCTGGAAAAAGACAATGAGAAGACCAAAGACAACAGAAGTGTACAAAATGAAGAAGAAAAATACAGAGCCGACAAGACGGGAAGGTTAAAACCTAAACTACTCCCTTAAATTTGAAAACCTTCATGAAGTAGAAAAGAATGTTTCTCAAAAGGAAGTCAGCAAGAAAAAAAAAATCTTAAACTAATATCCACGGGAGACTTGCAGCAATTATGTCCAGGCGAGAAAATGGGGTTGGACAGCTCAACATGTGACAAGTATTTTAAAAATTTGAGAAGCCTCCAATATCCATGCAATGGAAACTGTTCCAAAATACATTTTTAAGAGTGTGTATGGAGGTGGGGGAAGGGAAGAATTCGTGATAAAGAATATATAGCATTATAAATATTAGTCATCTCATAGCTCATGCTTCAAATGTTTGGACTAGCATAAAATAAAAGTTGTGTGTTTTTTTTTAATGTGTCAAGAAATGCCATGAAGAGTGATGAGGGAAGTAACAAACTTGGGGAGCATTGGCCATGATGTTAGACGATCAGAGAAAGAGAAACAGGAGCTGCAGAACGGCAGCTGACCCTTCTTGAAGTCTTCATACACTCCTCATCCTTCGTTGCTGCCTTCTGTGCCTTGTCGCATTGAAAGGATAAATGCGATGGAGAGGAGAGCGGAACGCCCTCTCCACGCATGTCTTAAATGTCAACACCACTAGAGACTTAAGAATATTAAACAAGACCAAATTTGGAAACATGAAGCTAGAAGATAATACTCAGTGTCGACCAGAGTGATGGGAAATAGCACTCATGTACGATGCTCGTTTAAGGTAAATTTGAACAACTTTTGTAAAGGGCAATTTGGCAATATGCATCACGGGCCTTAACAATGTTCCTATCTATGGACCCCCAAATTCCACTTTTTGCAATAATGCCTTTTGTCCAGTAATACTGATGAGGGAACAGAAGGCAAGCTGAGGACAAACCAGAAGCTGACACCCCCCCACACTGCCCCTAGCCCCCAGATGGCATCCATGTGACCTTCCTCAGGCACTCCCGGCTGCCCTAAAGCTAAGGAAAGGAAAACAATAGTTAACTTAGGGAGATCACAACCCTGCAAGTCTCCCTCAGTTTGCAAATGTCTTCGCGACCTACAAGAACAAAGCATTTCCATCACTAACCTAGCTTCCGGAAGGAAATGTGGATACAATTAAATGTCCTTATAATCTGCAGCCCATTGACAGATACTTGAAGCAGACAGAGTATAATGTTCCTCCAGGAAGCTCCCAACCATCTTCACGTTAACGCCTTACTAAAGGGAAACACAACCTTAACTTGACAATGGCAAGGCCTCTGGTATCCTGTGAGTTTTCTTTAACATATGAAAGTATGTTTTCAATCTCCCTTTTTCCTTTCCTCCCCCAACCCCATCGTATATAATCAGCCACCCCTCACAACCCGGGGCGCAGCTCTTTCTGCCCACGGGTCCTGTCCCCGCGCTTTCATAAACCACCATTTTGCACCAAAGACGCCTCAAGAATTCTTTCTTGGTTGTCGCTCCAGACTCCACCCCACTGAACCTCACCTGTATCCCAAACCCCATCAATACCATGTCTTAAAACAAACAAAGGTGCCCTCAGAGGCGCACGGAAGATAGTCACTGCAGCATTGCTTATACTCAGAAACATGGGATCATGCCTGACATTTTATTGATGTAAATGTATCAGAGTGTTTTCAATCACATTTTCTCATTTAATTCTCAAAAATCTCTTAGTTTAAAATTTATTATGCCCATTTCAAAATTTCAAAAATGATAAATAAGGAACTTACTTAAAATCCAAGACTTAATTGGAGCTGAAGCTCGGACTGAGTCCAGTCTTCTGAGGTCTGGTCCATGTCCTTTCTACATGATCACATGGCTTCTACCATGCTGGGGTCCTAGAGCTGAGTCTTGGAAATTACCTGGTTCACGCAAACCCCTAAGTCAGACGAGTGACTTGGGCTCGTAAGTCAGCCTGGCGAGCCAATGACTGAACATGGCCATTCTCTTCTAATACAATATTCTTAGGACTGCATTAAGTGTTTCTCTCAGAACATTAAGTATGGAATGATTTCTACTGGTGCCTGGGCCATAAAGAAAAGATCTGGGGGAAGCTCAGAGGCAGGGAAGATACTCCAGAATATTGTTTCTACAGATATCCAGCTCTGTCACTACTTTTCTCCACCAAAACCATGCAAAGGTTCTCTTCCCAATGTCCCCTGGGGCAGACACGTCCTCGTCTGTGCCCTGGCAAATCTTTTAACAGACTGGCAGAAACACTCCTCGGGAAATATGAAGTCAAGGATGGACAATTCCGTTAGACCAGTGAGTCTTAAACTTCTTTGTGTTAAAGAATCAACTGGAAGCTTTGTGGATAATGCAGATTCCAGGGCCTCGTCAGTAATGGTTCTGGCCCAGCGGCTTTGGAGGGAACCCAGAGATGTTTTAAACAGTTGGCCTGGCTCAACCAGAGGCAAAAAGTCTAAAGAGCGAACTGAAGCAATGTTTCATACTTCCTATTATTTCTTGACTTGCGATCATAATTTTAGGCAACTCTCCTGAGCCTGATGGGTGTGTCAGTCCAGCCATTAGGACTATTCTTTCCATGTCTTCAGTGCATTTTAAAACATTGTTCTGGCTTATACTTTTTCCAAGACCTAGACTTGGTCGATTTATTGATGCTCTCTGTAACAGCTGACTTTAGTTTGGTGTTTGGAGGAGAAATTACATTACATTCCCGTATCGGCCATTCGCTCATGCCACAGGCAATTCATTTATTCAACACGTGTTGAATGGCAGCTCCCAGTGGTGCAGAAACTATATTATAGGGCTTAAATGGACTTTCTTTGCAGGGCACTAAGATTCGTGTGTCTCCTGACCGGTACAGCACCACCTACTCTTCTGGTGGCATGGCCCCCTTCATGGGTGTGTGACCAGTGCCGTCTCACAGGTCCCCATGAAGGCCCGGGGTTTGGTTTGGTGCTCTGCTGTCATTGTCTTAAAATGCGTAATGCCTTTTGAAGAAGAGGCTCTGCTTTCTCTTTCCATTGGACCCTGAAAATTCTACAGCCGACCCTGCAAATTCCATAGCAGATCCTGCTGGTTATAGTCAGAGGGTTACATGTCAGATATTCAAGAAGTGAAATTACTTCTGGGGCTCCTGGTATGTAGCTCTGGTGGCTGGCGGCGTGGCACTAGGACTGCTCAGCCTGGGCTGACATATACTGTGTCTTCCTGGCTGCACGTAACAATTCTTCTCTTGTTTGGGTGGTAATGAGCAAAACTACTTTTATTTTGGGCAATCTTAATTGAAGATAGGAAAGTAAGTCCTTGGAGTGGAAAGAGCTCAGCGGACAGGTCAGATGTCTAGCTCTTCCACTCCACACCACTTCTATCTCTACTGTTTTAGCCCATGAAGGTCAGAGCTTCATTAGCGAACAGTGCTCTTGAATATAAGATAGAGTGCGGCTTGGTACCATGTAGACATGGCCGCATTCTCTGATTGCTTGGCTGTAGGTAGATCGACCATCCAACGCAGCTTAAACAACGAGCAGAGCACCTCCAAAACCCAAAAGAAGTTACAGGCAGCCCAGCCCTGAGAGGTTCTGGGATCAAGATTTAAGAAGCAATCAGGGACCAGGAGACCACTCTCCAGCTCTGTCTGGGGAGCCATCGGCTCCCTGTTCCCCGATTTTTGCTGTGTGCCACTCCGTTTCTCTTTCTCCCTGAGGACTAGCTCTTTCTGCCCCACTTGCACATGGCAGAAATGCAGCCAACCGGGGCACGGTTTCTCATGACCCCGCAGCTCACCTGCCCTGCATGAATTACGCAGAGCTTTGAGGTGCCGATTCTAAACCTCCAAGAGAGGAAAGCAGATTGGTGCTTAGATCGCGAGTTGCTGTCTCAGCCTGGCCACGGTGCTCACGTGAGTCACCAGATCCACGACCCACTCAGAAGGGCTCCCAGGAGCAGGCTCTACAGGAAGGAGGTGGATGAGAAGTCTGCCCAGTGGAGTCACATGCTACCTGGGGTCACAAAGGAAGGGTGTGATCAATGGGAAGTTCTGGAAGGCGGGTAGGCTTTGGGGAGGGTGGGCTATGGGTGGAGCCTGCTGCCACGTATAATTTACAACCGATGTGTAGGTTGGGGGTTGGGCAATGAGTTCCCATGTGCTCATGGAGGTGGTACTTGCAAATAAAGAAGCTAATTCGCTACAAGAGATCATGACTCAATGGTACTTCATCATGAGCTGAGGATTATGATTAGTAAGAATTTAAGGTACATTAAGACAGAAACCTTACTTTTTATCTGGATGATGGGTACGCAGGTGTTTGTCTTATTGACAGCTTTCAACCTGCATATGTGTCACACACACACACACACACACACACACACACACACACACACTGCCCTGAGGTTAGCCAGTGCTATTCATTCCCCAAGGGAAGACCAATTCGGAATTTCCTGAGTGACTGAGACTCTGACCTGGCCATCTGAGGAGTAGCTCAGGGCTTCAGTGACCCAGCTAGGGTGTCCATCTGGTTGACCTGGGGTGGTGACCAGCAAGTCTCCAGGGTGAGCTTTCACTGCAGCCCAGGAAGCATTGCTTAGGAAGACGCTTCTCGACGGGGGAGTCTGCCCTCCCTCATTCTTCCCTTGGTGGCCCATGGTTCCTTTCTTCCTTGTCTCTTTCGAGGGAAAGCTGCATTCCTCACATTCACATTTGGATCACTCCTGCCCAGAATTAGGTCATCCTGATAAGTTCGTTGAAACTTCCTTCATGTAACCCATGTACCCCTAGTCACATGCTTTCTGACAGAACAGGGGTGCTCTTACCTCAGGATGACAAGTGAATGTTCAGGAAGGGAGGAAAGGGGAACAACAAAGACAGATGTCAGATCTCCAGCCTCCCCTCTGCTTTGTCCCTTGCTCCCCTGATTCACAGTTTAAACCGTGTTCTGTGGCATGGAATGAGATGGATAAGGAAAGGCGCTGGAATGAGGCAGGGGTGGGGGCAGGAAAGTCACAGGAGACGGAGGCTCCAGCCCACGGTCAGCCCATCATCCATATGGAGAAGCCTGCACAACTCCTTTCTCCTCCAGCCACCTGCACCGCGGCTGATTAGGGGAGCAGGAGAAGCAAGCACTTCATTCCCGAGAGTGGGGGCTCCAGGCAGGGGATGACAATTTGGGGACCAGAGTCAGGACAAGGGAAGCCTCAAGCACTGCTGTCCCACTGCTAATGGCCTCCCTTAGCTTGCTTTTCATCCCTCCTCGTGTTTCCTTCATCTTTCCATCAGACACTAGGACTGTAACATGGCATCGTGCCTGCCCCCAAATATTGGCAGTGGCTGTGCTGCTTAGTTCTGGGGGGTTCAAGCAGCTGGTGCGCTGCCAAAAGCTGCCAAAAGCCAGGTCCTCTCGCCCGCCACGAAGAAGCCCCATGGAAACATGCCGCATGATGACATTGCCCAGGACACAGTGCTGGTGGCTTCAGCCCGAGGACAGGCAGAGTGAGCGACTTTCGCCTGCACCCTGTCCCTGCATGTGCCCCAGGGCAAACCACACATTTCTTCATCCAAAGGCCATCAAGTCAGCAGACAGCTGTCATGGGTCTAGCACACAACAGCCTTCCAGCAGATGCTGATAGGGTGCCCACGCAAGCCCTGGAATGTTGAACAACTTGTGGGCCGTTCGTAGGAACTCATTTCTACAGAGGCCGTCAGGAAGCTGGTCCCTGGTTTCCTGGGGATTCCGGGAGGCAAGATTGCAAATCGTATGTCAATCGGCTGCTTTGGAAACTCCCATGACTTCAGAAATAGAACACGTCCATGGGCAACACCATGTAGCACTCAGCGCTGACGTTAACCCAACATAATCCCAAGAGAAGATTCTAATATTGCTCTAATATTGAAACAGAATTAGAAGGAATAGGTAGACATCAGGCAACAGTTTTCATTTTCCTTTGAGTCTTCGCAAAACATCTAGGAATATTTCCTTAAGGGCAAGTAGCTAATTAGCCAAGCAACTAAGTAACTGACTTTGCCACTGCTCTGTCTGTGACGTCCGGGGCAACAGAAGCTCTGAACTGTCCCCCCACACCTTTACCCGCAGACCGTTGTGTTCCCTGCTGAGAATGCAGCTCTCCCCATATGTATCATTTAGGAACCCCTGCATCTTCCAAAGGGCCCCCTAGAACATGAGTTATTTGAGAACCTCAACTTTTTTTTCTGGAAGTTTTATTCTGAAATCAGTGGTCTTACATTTTTTAAGTTAATTTTTCTCATCGATTCACTCCCCAAAGAGTTGAACTGATTGACGGTCTGTTTCTAATACCTGTAAGGCAGGTATTAGAAAATTGCGGTTTCTATAACGTGGGTGATAATCTTGCTTCTTGGCCCAGGATCCCACACTGGGCCCCAGATTGTGGACAGTGTCACAAGAAGGTGAACACGTTCGGTGGGGCTCCGTAATGCAGCCTGCCTTCTCCTCCCGTGGGTTGCCCCGGGAGCTTAGGGAGTCTGAGCTGATGGGGTGAGAGGTCCCGTGGTGCTGAGGCCCAGGATCCCCTCGCAATTTAAGAATTCAACAATAAGCACGTGCTCCGAGGTGCTAGCGAAAACCGGGGTCTCAAGGATATGGGGAACTCATGCAGAAGAAGTTGTCAAGAAAAGCTCTTCCTTGCGGCGAATTCCCATCTACCTGAGGCACCCTTTTCCTTCCGCTCGGCTGCAGACGGACTGACTGCTGCATCCAGGAAGGACTACTGTCGCGTTGGAAAGAAGCCGCTCTTTATCATTGTGTCCTTAAGAAGAGCGATGTCCTACCGTTTCCATGCAGGAGACACAGAATAAAGGGGGTGGGAGGTTTGAAGCTCATTTTTAGGCTTGCACGTCCCCCAATTCCAGCAGCTGTCTTGGCCCTTAGGTCCTTTTTTGTCCTATATATGTTCCCGAAGCCTTTCTGGGCTGTCCTGACCTTTTCGCCCCTCCTGGCCGTCATGCCCATTTGACCCTCGGTGACTCCGATGCTGGTAGTGGCCTGTAGCCTAACCTTGGGTAGCAATCAAGGGTCCCAGGAGGTAATTTTTTACAGGAAGAAAATGCAACAGTTGTCTTGCCTGGGGTGGAATGATGCAGTACCCAGGAAAATCTGGGACGCCATTCATCAGGGACTTTCGGGCCAAGGAAGAAACCGCTGAGGCCTCTGCCTTTTCACTTTGAATGTCATCGCAGGGAAATGTGTTGGTTCAGCGTTACCAGAACTCAGCTATCGGGTGGGGTGCTGGAAAACGCGCCAGGCTTGCTCAGGGGACCTGAGCTCGAACCCTGGTTCTGCCCACAGGACCTGCTACACGTGCAGAGTCCAGTGAGAAAATGTGGGCCTTGTTCACAAATTCTTCCTCTTTTTAAAAAGATTTTATTTATTTGAGAGAGAGCGCGCGCGCATGCGTGAGCAGGGAGAGGAGCAGAAGGAAAGGGGAGAAGGAAAGAATCGCAGGCAGGCTCCTTGCTAAGTGCAGAGCTGGACGCAGGGCTCGATCTCATGACCCCAAGTCCCTGACCTGAGCCGAGACCAAGAGTCAGACACTTAGCTGACTGAGCCACCCAGGTGCCCCCTGTCCTTTGTTCAGAAATTCTTAAAGCGTTTCGAGATGGGAAAAGCAGATCATTCGAACTGAGCACAGGGTTCTTTTGAGCTCAGGGCCCTGTGTGCCTGGACACGAAGGTCTGTCCTATGCCCTTGGTCCTGCAGGGTGTGTGACCTTGAGTAAGCCCTATGCCTCAATTCTTCACCTGGAAACTGAGGGCATGGAAGGAAGAGAGCTTCCTGAGAAGTTCTCCACAATAAGGGGGGCCCCACAATGAGGGCAGGAGGGGCAGGCAGGCCAGGACCCCGAGCAGCCTCAGGAAGCGAGGCATAGGATGGCATTCTTAGGGGTGGGGGAACCCAGGAAATCACACCCTGAGTTAGGAACAACAGAGAGAGACCAGTGAGAGCAGGAGGAGACCAAGCAAGGCTGTAGACAGTGGAGTTGCCTCCGATCAGCTGCCGGGACAGAACGGACGACGGGAGCTTCACCAATAGGCATCTGTTGCTCACGGTTCTGGAGGCTGCAAAGTCCAATGTCAAGGTGCTGGCAGATTTGGTGTCTGGAAGGACCCTTTCCCTGGTTTGCGGAAGGCTGCCTCCTCGCTGTCCTCACAGGGCCGAGAGAGCCATCTCTGGTCCCTCTTTCTCTTCTTATAAGGACACTCGTCCCATCATTAGGGTTCCACCCTCATGACCTCATCTAAACTTAGTCGCTCCCAAAGGCTTCACCTCCTAACGCTGTCACAGTGGAGGTTAGAGCTGCAACATATGCTTAAGGGACACAAGCCTTCAGTCCATACCAGGAGCTTGGGTGTGCAGCCTCGACGAGATTCCTCACACTGACCCGCAGAAGACGCAGACAGCACACGCAGCACCCCCCCCCCAGAGAGGGGTGGTCCTGGGAGCCCCAAGCTCTGTGCGTCATGAGGGGGCAGGTGAGCTGTGGGCAGGCCGCCAGGCTGGAGTGGGATCGCCGAAATCTGTCCTATCAATTTGTCTCCCAACCGGCCAATCAGATAAATCCCTCAACCTTCGCTGGAAGAATGGAGAGGGTCAAGAGAGGCAAGGATATTAAATCCGCGGAGCTCTCTTTATTGGGAAGGAAATCTCCGGGGCAGGCAATGTACCCCAAAGGGTGTTAAACAGCAATTGTCATGATGCCCATGTTTTTTCCCAAAGACCTTTTGTTTTCATGACCTGCTGGCACTTTTTCTCTGGAACACCTTGCTCCTCCCCATCTACCTGGAAGGCTCGGATTTATCCTTCAGGGCTCACTTTGGGTGCTGACACCCCTGGGGTTTACTGCATACAAAGCCTCTCGAGGAGCTCTGCATTCTCCTCGTGTTTTCTTCCGTGACATTCTTGAAGACATCATTCCATCTGCACACAGCGGGCAATTGATGAATGAATGAATGAGCTTAGAGGCCATCAAGGAGTTTGTTTTCCCAGCTAAAGCAGCAGAGGGCAAATTCCTCCCTCCTCCCCTTGTTGCTAGAGAGCAGGCAGGACACAGATGCACAGAACACGGAGACCCCCGATCCAGACAGAGACACAGACCAGACTCACAGGCCCGGAAACCCACCGCGCTCCCTGCCACGACGCTCCCCCCTACCAGACAAGGAGTAACTAGGAGATTCACTATTTTCAGTGCTCTTTCAGGGGGTGACTGAAGACAGAATGAGAGTAGGTTTTAAAATAGTGGACATTCAACCTTTTTAAAATTAGAAGTTGGAGTTAGAGCTGACAAGACCTGCTGATGCATGGGGTGTGGGCAGGGCGGGCAAGAGGCCCAGGCTGCTCATGGTCTTGGCCTTGAGTGGAAGGGTAACGCGTGCACCACTGACCAGACCGCAGAACTCGAGGGGAGCAGACTCAGGGGTTCTGTGTGTGCATAATGCAGGAGAGTGCTTGCTGCAGACCGCACCGCCCAAAGCCCACGTCAGCTCCCGCCCCTGCGTGCAAGTATCTTTCCATCCTCAAGTTTTCTCTCCCTGAGCTCTGAGCGCTGGGCTCTGCCCATGCCGTGGAATATTCTGGGAATCACTGTAGATTAGGCTTCCCTGTGGGGTCAGCTGAGGCATCCCCGAGATGGAATCCTGCTACCTCCCACCCCAGCTTCCAGCGCTGACCCCAGGAGGCTCCCTCACCAATCTTCTTCCTCGATCTCCATGCAGAAGGCTTCCAGGGGACACAGACGGGTACCAAGGCTAATTTATTTCCACGGAGAGAGAGCCCACTCAGTGGTCTGGAGTATCAGCTGGGCTGGCCAATGAACCGTTTCCCTCGCCTGTCGGAAACGAAGGCGTTATCAGGTGGTGCGGGAGGACAGAGTGCCACGTTAGGTGATGGACCCTGGGCCGTCGCTCAGGCCCTCTCTTAAGTGCTGATTTCTGGGCAGGTTCCGCCCCAAACCCGCAGTGTAAAACAACACACCACAACACAAACACACACACACACACCCCAAAACTTGTGCAAGATTTAAAATTAAGAAAGGATTGCTGATCGCAGTGAATGAATGAGTACCTGCCCTTTGTTCACTGACACGTCTTACTGTGACATAGGAAACCTTTCCGTCTGAGGAGCCACATGCTGCAATCTATCCCACCAAGGGATTATTTTCTAGAAATAATGACTAACGGGCAACTTTGGTCTAATCCATGTTTTCCTGGCCATGTGATCACGGGGAAAACCAGGGTTAAGATAATGGTCACAGGCAGTTTTCCGAGGGATCTGCTTACACCCACTATTCTGGGAACTCATTCCCTTCTAGAAGTGTCCTTCCCCCACTCTTTCAAGAGGACCCTGGGACGGTCTCCGCTGAGGCCAGCAATACTGGGGGCTCCCCTTCCTCTTGGGTCCTGGGCTGTGCTCTGTCACTGGGGTTGCAGAGCCTGGGAGCTGCTGCCGCCCTGGGGGGTGGGGGCTGCTCTGCCAGCGCCACGGACCCGGGTCTGCCTGGGACCCAGGCTCCTGGGTGGCCGTGCCTTCCATCACCCCTGGACACCTGAGTAGGCTCGGGCTGGAGCGATGGGGGCGGTTACTTCCCAGGCCAGGCCACAGAGCAGCCAGAATCCAAATCAGGGCCAGTACACCCTGAAGTTCCTTGTCGTTGTAAATTTGTTCCTAAAAAAGGTCTATAGCTGGTTTATGGTATAATTACTTTATCGTTGTCCACAATTAAAGAATCACAAAATAAAAAGAAGCAAATTTAAGTCACCCATAATTTTGCCTCTCAGTCGGTGTTCACAATTGGTTCACGTTCTTTGTTTTTTTGTTTTTTATTAATTTTTAGCTGAAAAATGGGAGCGAGGTCTAAACTCTTCTTACTAATCAGAGTTGTTTAGAGATGTCTTTAAAGTTTTCCAATTAGTTTCATTTTGTTTTCCTTAAATTTTAGTTACAATTTCTAGTTAATTTTTTAATTTATTTTTTTAAGATTTTATTTATTTATTTGAGAAGGAGAGAGAGAGAGAGAGAGAGAGTGAACTTGTGAGGGGACCAGCAGAGGGGAGGGGCAGAGGGAGAAGGGAGAAGGAGAGTCCCCACTGAGCAGGGACCCTGATGCAAGACTTGATCCCAGGACCCTGGGATCATGACCTGAGCCCAAGGCAGACACTTAACTGCCTGAGCCACCCAGGCGCCCTACAATTTCTAGTTTAATTGCAAACTTCATACAATATAGCCTCTTTTGTAATTCAAGGATTTCCTCTGTGTTAATAGTTGTTTTTATAAATATTCCTTAGGTGCTTGAAAGGAGGGACATTTTTGTTTTGAGTGTATATGTTTTAATCATTATTCCTTAATCAGCCATATTATTTTATTATCCAAAGTTTCTATGCTACTTAAACTTTTTTTTTTTTTAAAGATTTTATTTATTTATTTATTTGACAGAGAGAGAGACAGCCAGCGAGAGAGGGAACACAAGCAGGGGGAGTGGGAGAGGAAGAAGCAGGCTCACAGCGGAGGAGCCTGATGTGGGGCTCGATCCCATAATGCTGGGATCACGCCCTGAGCTGAAGGCAGACGCTTAACCGCTGTGCCACCCAGGCGCCCCTGCTTCTTAAACTTTTTTAGCCATCTCTTGACTTACAAAGAAAACCTTACCTTGGTTTGTTATAATCTCCTACTCCAAATGTATTTCTCCTTAGACTGGTTACAGTCTTTGCTTTAAGTACTACTGTCCGTGTTATTTTATTTGGCACATAAATATTCATGATCATTATAGTTTCATTGTAATTATATCTTTCCCACCCTGAAAAAAATCTTTCCTGTTTAATGATTTTCCCTGGCATATTATTTTGTCTAAGATCGTTTTTGAAAAGCTTGCTTTCATGTGTTTCTGTGTGCCTAACAGATCTTTGTCTGCCTTTTAAAATTTCTGGTCTGTCCTTCTGTTTTAGGGGAGTTTTATATCAACAACTCGCATTTAAATTTTCTTTTCAATCCAGTCTTAGAGTCTCTGAAAAGGAGATTTTTAACTATTTTGCTAGTTTTCCCATGTTTTTATTATCCACCCTTGATTTTCCTTTCTTTTTTTTGTCTTTTTTGTCTATAGACTATCTTTTCTTTTTCTTGCCATAATTTGGAATATATATATATATATATATATATATATATATAT
>NW_024423343.1:6260318-6296146 GCF_017311325.1 Ursus maritimus
ATATATATATATATATATATATATATATATATAGCCTATTTCCCCCGAGTGTTTCCTTAGGCTGACATAACTGATGCGTACCATCATGTAGGTTTGGGGTGTACAGCACGTTGGTTTGAGACGTGTGTGTATATATATGTATATATATGCATATTGCAATATGATTACTACAATAGCATTAGCTACTTTTTCATGTCCTTACTTTAAATTTTACTAACATTACCTCTGAGTTGTAAGATACTTTACCACCTGTCCAAACCCTGGTATCTCCTGACTTCACATCTACTAAAATGATATTCCTCCCCCACGTTAGAACCCAGCTGCGGATGGGGCGCCTGGGTGGCACAGCGGTTGAGCGTCTGCCTTCGGCTCAGGGCGTGATCCCGGCGTTATGGGATCGAGCCCCACGTCAGGCTCCTCCACTATGAGCCTGCTTCTTCCTCTCCCACTCCCCCTGCTTGTGTTCCCTCTCTCGCTGGCTGTCTCTATCTCTGTCAAATAAATAAATAAAATCTTTAAAAAAAAAAAAAAAAGAACCCAGCTGCGGAAACCCACCAGTGCTGATGCCCACGACCCCACCCCGTCCACTCCGGTGCTGCTGAGATTCCCTTCTCAGAGCCTTTGCAGAAGGAAGGGCCATGAGCCACATTTCTGGTGTTAGCAGCTGTTCACCTGGGCCGTCCTACCTGGAGAAGGAGCAGAGCATTTCTGGATGACCGGGAGCTGCCGATCGCTTCACCGGTAGGTGTATCCTTTTAAAAAATACAGATTAGTAGGATTGTGGCTGGGGAGGAGGAAACAGCCCTCTTCACCCCAGGGTGCCATTCCCGTCATGGCCAGAACTCACTGCCCGGCACTTGCTGGCACCCTTGGGAAGGGCTTGGCTCCCTCTCGTCTGACCTCAGGGCTCTGTTTCAGAAGCCACATTGTTCATCGGCTAATGAGAGCTCCTCAATCTGTCCTCATCTGCACCACCATTGGCAGAAATCCCTCCTAGACCGGGGCCAAGCTCTCATTGATATTCTCGGCTTCTGGTGCAGTTGCAATTTTGCAATTTTGCATGTGCTTCATGGGTCTTTAGCGGGAGACGATGAATCAGGCAATCAGGCACCTGCTGGGAGCTACCATATGATTCTAGAAGTCTGCAAGTTGGGCTCTGAATGACAGAATGCGAACCATGGTCCCGATGTTTGTTATATAAAGCTTATGGCCCTCATTTCAGCCAATGCTACCGTCCAGCATTTTCCAAACTATGTGTTGAGGAGAAAAGGATCATAAAGTACACTGCATTAAAAAAAAAAAAAAAAAAACAGGGGAGGAGGGGGTCATAGTCAACCATGTTGGGGGATGGGTATATTCTATGCTGCTTGGACGTTCAAAACACACTGTGGAGTGTTAAAGGCTAAGAGTATTCTCTAGCAAAGGAATTGACTTAACTTGTTCAGAGCAGCCCTTCTCAATACTCAGCTTTGAAACCTTTTTGGTAGGGCCCCTGGGAATGTCTAAGAAAACTGATGTTTTTCCAGAATATACATAGGAATGGATGGCTGGAGCACGTAGAGGAGAGGGTCTGGGAGAGAAGGCGGCCCTGTTTCTCCGGCCCCCACCCACACATCACCAGAGCCCTGGCATGGGTGCGCAGCCTGTCGATTCTTCTAGATTTTTCATATTAGTTACATCTTCAGAAAACAAAAAGGCCTGGAGCATATTTTCTTAACCTGCAGCAGAACTAATGCTACTGTTTGGTAATTAACATGTTTTCAAACCTCCTAGAAAATTAATTCAGGAAGCTTTCATTTAAGTTGTGTCTCTCTGTTGTCTCTCGGCAACAGAAAACAGGGTCTTTTAATGTTACTCAATATCCAAGAATAATCTTTAGAGGTGGATTTCATCATAAGTATGGTTTCATTACAAACACAGATAAATGTGTCTGATTTCCTTTTCAACTATTGAGTGTAATCTGTGTTTTTCTTTTGGTCTTGGTTACCAGGAAACTCAGAAATAAACATGGTGTTCTTTCCCCAAGTTACTTTCTCAAAGATATCTGGAAATGTCAGCTTTCTCTGTTCATTTTGCATAACCTCTGGATTTTGTTCCCAGCTTTATTAAGACATAATTGACATATGACATTGTGTAAGTTTGAGGCATACAGCGTGACCATTGGATACACTTATGCATTGCAGAATGGCTACCTCAGTAAGTAGCACCTTGAACCCTTCACATAGTTACCGTGTGTGTGTGTGTGTGTGATGAGATGTTTTAAGACCTACTCTCTTAGCAACGTCCACGTGTATGATACAGTCATCATGCTGCACCTCACATCCCAGAACTTACTCATACGTGGTGGTTTGTGTCCTTTGAGCATCTCCACCCAGCCCATCCCCCTCTGCCCCTGGCAACCCCAGTCTACCCTCTATTTCCCACATTCTAATCTCTGAATTTTTAAATCCTTAACGCTCCTGTTTTACTTTATGATAATTTCTTACACCATCAAGGATCCCTTTTCAACCAACTAGTATTTAGATTCTCTATCTGCACATATTGATAAAGTCAAGGAGGTAATAAGTAAAAATCAATCTGATTTGTAAAAAGGAAGTAAGAAAATTTTGACATTTCCTGGTACAAACACTAAAAACACATCCCTAACATTGGAACGCACGAATCAATAGCACAAACAGTAATATTAAGAAAGAAAAAGAATCCAGTAAATCTCATCTTTCACAAAATCTTGAACTATTCTGATTTAATGCTCTGAATGCTAAGATTATTCTGATATTGAATCATTTTCATTTCCATAACTGGAGCCAGCTGGAGTTACGATCTTTTTTTCTTTTTATTACGGACGTTTTAAGCATGCCTTATACTTGGAAACTGTAAACCTCCACATGGCCACCTGCTGCTTCAATTTCAACAATTGCCATCATTTTCCTCATTTTGTCTCACCTTGCTCTACTTCTTAGTTTTTAATTTTTTTTAAGTAGTTTCCGCAACCAGCATAGAGCCCGACGAGGGACTTGAACTCATGACTTTGAGATCAAGACCTGAGCTGAGATCAAGAGTCAGATGCTTAACCACCTGAGCCATACAGGTGCCCCTAGTTTTTAAAATTTTTAAAGCAAATCTCAAACATCATGTTTTTTTACATAAATATATCTCTAACAGATGACTTTTTTTTAGCATAACCACCATGCCATTATCACACCTTAAAAATTAACTGTAATACTTAATATCATCTTATATACATTCCATTATTAAGTGCCTCCAGTAGTCTCGAAATCTCTTTTTCATCGCTGGTTTGTTCAGATGAGATTCCCCATAAGTCGTGCACGCTGGCTTTGCTTGTTATGCTGGAGGCATTCTGAAGTATCACGGCTTTCTACCGTTTGAAATGAGAGGTGTGTAAGGATGTACGAGTATTTTCTTTGATTATGTAACTTATTAAGAATTCTACAGAATAGGGGCGCCTGGGTGGCCCAGCTGGTTAAGCTACTGCCTTCAGCTTGGGTCGTGATCCCAGGGTCCTGGGGTCGAGCCCCACATCGGGCTCTGCACTCAGCAGGGAGTCTGCTTGTCTCTCTCCCTCTGCCTCTGCCGCTCCCCCTGCTTGTGCTCTCCAGCTCTCTCTCACTGTCAAATAAATAAATAAAATCTTAAAAAAAAAAATTCCTACAGAATACATCACAATGCAGTTTTCCCTTTCTTCTTAAACAAGGGGAGGGGGGAAAGTCCCCCTCAATCCACTTAGGGTCCCTGGCTGGGTCTGAAAATTAAGATCACAGAGAAAGATTAATTAACAAGAGAAAAGCACACACACGTATTTAATACAAGTTTTACATGACACAAGGAAATGAAGGCCCGAAGGCACGACTGAACCCCAGTGTTCTGAGACCCCAGTGTGCTGGGGATGAAGAGTGGGCAGTTGGAGAGGAGCGACGAGGAGGAGCGGGAGCAAAGTGTCGCAATCTGATTACACACAAGGCTTGTTTGTTGATACTCTTCGCAAGCAGCCCTTTATCTTTGGAGCTGGGGCGCTCCTTTCCTCCTGTCCAGGGGGTGCACCTCGCATGTGAGGGACCATGACCTGTGTCAGGGAAGAAGGGGAGAGAAGGTCAGAGTGACCTTCCTGCTTCTGCTTTTTGCTCAAACTCCTTCAGCTTCAGATATCAATAGGCCAAGTTGCCCTCGTTCGGGGCAGCTCACCCTGAGCCCTATCACGAGAAAATAAAAACCCATAGTATCACCAAAATAATGCCCTCTCTTTATTTTCTCTAGCTGCCAACACAGTGCCCACTGAATTTCACATTCTGCTTTTATCAGCTGATGTGAGACCAACCCAATTCTCTGTTGCCAGTGTCTGTAGAATTATCATTGGTAACAGGTGCACAGTATTTCACTGTCTTGGCCACCATTCTATTGCTTTAGCATTTTGGTAGCATTTGCTCGATCCATATGATGTATTGGAAAGGGAAATGCTGGCCAAGGCTGAAAATATTTGGCGCCTCCCCCCACGCACCCCCTCTGCTTTTAACCCTGTGTTTGACATTGCTTATGGGTCTATGGAGGCAAAGAAGCACATGGCAGACAGGGGCAGGGGAGTAGAGAGAAGGTGGCGTTTTGCCTGGGATGTGTTTGAAAGGATTGGTTTTCTTCTATCCTCTTGATTCATGTAGGGCCGGCCTGGGAAACCATGTGCTTACCTTAAATTAGTTCTTGTTCCAGAAGAGATCCAGACTGCCAGTTTCCTGTAGCCGCCGGAAGCCTGGAGTGTGCAGGCTCCAATCGGCAAATAGGGGGCAGAGACTACGCTCTCCTGTGCAGAGTGGAGGCCTCCCGCTCTGTCCCCAGAGGGGACGAATGAGTGATGGGCACGGAGCTCCAGAGCCACAGAGAGTCAAAGCATTTAATGTCAAACAATGTGATATCTCATTTATCATTAATTAGTCTTCCTAGAATAATCTCGTGCCCAATGACCAGTCTTGCGAGGTGTGGTATGCAAAGAAAATCATCACTACATGCGTTGTGGCAAATAGTGTACTATGTATAAAATAAAGTGGGGTATTGACAAGGATCATAGCTAGTGCCCTTTGTAGTGGCAATTGTAAGCAATAACATTTAGATTACATTATTTTTTAAAATATTTTTTTAAGATTTTCTCTCTTTTTTTTAAAAGATTTTATTAATTTATTTGAGAGAGAGCCTGAACAAGTGAGAGAGAGAAAGAGAGTGAGGGCATGAGCAGGGGGGAGAGACAGAGGGAGAGGGAGAAGCAGACTCCTTTGCTGAGCAGGGAGCTCAATGCAGGGCTTGATGTGGGGCTTGATCCCAGGACCCCGAGATCATGACCTGAGCCAAAAGCAGACACTTAACCAACTGAGCCACCCAGGCCCCCAAGATTTTCTTTTTAAGCAGTTTCTACACCCAACATGGAGCTTGAACTCAACTCTGAGATCAGGAGTCACATGCTCCACTGACTGAGCCAGCTGGGCACCCCAAAAATAATAATTTTTACTATTACCCCCCCCCAATTTTTTTCTAGGAATGTTTTGTGCATACAGATGTTTTTGGCTGAAATTTTTCTTTAGGATTAATTTTTAGGAGCAAGACGATTGGATCTCAAATGAAACATCTTTTAAGAGAGAGAAAAGAGAGGGAGAGAGAGAGAATCGTGTTCTTTTCCAAAAGAATGATGCTAATCCCACAGCCCACAAACGTAAATGCACGTCTGCAGCCATATTTGTATGCTAGCCACAGAGATTTTAAACAGCAGGCACACAGAAGTTCGGAGAAAGAAACACTGAAAATATTTTTGTCACACCATGAGTGCTTGAAATGAAACCTCTCCAATGCATATCTGCAATTTCATTTTCACAATAGGAACCTTGACAATAGAATTAATTAACTCAGTTGGGAGGGACCCACGCACTGGAAGCTCCCAGAGAGGGTCAGATGAAGGGAGACCAGTAGACCGCAGGGAGATGGAGCAATGGCCCAAGTCGAAGAGTGGGTCAGGATCTTGCATGTTCGTATTTTGAATCTGCAAAAGCTCGCCCAACTAGAAAAGCCTTAGAAGTCACCTAGCGATATCATGTTTATTTCTAAAGCAACAATGAACAGTACTGCACTATCAGCGTAATGGAGCCAGCGTAATTAAGAAGCCTGCTAGCGGCGAAGACAGCTGGTGCGTTTTACATTCAGATTCACACAATTCCAGCCATAAGCATAATTGATGTTTGTTCGGGAATATTGAGCTATGCCACAGAATCTGTGAGACGCTGCTTATCTGACAGCTATGGGGAGTGCCAAGTCTAGTACTAGGCAAAAAAAATATGTTCCAGACAGTAACAGATGTTCTCAGATCAAATATTTCTCTGCAAAACCATGTAGGAGAATCAACTGATAAAACAGCAGAGACTATTTCAGTGGCTCGCATCATGGTAAACACACACACACACACACACACACACACACACACACACACACACCAAGGAGAAGCCTCTTGTCTGAGCTCAGTTTCCACATCTGCAGTAGACAGGCTGAGGGGCCCTCATTTCCGAAGTCACGGCTCGACATGCAGTTCCAGGCAGAGGTAGGTATGTTGCTCCAGAGGGACTGTTTTGCCGTCAGGGACGGAGTAGAAGAAGAACTACCCAAGAAACGAGCCGGAAGGAGAAAACACAAGAAAAAAGGAAGACAAGTAAGCAAGAATGAAGAGTGTAATGAGGAGGGGGAAGGACTCTGGAATAATTGTTTGACTTAGTTGTCCCCTCAGTGCTGGGTTGACTTTTGAAGAGGAAGAAATATTGTCTTAAACCTAATGCTCCTGGTGACTGCTGAAATTTCATGGCAAGTGGAATTTTTGCAGAGTTCTGGGTGAGAAATCAGGAATCCCACAAACCTGGCATTCAGAAGTAGGTATCTTGTCAGAATCTTGAGGTCCTCCCCACCTCAGAACCTCCCCTACCTTCAACCGGTCACCCAGGCTTGAAACTCGGCCCCTTCTATCAAGAACTCTCTCTCTCTCTCTAAGCTTGCAAGTGCCAAAGACGTTCCTGAAGATGAAGATGTGGGAGGAGACCCAGGGAGGGGGACTCTGCCATCTTTCTCCCCATCATCCTCTTCTTCTCTTCCCACTCATTTCCTCTCCCCTTCCTTGAGTGGAGACCAGAAGCTCCAAATTCCTCCCCTCGCCCGCACAGCAGTGGACTCTGCCCCACTCCGTCTGTGAGCCTACTCATGCTAACGGGTCAGGCTCTGCTGGCTGTGGTTTCCTGTTCGTCAGGAGCATTCTCCTAGGGACCTCCCCAGGCCTGGGACCTTAAAGCTCACTGCCAATCACGGGGGTTCTAGATTGTTCTGCATCACCCAGTTTCTCGAACCAAAACCTGGGATGGGAGGTTCCCCTTTCCAGCTTCCTCTTCTTCAGGACCCTGTTCACCATGCAGTATCAAACATCCAGACAAATCGGTCTCAAGTATCACTCCAGCAACCCCATACATAACTGCAGTCCCCGTATCCCCGTTACCCCTCATTCTCCTTTCTATTTCTCTATACCGTGAATCACCGTCCGACCTACTACAGCTTTGCTGTCTTTTTGTGATCCCCCCACTCCCGTCCGTCCCCTGCCCCCAGTGTGAGCTCCATGAAGCAGAGATCTCATAGGTTCTGTTTCTCGATCTAGTCTCAGCACCTGGACCCATGCACGCCACATTGTGGACACTCCACAGATACTTACCCAATGTTGCATTAAATTAAGATCTCAGTGATAAGTGGTGGATTCAGGATTTAAATTCAAGCACTCTGACCCAAGACAGGTTAACCTTTGCCCTTACTGAGCTTTCGTGTACCAAGCAGCATAGCATCCATGAGCTTCAGGTAAAACACAAGCCGCATTTTGAAAAGAATCACACACATAGGAGAAGGCATTATTAGGTCACAGTAAGTCCACGAAAGATCACATAGACACACTTGGGATAAGTGAAAACATAAAACCATTTTGTAGCATTGATAGATGACAACTTAATATGCCACCGAAAGGAAACCCAACCCCATAAATCCCATGCAATGGTTTTGAATATTATCAGAAAATGCCAAGTGAGGGAAGTTTGAAAGAGAAACACAAATCTATTTTTTAGCTTCTGGGGAAAAGACCTGTTGAACTTGAGCAAGCAAATAAACAAGTGTAACAAAACAAAGAAACACGTGATTTCTGCATTTGGTACACAGATGTCAATGGTATTAATTCAAGGGGTGCCCCAGGGTCCCACCGGTGAAAGGGAAGAAGGAAGTGGATGTTTCTACCCCTCCTTCAGTCTAGACAGGCTGTGGAGGGATGTGCTTTGGGTCAGTGCAGAAGGAGAAGAGGGTGTATGTACGAGGGAAGGCCGACCACATCTCCAGCCCAAATGCCACATGCGGTCACCATGTTGGCAGAGCAATTTCCATCACGTAACGGGGAAGAAGAATGTCACTGATGGGAAAGGAAGGGCTCCCCTCCGTGGACAGGTCCCAGGCAGCAGAAAGATTCTAATGGAAGCCTCCAGAAGCTTAGAAGAAGATGCAGAGAGTAAGCTCCCGCCACCTGAAGGGTTGGAGAGGTAATCCCTTGGAGACAAATGGCATCGTTATTACCTTGTACAACCATACCCGGACGACCTTACAATAACTTTCACAAAGATCAAAAATGATCAAAAAAAAAAAAAAAGGGCAAAGTTCCCCATCCCAGTGCATCAAAGTAAAAAATTAATCACATAAAAAAAAAATCCTAAACCATTTGGAGATTTGAAATATAAAAAGAATAATTTCTTCCAAATAACAATTTGCGTCTTTTTTTTAAAAGATTTTATTTATTTATTTGACAGAGATAGAGACAGCCAGCGAGAGAGGGAACACAAGCAGGGGGAGTGGGAGAGGAAGAAGCAGGCTCATAGTGGAGGAGCCTGATGTGGGGCTCGATCCCACAACGCCGGGATCACGCCCTGAGCCGAAGGCAGACGCTTAACCGCTGTGCCACCCAGGCACCACAACAATTTGTAAGTCTTGATCAAAATCTACAATATGCCGACCTTGTACCCAGCAAAGGTGTTTCTTAGAGACCATCCCCTAGAAATATTCATTAGTGTGCTAAGATGTATGCCCTAAGACATTCACTGCAGCCTTGTCTGTAACCGTAAAAGCCTCGGAGGAAAATCCCAACAACCTTCATAGGGGTAAACCGAAAGAAGTCATGTGGCCCTTAAAAAGAATTCGGTGACACACTTCTAATGTGGAAGTAGAGCTGAGTCCATGAGGGGGGCAGGGAGATCTCTGCTCTGTTCACATATGGATCCCAGGGTCCTGGAACAGAAATGGACACATAGCTATCTCTTAATAAATATTGATTAAGTGATTGGATCTCTGAAATGTATTGCTAAGTGAAACTAGCATATGAGAGCAGCCTGCATGGTGTGAACCATCGGTGGTAAAAAATATCAAATGTGCGTAGAAAGAGCAGCTAAGGAAAGGGTGGGAGGGAGGCCCCCCAGCCTGGCCTGTGGTCACCCTGGGACAGGGGAGGCATCAGGACTGAGGGGGCAGGAGTGGTGGAGGGAGGCTGCCTCTTCTTGTTCTGAATACTCCTGAGTTCTTTAAATATTTACAACAAGAATATTTTTATTCATGTACTTTTAAGAACAAAAAAGATGAAGAGAATAAAAGAGAATTAATAAATCAACCCCAAGCTGGTTCTTTGAGTGTTTATCAGGGAGATCTCTGATAAGTTTCAGGAAGAAAAGTCATGCATAAAAAGCAGAAATTAAAAAAAAAAGTGGATATCAACTACGTGAGAAGACGGCAGAATGATGTCGACCAACTTGAAACTGTTAATTAAGAGACATCTCTTGGGGCGCCTGGGTGGCTCAGCCGTTAATGGTCTGCCTTCGGCTCAGGTCATGATCCCAGGGTCCTGGGATCGAGCCCCGTGTCGAGCCCCGCATCAGGCTTCCTGCTCCATGGCGGGGAAGCCTGTTTCTGCCTCTCACACTCCCCCTTGCTTGTGTTCCCTCTCTCGCTGTCTCTCACTGTCAAATAAATAAATAGAAACTTAAAAAAAAAAAAAATTAAGAGACATCTCTTTTCTGCCCATGTATTAAGTGAAAAACCTTAACCCAAGAAAAAGCATGAAGACATTTTTCATGATGAAAAGAAAAAGTAAAACAAAATTAAACAACAGAAAATAAAAATAAAGCATTGTTCCTCCCCCAACCCCAGACGCAGAAGATTTCACCGGAGAAGTCTTTTAAACTTTCAAGGAAAGAGATTTCTCATACTTTATAAACTCTTCCAGACAAAGATGCCCATGATACCATTCTTTTTCTGTAAATAACCTATTTTCCAATGACAGTACTTTTGTCAAAGATGGCATATTATTAACACGGATGCAAGCATTCTCAATAAAGTACTTGCACATAAACTCATAGATATGTTACAGTATTTCAATGACTCACTGAAGGTTTATTCCTGGGAGACAAGAGTACTATAATGGTAGGAAATCAATGAATGCCTGCTTCAAATTAAAAAGATAAAAGCGGAGGGGTCTCTGGCTGGCTCAGTCAGTAGAGCACGTGACTCTTTTTTTTTTTTTTTTAAGATTTTATTTATTTATTTGAGAGAGAGAGAGACAGAGAGCAAGCAGGAGCAGGAGCGAAAGGCAGAGGGAGAGAGAGAAAGGGACCTCCACGTGGGACTTGATCCCAGGACCCTGGGATCATGACCTGAGCTGAAGGCAGATGCTTAACCGACTGACCCACCCACGCACCCCCCGAACAGCATTTTTAAAAACAAACCTACGTGGGAGAGAAGAGAATACAAAAAGCTTGAGGTTTTCACCAGTAGTGAGGCTGGGAGTGGGCTGCTGGCTCGTGATGTAAAAGGTATTTCTTACTGGGGGTCGCAACCACGAAGGGGTTGAGAGAAGCAGGGCCAGCTGCCCCTGTGCCTTGGGAACTGCGTCTCCCAGGCTTGTCCCTTGTCCCTCCCCATCAAACATCTCCTCGGGCGCAGCAGCTGGACCTAGACAGTGGGAATGTTTGCTAATCGGTTGTTTCAAGGCCTGAGCGTGGCCGTTGGGTGACTTCACTTTGGACCCCACAGTCTGGTGGAAAGAGCTACAGGACGACCTGGCTCTAAGCTAGCTACTAATATTTTCTGTATGAAGCCAACATTGCTCCTGTTTCCCTCATTCTGGAGGAAGAAGGGGGGGCCTGAGACCGAGATGCTCTAGAAGAGGGGACCGGGGGGGCAGACACATCCCTACACGGCCGGAGGCAGAGACACGGAGGCGGGCCAGGCCGTGCCCTTGGCTTCACCCTTGCCGTCCCTTCCCTCCCACCCCTGCATCTCCGCCATGTGCAAATGATGTCTGCTTTGCTTCGATCTGGCTCCAGAATCCAACCACTCCTCAGCATTCCTCCTGCAAAATGGCAACGGGAATAGATAGAAGTCGCTCATTAAACCCAGGAAACACGTCCTGTGCCCTTATTCTGGTTATTTACAATTAAATGGGTCACCCTGTGAAGCACAAGACAGCAAGCACGCTCCTAAGAGCCGTTCTGTCCACCATCTGATCTAACCGACAGCATGTCCTCTTTCTCCGGGACGACTTCGGGGACACTGGCTCTCTCGTGAGACCCGGAGCCCTCGGCCGGGACACTCCCCCCTACATGCAGGGTTTGACTCCGGGTTCGGGTTCCGTGGCACAGCCTCCCACCCCTGCCTCACGAGGCTGAGCAAGGTTGAGCTGCCTCTGCGCCTCGGAGGCGGGCGTAGGTCTTTCCGCATGACCCGGGAAAGCAGCCTCGTCTGTCTGTGCTGTGGTTTCTCTATTTTTTTAAAAAAAGGAAAGCAGTTCTCCCCTGAGTCATGCTGCATTTTTGTGACCCACAGTAACACCCTGAGAAATATCTCTAGAAGTTACGTCAAATCAATGACATAAAATGAAGTCTGTCGTGACTCCTGCAAAGTCTAGGGAAGTAGCATCGGCTTTGGGGGAGGACCTGTCGAAATGCTCTTCAGATGGGGAGCTCAACTTGCATGTGTGCCAGTGGGTGAGGACAGGCCAGTGGGGGCCTGGCCACCATGGGCTCCACCCACAATCCCGCTCTATCTACGGGAGCCCCTGGTTGAGAAGGTCTGACTGCCGGGAAGGTGCTGGAGCAGTAAGCTTGCTCAGAACACAGCCAGCTTGCTCAGAACACAGACATAGGGCTCAGCGCAACACTGGCTTGATGTTTTGTTCCTACCCTCCACTGCTTTGATGCTTCCAGCAATTCTGTTTTACAGACTCAAATAAAATTGTGCAAAGATGTCAATTACTTGGAAGTCACAAGCCCTTCTGCTTTTTTTTTTTTTTTTTTGCTGTCTGCCTTGTTCCCACTCCCTGTCCCTAGTCTTGTGCCCAAATATTATTGTAGGCAAACAAAGGATCGTACAAATGGTATACAAATCAAGACTTCTTCAAAAAGGACTACTAGAAAAGTTGATCGAATAGGAAGCAGCTTCTCTGGAGAAAATGTGTTTTGCTGCTCCCGTGTCCAATGGGTCCAGTGGTGTTGGTCCCTGGTGTTTGGACAAGGAGTTACTGGCTCATTGACACAGTTTGGGTTCTGGACATCTGCCAGACCCCCAGGCAGGAGTGGCGGTGGACGTGGGCTGTGTGTCAGGCACCTGGGGGAGGCGAGGTGGCATTCTATGTCCCCAGAGCCTAGGAAGTGAATGGGTTCTGATGCGAATCCAACCTTGGGCTTGGTCCACTTGCTTTCGCGCCCTGTCAGGATCCTGCCTTGTGTTCAATGTAGGGTGTGGTCAGAGCTCCCAATCTCCTACCCTCATGCTGCTTTGGCTCAAGAGTAATTTCTGAGAAGCTTTCAGTGAAACCTCCAATTATGTCCCAGGGTCTTTGAACTCTTACAACACCGACTTAGTTCCTCCCATGTTACTTAGCACATCTTACGGCAACTGTCTCTTCCATCGGATTACACATTCCTTGCAGGTAAGTATTTTGTCTTAGTTCATCTTGGTGTCCCGAACCTGACACAGTAGCCACTTGTATCAGCTAGCTATTGCCTTGTAACAAAGTGCCCCACTCTATGGCTTCAGACAACAGTCACTTATTATAATAGCTCCTGGCTCAGTGGACCTGCTGGGGATAATCTAGATGCACTGGGCTGATCACTAGGCTCCTTAATGCACGTGGGGTCATTCAGGGTGTCTGCTCTGGGCTGGGCTTCGCTGGGGCCATTCTGCTCCCCATGTCTCTCATCTTTGTCACAGGACTAGCAGGCTAGTCTGGGCGTTTCCTTCTCACAGTGGTGGCAGAAGAGCAAAAGTGTAAGAGGAACCAGCAAGGGCCCTGAGATGCAGGCCGGATCCTGGTAATACTCTGAAACTACCACCGTGTCCTGGTGGACAGAACTAGTCTCACAATCGAGGCCACATCCGAGGTGGAGAAATAGACTCTGGCTTTTTGGGGGAGGGGTTACCGCATAGCCATGCGGCAAAGGGTATGATAAGGAGGGTGAAGGAGGGGGCTCATTACCCTGATCTGTCATACCCCGGCGCCCGGATCTTTGGCGAGTTCAGGCTCAGCTTGGCCCCAGTTCTGTTCTTAGTCGGAAGGATTTTGGGTTTCCTAGTTTGGTGCAGACCCAGCGTCAGTCACCAGGCTCGTTTCCACAACCCCTGTCTGGTTAGTATCTAGCCTCCAGGCCAGGAAACGCACCGGTGCTTTGAAATGGGTTGGGAGGGGTTTGCAAAGCCCTTGAACCTTGCCCTGCAGGTTAGCACCTGCTGATTTTTGAGAAATGTCACCTCAACTGTCAAATGTTATGATGCCTGCATCGTAACACGTACCCTGCTCCGAGGTTCCTCTTCGTATGTTCACCCTCCACCGAGCCACCCAAGGATCTTCGTTGGGCATCCTCGATGTTTCTTTTCTTTTCTTTTTTTATTTAAAGATTTTATTTATTTATTTGACACAGAAAGAGAGAGAGACAGCCAGCAAGACAGGGAACACAGACAGGGGGAGTGGGAGAGGAAGAAGCAGGCTCCTAACAGAGGAGCCTGATGTGGGGCTTGATCCCGGGACTCTGGGATCACGCCCTGAGCCGAAGGCAGATGCTTAACGACTGAGCCACCCAGGCGCCCCATACTTGATGTTTCTTACCAAAGGCTGAGAATGAGGGTTTGTCTGCCAGCTCATGTCCCTGTGCACCCCTGCTCTTGGGTCTTCTCTGGTGCCTCACTCCAGTGGGATTGTCAAGTTTGAGGTCATGAAACTAAGGTTTTGAGTGTCAAGTTTCTAGGGTTTTGTTTTGTTGTAGTTGAACAGAAACCAAACCAGAGTAGACCTTGTATTTTTAAAAACATCTTCCATGTGTCTTATTTCATTTCATCCTATTAAGAGCCTCATGTGATGGAGGGGATTCTAAGCTAAGAAAACCAAAGAATGACAGAGTGTATGCCACTTTCCTGAAATCAACCAGCAAGCAAGTAGCCGAGTCTGGATTAAAACCCAGTCATCCCACTTCTATTTAGAGTTCTCATTCCTGTCCTCTGCTCCAGTGGTTAATAAACAAACTGAGGGCTTCAGGGGGAGGAGCGGGGGAATGGGATAGGCTGGTGATGGGTAGTAAGGAGGGCACATATTACATGGTGCACTGGGTGTTATACACAATAATGAATCATGGAACTTTACATCAAAAACTAGGGATGTACTGTATGGTGACTAACATAATAAAGAAATATTATTATTTTTAAAAACCCTGTTGATTGTGGATGTGACATCATGGAGAGGGGTGAATCAGGTGTTGACAAATGCTTTTAGGGATTCTACTGGTCCCTGTACCATCCTTATTCCTCTTCTGACTATGCGGGACGTCTGGGAGATGGTGTCAGGTGGATCCCCTATGCCCTTAGGAATTGCTACAACGGTGGTTCTCAGAGTATGGTCCTCAGAGCCTCAGCATCACCCGGTTACCTGGGCTCCGCCCCACTCCTACTGAATCGGAAGCTCTGGGATCAGAGCCCAGACATCGCTGTTTTCACGAGCCCTCCAGGTGGTTCTGATGTGCATGCAAGCTTGAGAACTACTGATCTGGAAAATTCCAAGACATCCTGAGCTTACTGGTGACTGTTGTGGCATAAGGGACCAGTGATGTCAAGTAGACCTTAGATACCTCAAGACATCCTTCCACAACTGCAAGTACTGCTATCAGAGTCAGAAGGAGAGATGGCGGGGCGCCTGGGTGGCACAGCAGTTAAGCGTCTGCCTTCAGCTCAGGGCGTGATCCCGGCGTTCTGGGATCAAGCCCCACATCAGGCTTCTCTGCTGGGAGCCTGCTTCTTCCTCTCCCACTCCCCCTGCTTGTGTTCCCTCTCTCGCTGGCTGTCTCTATCTCTGTCGAATAAATAAGTAAAATCTTTAAAAAAATTAAAAAAAATAAAGTCATCTTTAAAAAAAAAAAAAGAAGGAGGGATGGCGCGGGGCAGATTCATGAAACGACATGTGGAAGGCTCTGATAGTCGTGATTATTTTTATGCTTGGTGGGCACCGGTTGGAAAGACTGGCTGACTTGCCCCACTGAGCAGGGGGACAAGACGATCAAGCTAAAATCTCTTCATGCTGTCCTGCTCACCTACGCTCTCAGCTCTCACTAGCTCCTGCCTTCCTGGCTGGAATCCTCAGCGGTCCCTTTGAGCCGTTATCCTCGGTTTCACTGTTTCTGGTACTGAGTGTGCCGAACCCAAGACACAGCACGCCAGGGCCTGTGCTGTTTGGTGCTAAGCGACAGTGCTGGTCTGCGTGTGTGGCACTGGGGACAGGAGGGGCTCTCCGTTACTCTGAAGATGCCAGGAGGCAGGAATGTTAAGGTGAGTCAGCAGAGACAGGGAAGCCCAGTGAATGTGACGCTGCGGCTTCACCTGACACTGTCTGCTCTATCCCTACAGAATCAGCCTTGTCTCCTCTTCCAGGAAGGCTACCATCACAGATTAGAGGTTAGAGCTCCATCCCTGTGCTCACCTCTGTGGCAGTAAGTACTGTGTGGTGAAATAATTTCCTGACTGCTTATTTATCTCTCCTCTGCTCTGGATCCCTGAGCAAAGGGTCCGTGAGTCAGGCCTCTGTACTCCAGCAGTCCACCCCTAAGGTTTAACACAATGATGGACCATATGTCGGGGCCCAGGAGATGTTTGTGGAAGGAATAGTGACTCTAGAAAAGCTCGACCTCCTGTCTCCCTGACAGGTAGGAGCCGAGGATGTTCTGAGCAGGAAACCAGGTGAGGACACCTCTTACCTGTGCTTGCAGCGTGAATAACTCCTGGGTGGTCACTAACGTCCCGCTTCAGGGAACACCAGGTCACAACCCGGCAATAGCGGACAAAGCAAACTCACTCATTTAAGGAGACAAAGAAAATCCAAAGAAGAAAGATACAAGAGCCCCGAGGCGTGCAGGCTTACCAGGGAGCCCAGAGCAAGGTGGTAGACCTGTGGCTACCTCTTTTTTTTTCAGATTTTATTTATTTATTTATTTATTTATTTATTTGAGAGAGAGAGAGCAAAGGAAGGGGCAGAAGGAGAGGGAGAAGCAGGGTCCCCACTGAGCAGGGAGCCGGACGTGGGGCTCCATCCCAGGACCCTGAGATCATGACCTGAGCAGAAGGCAGACCCTTAACCCACTGAGCCACCCAGGCGCCCCTGTGGCTTCCTCTTTGTTAAAATTAAACTTTTATTTTGTGGCCATCGTAGATTCACATGCAGTTGTAAGACACGATGCAGAGATCCCACCCACCCTTTCCTCAGTTTCCGCAGAGGTGGCCCCCGCAATACCGTGCTTCGATCTCACAGCCCGACCGTGACGTTGACCCCACGCGCAGGTTCTATGTCCGGTCCCCAGTGTCACTTGCACTCGTGCGCGTGGTTTGGTCCCATCGACCTTAACCACACGTGTGGGCTCAGGCATCTACCGCCAGAGTCAAGACACTCAGTGGCTCCAACGCCACCAGGGCCCCGCAGGTGACCCTGTTATGACTACAGCTGGCCCCTCCTAGCCCCCAACCCCTGGCATCCCCGAATCTCTGCAATTCCTGTAAGTTAGTCACTTCACCAGGGAACCAGAGTATGCAACCTTCTGGGATGCGTTCTCGCCCAGCGAATTTCCCTGGAGACCCACTGTTTGAGGTGTTGAATGCATCTCTGGTTCATTCCTTTTATCATCCAGGGGACGGATGTGCCTCCCTTTCTTTAGCCATTCACCCCCTGAAGGACGTCTGGGACTTCACGCCCCTCGGACGAATGCCCAAGGCGTCGCTGTGCAGTCGCTGGGTTGTCTGGTAACCGCATTCAGTTTTTTAAGAATCTGTGTGGCTTCTGTTCTGAGGGGTTCTTCTGTCCTCTTGAAGAAGAGAAGATACAAGTCTACTTTGACATCAAACCCCTCACCCTCAGACACCCCCTAACGGACCTGGGGGGGTCTGGACAGCACCATGGTGGGGACTAGGTGAGGCGCGGGGGCGTGAGAGGCTTCGGGGACCTCCACCTCAGGGTCAGGACCCTGCCCTGCCCCCACCTGAGAGAGAGCACCTCTTCTGATTCCGCTTCTGGGGTGCCTCACCTGCCTCCCCGGGTCCCCTCCCCGAAGGACACTTCCAGAATAGACATCTGGAGGCATTGGTTCCTAAGCCAGATTAAAAAATATGGGGCAGGGACCCACATGTTTCCAGCAAGGGAGTTTTAGGATTCTTAAGGAGATATTTAGGTGGTTCCTTCCCTGACTCCAAGCAGCCGTGGTAAGGATGCAGTAGCCGGTCCTGCAGGATGGAGATCTGCTGGAAGAGGCCTGGGAGCTCGGGGTGCCGCTGGCCTCCACCAGCCCCGGCACTGGCATGAAGGAGCCGGGAAAAGAGCAGGCCCCTGCGGGTCCTGGGTGCTCGGCTGCAGAGGGGGAGACAGGGAGGGTTAAACTCGCCCAGCTGTCTTCCTGGGCTGGGATCTGGGGGCCGTGGCACGAGGGGAGGTCCTGGGAAGGAGGCAGGCCATGTGTAGGCTCTACAAGGCCCTGGGAGGAGAGACGGGATCCCGGGTGCCTGCACATTCCTCCAGCGTACCCTCACGTTCACAGGTAGAGCCCTGGCCACTGCCTCCGCAAAATCAGTCACGAGTGCACCTTCCCCCGAGAGAGCACAGCTGTCACAGAAGCTGTCCTCCGGGAGCTCTGCCCAAGCCCAGAGGGGCGGCAGAGGGACCTGCAGGGTACCGCTCCTGGGGCCACCCAGGGACACGGGGGCTCCACCAACCGCCCTCTTGTGCTTACAGACAGAAATTTCACGTAAAACTACCCCTGATTGTTTGAATTTCCAAATCCGAGTGAAGCCGCGCCCAGTCGAAGCACAGAGGACAGGTGCTGTCCTCCCCGTGATCGGGAAGTGCCACGCTGACGCCCAGACTGCTGCATCTCAACAGCGTGGGGGCCACGGACCATATCCCGTCGCCACAGGGCAACCCCAGCGCGGAAAAGCCACCCTCCACAGACAGGTCGTGGGGTGCGAGGCAGAGCGGTGCTGTGCCCGGTGACGGGAACCCGGCTCCTCGCCCGCGGGGTTTTCAACACCGCCAGTGCCCCGGCCGCGGGGGTGTGGGGTCCACTCAGCTTCTAGCACCATGAAGAAAACCCAGACAGCCCACGGGGGTTCACAATGGAAACCCAGAGTTGTGTCCGCACAGCGCCCTGCCCTGGGTCCTGCTGAGGGCTGGCATTAGGCTCCCTGCCCCCGGTCGGTGGCTCTGCTTGCCTGGCAGTTTTTACTTCTTTTGAACTATAATTACCTAACTCCGAAGGAAAATAAGGAAAGGGTCAACAAACAGTTGGGAAATAAAATCCACAAGCCCAGCCGACGGGACATGTGGGTTGGAATTTCTGCCAAGAAGTTGTGTGTCTGCGCGTGCGTGTGAACACTGCGTATCTGTGTGTGTGTGTCTGTGCTCGACAGAAGGTGTATTTGCCTTGATGGGAACATGTGGATGTGGATGGACGTGGCAGTCTGCATCTGATGAGTTGGCAGGTGCGCGCCTGTGTGTGGTACGTTTGCTGAAGCGAACGTCTGTGTGTTACCGGGTGTCTATCTGCCGTTGCACGTTTGCGTATGTCTGTAACTGGTGTGTGTCTACGTGTGCACACGTGGATTGTGTGTGCATATACTTGTGCAGGGTGGGGGCAGAAGCACAAAGAGAGCTCTTACTAGGATCATTGAGCAAAGGGCCGAAGTCAGAGCTGGAAATTAGAGCCGCGTGCCCTCAGGAGAAGGATGCCAAATCCAAAGTGAAAATGCCTTGGTTTTCTTGCTATGACACCTGCTAGAAACCCCAGCCCCGACATCACCGGCACCAACGTCACAGAGCTCGGTTCCTTTCCTTGTGAGGAAGTGAGAAGGAGATGTAGTCCTTCAGCTCTGACCTGTGGTTGCTAAATGCCTTCCTAGCTGGGCTCCCCACATGAGGCTGCAGCCCTCGACTTCCCCTTTCTCCACAGCTCCTGCGTCTGTAGATCGAAAAGTTGAGCCTCTGCGGCTAGGGCGTGCGGAAATATGCTGAGCCTCTGATTTGGCTGCATGGGGCCTTTGGGATTTATAGCAGGGGCTGGAAACCTTCCAAATGTGGCCAGCCGGTCAAGTTGCCAGTCCTTCTCGATCTGTCTGGACAAGGGTGTGTGTGTGTCTGCGTGTGTGTGTCGGGGGGGGGGGGACAATTGAGAGATACAGGTGGGATTAACTCTAGAGACAGGCAGAGGGAAAAAGAAACAACCATTCCACATGATAGTAACAAGCCTGCACCACCTTTGCCAGCTTCCTGGTTAGGTCCAGAATTTGGGGCCAGACTATCTTTATCTTACGTGTAGGAAAGTCAGTGTATCAGTGATCCTTCTGCCATAAAAATACGGTGCAAATCTCACCCTAAAACTCATTGTTTGTCTTACTTATCATGCCATTTATTCAGGTTATTATTTTATGTCTTTTCAATAATTGGGCCTGACCCAATCAGATGAGTCCTTAGAGGAAACTAGGACCTTCCTAGAAACAGCATGAGAAGGACCCTATATGTGTGTGTGTTGGGGGGGGGTACAAATCCTGGCTCTGGAGATGGAGGGGGCCACATGGCAAGGAATACAGGCAACCTCTAAGAGACAGGAATGGTCCCTGGCTGATGACCATCAGGGAAGCAGGGACCTCAGTCCTACAACCCCAAGGAGCTGAATTCCACCACTAACCTGAACGGACTTGCAGGTGGGTTGTCTCCCAGAGCCACCAGAAATGAACCCACACTGGCAGCCACCTCATGTCAGTCCCGTATGACCCTGAACAGAGAACCCAGCTGAACCCTGCCTGGGCTTCTGACCACAGAACTGTGAACTATGAAATGGGTTTTGTCTTAGGCTGTGTATTTGTTATGTAGCAATAGGACATTAATATAGTCCAACTACTTTCTTTGAAGGAGAAAGGAAAAACTCAGTACGAAAAACACAAATTAATATCTCACTAAATTAGCCTGCCACACCTGATTTGATATTGGGTCTCCCACAGTGGATAGTAATTGCCTAAATTACTATATCTTCACCAACAATGAGTTTTATTATTTTATTTTAATCCTTGACAAGTGAAAATGTCAATTCATTGTTATTTTAACGTGCATTTATTTCCTTGCCTTCTAGTGAGAAACACCCTTTTTATATGCTTCTTAGCATAGTGGCTATTAGCTGTTAGGAACATGCTATTTTAATTTCCAGCTGGATGCATTTTTCTATTTAATTTTTATGGCTAATTTCTCTGTTTCTACAGAACCCCTACACATTAGGTGCTATAAAAATATTTGCTGAGCGAATGTCTGAATTAAAAAATAATGAATGAATAAATAAGTCTTCAAGAGCAGATGAGGGCTTTTATTGCTGAGAAATTCAGCCTTTTGGTGTCAGGACAGGACCGCAGGTGGCCCAGTGGAATCAGCTCAGTAAAGCAGAGACCCACCTGACATTCAAACGCTGTTGGCCATATTGGCCTCCAGGGAAGACGTCAAGCAGTAGCCAGCAGGGAAGAAGCCGTTACAGAAAGACCAAGAGATGCGAGTGGAGAGAGATGGGGAATCACCATGGACGACGTCTGGCAGCTGGTCAGGCTGCTCTGGGGTGGATGGCGGTTCAGTCCACTGCTTCCTGCCATTAGACATGCAAGACTAGGTCAGAGTATTGGTTTGTTGGAAACATATTTATCATCATTTCTTTTAGCTCAGAAACTCATTTTATAATTTAGGCAATGACACTGGGAGATTAGGAGTACTTATTAAGTCAAAGTGCAGATAAAAATCCCAACTCTTTTGTCCCTTTCCACCTGCTGTTCAGTAGATCTGAGCAGGCCATTATCAGGGTCCCTTTGGGATTCCTTTCGGGTCTGCTCTACCGTCCTGGCCTCACTGTTGTCTCTCTGTAGGTATGTGGTGTCTGTGGCAGTGTGGACTTCATTGGTCTTTTTTTTTTTTCCCTAGTTTTATTGGGAAATGATTAATACACATCACTGCTTACACTTCAGGTGTAGAACACGATGATTTGATTACCACTGGTCTTTAAATGGGTCGTAGGCCAATCATCAGAGCTTCAGACCTCACTTACCAGGTCTGTGAGCACACCATCCCCTCGGAGATTTTCATGCTGTCCCCTTCCGGAGCAGTCTCTGTGTGTGGCTCAGGGGACTGGCACCACGTGGCTGGCAGGCCTGGCGTGGGCATCTGCTGACTGATCCCCGCATGTGGGTGCAGGTTGTAAGGGACGGACGTGGCAGAGATGTCCAGGAAGGAACTGGGGTAACACATGGAAATGCAGCCTCTCCTTAGGAAATATGAGTTTGAAACATTTGTTAATTAACTTCGACATTCGAGTTTTGTGAAACTATCCCTTTGTGTGACAATGAGACGGTGTGTTAGTCTAGGTACAAGGACTGCTAATTCAAGCTGCGGGCACCTCTCTGGGGACAGGCAAGGCTTCTGCTTCTGTGTGCCAGGGGTTCGTGACATCTGAGGGGGACGGCTACAGGTTCATGAACAGATACTCAACTCACAAATCGGGGCAAAGGGGATTTGTCTGTTTGAGTCCTTGAAGAAGCAGAAGCCAGGATGGGACTAGGCAGATGAGAGATTTATGAGAGGTTATGATAGATAGAGAGGGTCAGGAAGGTGGGGAGAGCCTTTGGATTGATGCAGGTCTAACACCTGGGAAAAGAGGGAAGGAAGGAAGGAAGGCAGGAAGGAAGGAAGGAAGGGAGGAAGGAAGATATAAGGAGGACCTTGGACTGCAGCCTCACCTGCTGGGTTCCTGGGCAATGGTGCCCAGCAGAGGCACGGCCAGCTCTGGTCCCTGGCACATGTTTAGTCATCGGCCGAGCCCACCTTGGGAATGGAGCTCACGCTGCGGGGAGCCCAAGGCTGCAGCGTGGCAGGTGTGTGTCTCCTGAGCAGGGTCTAGCTATGGTCTACACGTAGCAGGTTCTCTCGAAGGGCGATGGGAGCACCTCCTCTGGGACCTGCCTGTTGTCTCAGCAGGCAGCCACTCCGCTAAGATACTATTGTCACCACTAGAATGGACGCCGTACCTATCCTGGCTGGAGAGGACCTGGCTTCGCCGGAAGCACACAGAGCTCTTCTGGGGACAGATGGTCATCTTGTGTCTTGTCTCTGTAGCGACCCAAGAACGTTTACCTGGAACTGACTCCGTGCCTCGTAAGTCGGGACCACGAGCTGCTGACCTGTGCTGAACGCTTTGCAGATGTGATTGTATTTACCCTTCACGGACACTCTAGGAGCTGGGCTGTTGTCACCAGCCCGCGCGCAGGGGACCCATCTGAAGCATGGGGATGGTGCGTGACTTTCCCAGAGCACATATGTGGTCAAGGGGGAGTTGCGACCAAACCCAAGCTCTCAGTCCTCAGAGCTCGTGTGCTACGACCTCCTTCATAAACACATGACTCATGTTTGTCTGATGAATGAGAAATGTTTGAGGAAATGCGAAGTCTTGTTAACATGAATCTGAACGCCGAGGACACACAGGTGGAGGCTGGCAGGGGAGACCGCAGAGCAGGCTCAGGGAGGCGGGCAGACCGTAGAAATCCGGGTGAATCTGACATTCATTCGTTCACAAAGCACACCTGCCAGCAAGGCTCCTGGTCTGGGGGCGTGCGGGGCACCGGGGACACCGCCTGGGCTCACAGTCCAACGGGGTAGATAGAGTTCCAGCCTCACACAGAGCAAGGAGAGCCGTGCCAAGGAAGGGTGGAAGAGGGAGCACCTCGTTCTGCCTCCAGAGACCAGACAGCTTCCTGTGCGAGACGACGAGACGGAAGAATCTAGCAGGAGAAAGAGGTGGGAGCCAGGTGGGCGAGGAGGAGAGAGCGACGTGGAGCCCGTGCTGGGCACAGGCCTGGAGGCACATCCGCGGGACTGGCCCGTGGTGACAGCACAGCGTTGGCTGAACGGAGCACAGTGGAGGGAGACCAGCCTCGGGAAACAGGCCCGGGTCACAGCAAGATGACTTCCTCTCGATGGCCGCATGTGGGCATCTCCAGCTGGGCTGGTTTCTCGGGCCTGACTTTCCTGAGGCAGGTGGGTGATCGCTCGGAGCTGGGCTGTGGTCTCTGCCATCAAAGCTGTGTGCAGGGGTGGGGGGTGAGGGGTGGGTGGGTGGGTGTGTGGGAGTGTGTTAGAGGGGGGTGGAGCAGAGATGGGCATTCAAGAGGTCAGCATGTAAACACGCAATTACAAACAAGAAAAGACCATTAAGGTAATGACTGAAAGGCTTGATGAGACCCCTGGTTTTAAAGGATCCCCTGGCAGAGGCTGAAGGACAGAAGGCTGGGAGGACGGCCCGGTCCAGGTGGGGAGCAGAAGGTCAGAATGAAGTCCCCGGTCATGGGAACAGAGGGAAGCAGGGCTGCCCAAGGGGCAGGAAGTGCATCCGGGGTGATGCCATGGGGCTCAGCCGGGAGAGCAATAGAACACCGAAGCTTCTTCCCCAGACAGGAGTCTCTCAGGGAACGGCCCCCCTCTCGACTGATGGACGGGGCTCGGGGGCTGTCCTGGTGAGCATGAATCACTGTAACAAAGTCCCACAGACTGAGGGGTCTACACGACAGGCATTTGCTTGTCACAGTTCTGGGGGCTGGAAGTGCAGAGCCTGTCCTAGATGAGGGCTGGCAAATGGCCTCTTCTTTATGTGCTGGGGGGGGTGGTAGGGGTTAGACCTCCTGTCTCTTCTTATAAGGGCCGAGCCCATCATGACAGCTCTCGTGACCTCCCCTAATTCTAATCACCTCCCAAAGGTCCCACTTCCACATAACTCCCACGGAAGTTAGGACTTCAACATACGTATGGGGGGGGGGGGCGCACAAGCCTTCAGTCCGTAACAGGAACTCTGCCTGGCGGGAGGTGGGGGCAGGAGGCAGGGCTGGCCCGTGACCGTATCAGGCAGAGGATGGAGGAACTCAACGGCTAATGTAAGCCCCTGGGGCCGTGACCTTGAAGAGCAAAAGAGCGAGAGAAGAACCAAAACCGGGGCAGGACTGCAGCCCAGCACAGCAAGAGCAGCCTCTGGTGTCAGACGGGGGGTGTCCTCAATGCCCGGGGTGAGTCCATGTGGGAGTGAAATCTTTGTGGAAGTTGTGCCTCGTTATCCTGTGAATGCAATAAAGTGAAAGAATGTGTTTGATGCTGAGATCAATAATTTCATGGATCCCCCAAAGAGCTCCCAATCACCATGCCTCAGAGCACCTGTTCCCACATCCCTGCCAACACTGATCCTTGTTGGCTTTAATGTGTTTTGTGTTTGTTTGTTTAAGTAAAAATTTATTAAAGTATGGTGTTGTTTTACCTTCCTCGGCTGGCGTAACAAATTACTACAACCAGATATTTATCCTTTTACAGCTCTGGAAGCTGGCAGTCTGAAGCCAAGGTGTTCGGCGGGGCCACGCTCCCTCTGAAAGCTCTGGGGGAAGACCCTTCCTCGCTTCTTTCTAGCTTCAGGTAGTCACCCGTGTTCTCGGTGCAACTGGGCTTGTGGACGCATCACTCCCATCCCTGTCTCCTTCTCACATCACCCTCTCTTCTGTGTGCCTGGTTTTTCCCTCTTTTTAAATGGACACTAGTTACCAGATTTAGAGCCCACCCTAATCCAGAATGACCTCAAGATTTTTAACGTCATTACATCAGCCAAGACCCATTTTCCAAATAAGGTCACATTGACAGCTCCCTGGGGGGTTAGGACTTAGACGCATCTTTTTGAGGACCACTGTTCACCCCGCTACAGACAGATACATGTAAAAGTTCACAAATCGTACGTGGACAGTCCAGTGAATTTTTGTACATGGAGCACACTCGTGTAATCACCTCCCAGAACAACTCCAGGACCACAGAGTCCCCACAGATGCCTCCTCTCTGTCATCGCCTTTCCTTCTCCCCAGAGTTGACCTCCATCCTGACCTCTGGCACTATCCACCAGCTTTGCTTGGGTTTGAACTTTATGTGGATGGAATGCTCTCTGCCTGGCCCCGGGGGTATACCAGTCCTCCACCCTCAGTTTCTTCCAGCTATACACAGAGACTCAAGAGATCACTGACTCTTTGATGAAGTAATAGGAGAAGTTAATACAATAACCAAAATCACTGTAAGCACACCAAAGTAAGTAACTTTTTTGTTTAAAAGCATTTAACCAGTTAAAAATATAACTTAAAAAATCCCGCTTATAATAGTACCCACAAATGGAATAGCCAGAAATATTCTTAATAATAAATAAAAGGGAACACATAAATAAAACTAAAAATTGAGCTGAAAATATTTTTGTTTTCAGAAGGAGCAGCCATGTCTCGCCCTGGAAAATGCTAGATTTTAAAGTGAATACCTTTCCCAATTGAAACTGGAAGAGTAAATAAGGGGACATACCTAAGAAGATCTTCTGCGGAAAGAAAAATGAAGGAGAACCTGGTCTACCAGATTTTATACCGTGGGAGAAACCCCAAACAAGGGGACCTGAGCGTCACCCACGTAAGAAGCAGCAGCCGGTCAATGAACAGCGAACGGCCAGAAACTGATCAGTATTTAACATATGTGAAATGAGGTGTCACTCATCAATGGGAAATGAAAGATTTCTCAATCAAGGATGACACCATAGATGGCAAGATATTTGGGGAAAATGTCCGCTTCCAACTTTACCACACACCAAAATAAACTGCAGATTGATCACAGCTCAGTTATTTTAAAAAAAATAGGGGGAAAAAATAGCTCCTTGGTTTCTGGATGGAGAAAGGACTTTCTAAGTTTAAACTCAATGAAAGGCAATCAAAGGAAAAGATGGATTTGAATGCATATAAAAATTACATGTCAAACATCTCAAAAGAATGGACAGCCAGTTATAGGCTTAAAATGGATTTTAAATACACAATAATGAGAAAGGGTTTTAAATATCAATAAATAAATCATTCATACAAGTCAACGAGAAAAGCTAGAATATTCCATTAAGTCAATGGGAAAAGAAAAGAAGCTTACCAACAAACGACAATTTAGTCTATCTTACTAAGAATCAAAGAAAAGCAAAGTTGAAGATAAAGACCAATTTTTGCCTCCTGACCTAGAAATACTAGTTTGTAAAGATGCAGATAAACCGTGCATTTTTTAATCTAATGAACCATCTTCTTGAGAATAAATTTAGCAGTTTGTGTCAAAAGCTCAAAGCATTCTAATAAATGTGGGAAAAAAACCAAGTATATATAATCAATAGTAAATAAAAATACCAGGGAAAGTGAATAAAATACACCCAAACCTTGCAGTGTTATATCTCACATTTGGTGTTCTTTATACTTTCCTAATTTTCAAATGACTTTTATCTTCAGGGTGGAAAAAAAAGGATTGATAAAACAAATGGAAAATGCTAAGTGCTTTCTCTGCACCACCAAGGGAATCACTGTTGCTACATGGTAACAGGATCAAGGGCGTGAAGATACCAACAATGGGAAACAAACATACCTCTTCGTTCATAATAAACTGAGTGGCAGCGCATAAACCCAATCAATAGGTAGTTACTTGGTGATCTCCAAGTAAATAAAATCTCCCACTAGGTGGAATTTACTCTACTTCATTCAGCAGAGAAGGTCATGTTTAGACTAAAAGGTTAATGAGCAGGACTGTTTTAGGAGGAATAGCCAAGGGAGGACACTAGTCCAAGAAGGACCGTGTGCAAAGATGGGAGGTCTGAGCCAGCTGGTGGGCTGGAGAGAAGGTGGGTGGATGAGGATGTGGACAGGAAATAGGGGCTGGACCACTAGGGGCTGCAAAGGTGTTTAGAACTGGTTCTGTACAGAGCGGGGCAGGAGCCACGGAACACTGGATTTCCAGTGAGAATGTTGCATAACCAGATGTGTCTTTTTGGAGAAGAAGAAGAAGAAGAAAAAAAGTTATTGATAAGTTAGGGCCACAATTGAAATGAGACATTTTCAAGAAGGATCAGCAGTGCAGAGAATGAACACAGAGGTGGGGGAAAGACTATATGGAGACTGCTGGATTCAGAAGCTTCTACAGTGGTCCTTCTGGAAGGTGATGGAATCTGAAACAAGGCCATCATAGTTGAGATGAAATGGGGGCAGGGGACTAATTAGAATGTCAGCTTTTTTGATCAAAGGACTTTTTGATCGCTCCTGTTTTCCGAACCCTGGAAAAATAACTGGCCATAGCAGTTATTTGAATTGAATATGAATAAATATTTGTGAAATGAATGAATCAGCGAAAAGACACAAGATATTTACAACGTAATATATTAGAAGGAACTGGTGGGTTCCTAGATATAAAAGAGAATAATGAAAGATTTCAGAAAGGAGATAAACAGTAATACCTCTAAAGAAACTTAAAGGTTCTTTAAGTAAAGTAAATGCATCCAATGATGCTTCATAAATTTCCTTAGATATTACTGTATTGTGTTCATTCTGATTATAATTCTACAGGCTATCAAAATATTTCTAGGGGCCACTTCACATTTTTCTTATAAACATGCCCGTTCTATGGACAAAAACTCCTTACTAGGATTAAGGTAAAAACATTTTTCTCCCTGTCTGGTTATCTTGTAATTTAATTTTACGGTGTTTTTTTTTAATACAAAAGTTTTCTATTTTTATATTTTCAGAAGTAACAATATAGCACCTCCCAACTGAATCATTGTGTCCATGTCCATTTCCTGGTTGAGATGTTATGCTCTAACCCTGCAGAGGGTTACTACTGGTGGAACTAGGAAGGGTTTATGGGATCTCTCTGTATTGTATTTTAACAACTGCAGGTGAATCTAAAATGACCTCAAAATAAAAAGCTAAAAAAAAAACCCAAAACCCTGAATGATTCATCGTCTTAACTGAAGACCTTTCATACAGTAATGTCAAAAGGAAATCTTGGATTTACATACAGCCCCCGGGAAAATGTTCCTTATCCACCTTTTCTTTGTAGATGCTCCCAGGAGAGATGGCCGCCCCTTTGCTGTTGTCATTGTGACTTTTCTTTTCTCGGTTGCAATTCCAAAGTAAGCACACCTCTTATTTACGACCTCCAAACTGCAAGATTATCACCATGGTTATTGTCACCGCTCCTCTGAGCTTTATCACTTCCTCTCCGGATGCGGTTTGTTCAGCCCCCAGCAAGTTTGCCGTCATTTCAAAGGGGAGAAAGATGAATCCTTTCTGAGCGCTCTGGACTGCAACATCTTAAAATCTTGTTTACCTTGATACGATCCAGTCCAGACCGTGCGGAGAGGATGCTGGTTTAATCAGCGTGGCCCCTGACTGTTGTGACAAGCGCAGAAGCACAGCCCAGGCTGTGTAGGTGGGGGGACAGCTCCATGTCTGCTTGCAGCCTTACCGCTGCTGGGGCACAGAGCAGTTCCCTCCGAGGCTCGCCTCTTCCTGGCTCTGCCAGTGCCTCTCTGGTCTCAAGGCACCCCAACCCCGGACGTCTTCCATCTCTGGGCACCTGACTCCGGGAAGGGGCTCTGCATGTGCCGGTTGGATGTATCTGGTGACCCCATTGCCCCATGCACGTGATTTCTGTCCCAGCCGTAGCCACCCACTCTTTGTATTATTGCACACACTCCCAAATTCCTCGTGGTGTCCCTTTTGGCCCTTCTCTGACCCATTTCCGGCGGGCAGCCACAGTGATCCCTTCAAAAGAATCCTCCTTTGCTTAATGCCTTGAGTGACTTCTCAGGATAGAATCCGAATATGGCACACGGCACTCCCTGACCTGACTACGTGCCCCTGCCCAGCCTCTCGGCCCCTCCCTCTGCAGGCCACCCTCCAGCCACATGTACAAGGCACATGCAGGCCAGCCTCATTCAATGGGCTTCTGCAGAGCAGCCGCAGGCACCCTGGAGCCCCAGGGTTCATAATGGGGAGCATTTGAGCTTGGTATCCTTGCCAGAGTCTTATGATATTGGGAGAATATCCTCACCTTGGCTCCACTTCTTCCTGTGGTGGCCAGGGTGTAGTATCTGTTGGATAGTGGCACACCACCGTCGGAGTTGTCCCTGCGCAATCTCACTGTCAGGGTGGGGCCTGGGGGCAGGTCACATGTGTGACTGCGGGCCACCTGCCCCAAAGATCTTGGCCTCCTGACCTACTGGTCTTGAAATCACCTTGACAAGAGCAAGCGTAGCCACTCTGTGGTCCAGACACAGACTCCAGGCCATAATATCTACCATGAGTTCTCTGATTCAGTACGGTTGGGCTGTCTCGAATCTTCCCAACCATCTCCATGCCCTCCCCGCTCCTTCTCGCCTGTGACTAGGCTACGCATATCCCCCACTCCATAACAGGTGCATCAGGAAGGTATGAGCTGGTAGGATATAAATGTCTGCTACTGGGGCCTTGAAGAAGAGCTTCCTGTGAGGGTGGATGGAAGATGCTAGAACAGGGCCAGGAGCAACAGCAGGTTTAAGACTGCATTTGGAGAAGGACAGTGCTGTGATCCTGAATCCAGGGGCTGAGCACTGACACAAGTCTGATAAGATCAAGCGCATTGGCCAGAACCCACTGTGACCTGTGCAGGTAGGTTTGAAAGATTCTAGAACCAAGTAAATGGTACAGGTTGGCATGCCTAGGTAATTGAGCTTAGTAATCAACCAATCAAGCCTCTCATTTCACAGTGGAGGAAAACAAGGTTCAGAGAGATTCTGAGGTCTTCTCTGTCTTACAGCTAGAAAAGGCCAGGAGCTTTCATGAACAAGCCAGGGACAACACACCTGGATCTCAGCATGGTTACTGCAATGGAGCAGGGCTGCTGTTTGTGGCTGTTCAGGCCTTGCCCTGTACCTTGCCGACTACAATATGAACAGCTTCACTGAGGGATGTGCAGTGCACAGACTATACAGCTGTCCAGAGAGATTCTGAGCCAGAGTCAGGGCAAAGACCAATAGTGTCAAGGAGATCCCACTGCACGGGCTGGGTCCATGGTGGAAACAAAAGCATGAGGCTAGTCTGGAGCCCAGACAGCAGCCGGCAGGGCCTTTCTCCAGAAAGGAGAGGAGGGTTTTTCTGGTGTTTGGTTCTGAGGGAGGCCAGGGCTCAAGATGCTGATTACTGAACCCATGAACACATGGGCCAGGTGTCCGCGGTCATCCGTGCTTGGTGGTGGGGGCACCAGAGCCTGGCCTGGCGGTCAGACTGAGTCCGGAGGAGAGTTCACCAGGCCTTTGCAACACACAGGTCCCAAAGCGCAAAGGGCAGAAGCAGGACAACAGTCCACACAAGCAGGCCTACGCCAACACGCATGTGGGGCGTGAAAGGTTGGGGAGTGTGGGCGGTGTACCAACAGAGAATCTAATCCTCACAAAGAAAGCCCTGAAGAGTTAATAACCCCTCCTATCCGTAGACCTTTGATTCTTCCGTGTATAATTGCTTTATAAACATTTGTGTATAATTGCTTTATTCAATCCCATAGGAAGCCTGTGATGAAGGCCTTATTATCATCCCACATTCCCCATGTGGCTTTCGCAGGTTACAGGAAAGGGCAAAAGAATAACTTGTACGGGGCTCTGGAGTCTTGGGTGAACGTCCTGCTCCACAGCGCTCCCTTCTGGCCAGAGAGGAAACTTCTCTTCAGAGGCTCAGGGGATCCGAGCTGGGAGCTGGATGGAAGGGGCAGGTGGGTGTGACCTGGGCGAAGGGGTCCTAAGTGCAGCAACAGTGAAACAAGACCTTACAACAGGTGGATTCTGGCCCTGGAGACAGAGCCCAGTGTATCTGAATCTCTGGGAACATTTCTGCCTCAACGGTCCCTGGACACCCGCGTGTGATTTCTACAGCCCGGCTCCCTCTGGGAAACTTTCCTCCCTTCTTCGGACAGGTGAACCTTTTTCTTTTTGTGTTCAAGCATCCTTCTTCCTGGCAGGTCCCAGCAACCAACCCAGGCCAGCCGCTCCATCTTCTGTGTTCAATTCATGGCCTTTATTATCCCACATTTCGTACTGGATTAATTTGAGACTTTTTATTTTTCTTTTTATTAAAGATTCTGTTTACCTTGCAGATAAGGTGCAGAATGTAGAAAAATAGAGAAGCGAAAGTAAAAATCACCTGTGGTCCAACCCCTGAGATAGAAACCCCATTATAATTTGTATCTGCTCCTTCCAAATTTAAGTACATAACTGAATTTATACTTTAGTAATAATGTCATATTCTATTTTGTTAGTTAACATTACAATGCAAGCATGTTAAGGAGAGTTTTCCAAACACCCTTTAGCAGTCTTATCACAGAGCATCCCGCAGCCGGTGCCTGTTACATAGCAGTTCTCTCTTCCTGGATATTGTCAGTGTTCTCGAGTTTATTCTTTCGAAAAGTGCTATACGGAAAAGCTTGGAGGCGAATCTTTGTCCTTGGGGTAGGGTCCTGAAAATGAAATCACCAGAGGATCCCAACAGTTGTAAGGCTCCTGGCAGTCATGGCCCAACTGCACCAGGCAGGTGTGAGCCCGCGCACCTCTCCCGCTGCCCCCAGACAGGTGGCCACCGGCCCGCGGCTTTCACTTTTGTTTCAAGGTGCGTTTGTTGGGTTATCAGTCAAGTTGGACATTTTCTGCACGTATGGCTGAAATCTCTGAAGGAGCCAGACCTAAGGGGACAGAGGGACTAAAGTATCACCTCTATTTCTCACAAAGGTGAAGGTGGCGGAGGCAGCTTCGTGTGAGGGCTCAGTGGCTGTGATCTGCATTTAGAATTCAGCAGCCCCACTTCTCTGCATCCTGGGGAGTACCAGCTGGACAGATGCATGGACAGTCTGCTGGGACAGACCTTCTCTGGCCTGGGCACTGCCTGCTGAGTCTCGGCATGCGGGCACAGAGGAGGATCCCCCCCGCCCCCCAGCAGGCATCTGGCTCCCCAAAAGCATCTGCGTAAGCACCCCTCTTGACTTTTCATAATGGTCCCCTTCTCTTAGGGGAGCATTAGGAAGGGGCTGCAGAGACATCAGTACATCCGGGGAGAATTCGCCCTCTTAGGGTGTTTGGAGAGCGACGAGGGTCACACTTCCCTACTGTTTTCATCAGCCAGCTGTGCCTCCTATTAGTGCGTATTCTGCACATTTTCTGTTGAGATGGAGACGCACAAGTGCTTTGTCGAGTCACTTTTAAATTTTTATTTGTCTGTTCCTCTTATTTAAAATGTTTTTGAATTATGAACGTTGTTCAATGATTATTTAGCCAAATCTACCAATTGTTTTTGCATGCTGTTCCAGTCCTGGAAATCAGCCGCTGTTCCCATCGTCAGCAGAGGCGAGCGAGTCTCCTGTGCCAGGGGTCCTGCTAGAGCTGCGTGTAGGTTAGCCCATGAAATCTTCACAGCGGCCCCCACCAGGAAGAAACGGCTCCCCAAACCACGGTTTGCCAGGTGCGGTGAGCTGCCAGGAGCTTGGACGTGGCAGGGCCAGCGCGGTCTGACTCATTGTCATGTCCCCAAACGCCATGTCACCCCAGAGTCAGGAATTGTGGCTCAGGGCTCCCATCCCAGAGCCAAGCATTTGGGAAATAAAAATGCTTATTTATATGGGCTCCTAATTCCTATGCCAGGAAGCGAGTGTGTCACTGCTGAGGATCTGGGGCCGGAACGATACAGATTCCAACTCAGGAACGATACAAAGTTACAGGAGAGGCTGTGACTCAGCTTAACGCTCTGTTTAGAGAAACATCAAAGCTCCCACAGATGTATCTGTCTGCCCAGGGATTCAGCTGTTCCCAGACACCATTCTCACCCTTGACACACTTGATGGGCCCTTTTCTTTCCATTTGATTTATTTTTTTCAGCGACAAAAGTAAATCATTGAAATTTTTAAAAAGCCACAGTGATGGATTTAAAAGATGGTTCATGGCTAGATACTCCCTTCCCCCATCAACTTTTTAGATAATATTTAAATAACCATAAGTACTTAAATAATAAATAATGGAATAATATTAATTAATACCTCAGGAATAATAGTGCCACCATTCATGAAGAGCTTACTCTGTGCCAGGAACACAACTGAATTCACGTAATCCACAAAGTGGCGGAGTCAGGGTAGTCCCGGGACCTACCCTGTTTCACAGGCCTGGGAACGGAGGCACAAAGAAGTTATTAAGAAGCCCTGCGTCCCACAGTCAGTACCTGTCAGAGCTGGGATTTCAACATCGATCTCTGGCTTCGGAGCCCCTGGTCACAGCTACTCCACCTGGAGCCCCTGGTCACAGCTACTCCACCCAGAGCCCCTGGTCACAGCTACTCTCCTCTGCGAATCCTTCTGGACAAACTTCCTGCAGATGTTAATGCTCTTTGTTTAAATAAACACACAAATGTGGATGAACTTATGCAGGTCAGGTGACCATCTTTCCTTTCTTTTCCCTTCTTCTTTTTTTTTTTTTTTAAAGATTTTATTTATTCATTTGAGAGAGAGAGAGACAGCCAGCGAGAGAGGGAACACAAGCAGGGGGAGTGGGAGAGGAAGAAGCAGGCTCTCAGCAGAGCAGGGAGCCCGATGCGGGGCTCGATCCCAGGACTCTGGGATCACGCCCTGAGCTGAAGGCAGATGCTTAACGACTGAGCCACCCAGGCGTCCCTAGAAATAAATATCTTTATGCACAAACCTTTATACAGCGTGTTTTTTATACCAACAGAGTAGATTACTAAAGTTGGGATTGCTGCATCCAAAGGCTTACATATTTAAAATTTGGACACATCAGTCCTGTGTGGTCATAGGCTAATTTTACCAAAACTTTAAGGAACAAATTTTGTATGAATTCTGACAGACAATAAAGAAAAAGAGAGATTACTTCCAAACTCATTCGTCATAACCTGGTGCTAATACTCAATGACGTCACCGAAGGGGAATAGTTGGGCCTATGTAATTCATGCCTATAGACATAAAATATTGGAAAATGAACCCAGGAACATATATAAGGATGACCCAGCACAATACATTTGCATGTTATACCAGTTCTGCGAAAATGGTTTGACACCAGAAAAGGCGTATATAGAATCGACTATGTTAATCCGTCAAAAGAGAAAACAATCTGATAATCTCCGGAAATTCAGAATATCACAATAAACAAAAATACCCGATCATGATGTCATTTTAAAAGTCGGATTTCTGGAACAGCGACGATTTCTTTGATGTAACAAAGCCTATCTATGAAAGTACAGAACAAATGTCTTCCTAGATGGGGAGATGTTAAAAGCATTTCTTTTAAATTGAAAAAAAAGAACCCAGAATACCCTACCACCATTTTTATTTAACATTGTTAGTCGAGGGGAGCAGATGGTCTCTAAGTCAAGGGCAGTGTTTTGGCCATTCCAGGTGACAGGGTGCCCTAAATTCTGAATCATGACTTGCCTTCTCGCTAAGAGTGGTCCCGGGACTGCCTTCACGGAAGAGTAAGCACGTAACACACGGGGGTTTCTCGCAGGCAGAGGAGAGCTTCCCCACTGAGCGGCTGCTAAAGGATGAGGGAGACAGGAATAAATGTGTGTTGTGACCACAGCTCCCACGAGTGCTTATTTAAAATAACGGTTATAGGCACGAAAGTCAATAGCTCGTTACTGAGCTCACAGCCCAGGCGGAAAATATTAAGGAGACAACTTCTATTCACAGTAGCAATGGAAGCAGAATAATTGGGAATAAGATAAATAGGAAGGTGCAAGATTTATGTGAAGAAAACTATATATAAACTCTGCTGATGGGTATTCAGAGAAAAACCTGTTAAAAAGAGATAGAGAGCAATAGACCGGCTGGCTCAGTCAGAGGAGCACCCGACTCTTGAACTTGGGGTTGTGGGTTCGAGCCCCATGTTGGGTGTAAAGAGTACCAGAAAATATAGAAAATAAAAATAAAATAAAATAAAATAAAATAAAATAAAATAAAATAAAATAAAATAAAATAAAATAAAATAAAATAAAATAAAATAAAATAAAATAAAATAAAATAAAATAAAATAAAATAAAATAAAATAAAATAAAATAAAATAAAATAAAATAAAATAAAATAAAATAAAATAAAATAAAATAAAATAAAATAAAATAAAATAAAATAAAATAAAATAAAATAAAATAAAATAAAATAAAATAAAATAAAATAAAATAAAATAAAATAAAATAAAATAAAATAAAATAAAATAAAATAAAATAAAATAAAATAAAATAAAATAAAATAAAATAAAATAAAATAAAATAAAATAAAATAAAATAAAATAAAATAAAATAAAATAAAATAAAATAAAATCGAT